>NC_047017.1:13185398-13499327 GCF_902652985.1 Pecten maximus | reverse complement strand
ATCTGAAACCATCCGAATATTGTACTGCTTTCAGAGACAGTTGATTATTACCTGGCCCGTTAGATTTCTCCGTTCTTTGTGATTTCTGTGGTGCTATATCTGTCCTGTTGGTCACACTTGTCTTCACACTGGACACCGAATTAGGCATGCTCGCTATCAAATATGAAATAAGTAAAATGATAAAGAGTGTTAACCTTGGACAAAAGGAATAGTATATGTTTACTCTATAAAATTAGTAATATAATGCCCATCAGGTTAGGGAATAATTAAAATAACTGTACCTTCTTTTCTCGCAAATAAGGACTGTTAATGACATATATTACGTGTGCGTTTATACAGTTCGTTTTGCGCCCACGCAATATAATTTTTACTTGCAATACTCTCTGTGTTTTGCACAGTTATAAATGGCTGTCAACGCTGTCTGTATGATGTATGAAAAAACTAAATACAGGGATGCGAGTATGATATATAATTACACACTTACCTGCAATTGGTCTTGGCTTACTCGTTGGTTTCGATTTATTTAGTTTGGGTTGTTTTATTTCTGAAAAAGTCAAAGAGTCACATGTACTACAGTATCGAACGATTCCAAATGCCTAAACTGTTGTTGATATTTGAAACAATGAATATATGTACATGCTATATATCAATATGTGTAAGATATACATATCATTAAGTATAAAGCGCAGAGATATTGTATGGCTTTGTTAAAGGGATTAAGGGAATGCAATGTTACGTCAAAATCTGTATAAGGGGATGTAATGTTACGTCAAAATCTGTATAAAGGGATGTAATGTTACGTCAAAATCTGTATAAAGGGATGTAATGTTACGTCAAAATCTGTATAAAGGGATGTAATGTTACGTCAAAATCTGTATAAGGGGATGTAATGTTACGTCAAAATCTGTATAAAGGGATCTAATGTAACGTCAAAATCTGTATAAGGGGATGTAATGTTATGTCAAAATCTGTATAAAGGGATCTAATGTAACGTCAAAATCTGTATAAGGGGATGTAATGTTATGTCAAAATCTGTATAAGGGGATGTAATGTTACGACAAAATCTGTATAAAGGGATGTAATGTTACGTCAAAATCTGTATAAAGGGATGTAATGTTACGTCAAAATCTGTATAAGGGGATGTAATGTTACGTCAAAATCTGTATAAAGGGATGTAATGTAACGTCAAAATCTGTATAAGGGGATGTAATGTTATGTCAAAATCTGTATAAGGGGATGTAATGTTACGTCAAAATCTGTATAAAGGGATCTAATGTTACGTCAAAATCTGTATAAGGGGATGTAATGTTACGACAAAATCTGTATAAAAGGATGTAATGTTACGTCAAAATCTGTATAAAGGGATGTAATGTTACGTCAAAATCTGTATAAGAGGATGTAATGTTACGTCAAAATCTGTATAAAGGGATGTAATGTTACGTCAATGAGATATATATCCTTTAAGATTGGGGAAAGGCGAAAATGAAAGTTCATGTGCCTGAGTTCTAATCAGAGTATGTCTTAAACATCTTAATCCATTAAACAAACCTGGTGAGGCAGTTGAAGGATCGGGTCCCTTTGGTGGTGGTGCTCTATCTTTTTGTGCTGGTGGTGCCTCGCTGGGTTTCTTTCGCTTCGTTGTAGTCGTTACTTTGGTTGATCGGACTGTAATTAAGGTAAACGTTATTTTCTCATATTTAAGTATAATATCTAAATATGTATGTATTATATCTGAATATTGTATGTATTATATCTAAATATTGTATGTATAATATCTAAAGATTGTATGTATTATATCTAAATACATGTATTGTATGTATTATATATAAAGATTGTACAAAAGAAACCCAAGATATTAGCTCCTTGCAAAGCAAATTGAGTTATATTCATTAAGAACAGTCTGTATGTTCTTAACTATGTCACCGAAAAGCAGGTTATGCCAGCCCTCCTACATTCCATCCTACATCAATACGTTTCTTGCTTTCTTCTGGACCTTCTTTAAAATACCTACCTGATTTGTCTCCAGAATTTCCTCCGGTTGAGGATAACTTGTCGTTACTTTTGGGGTCATTTTCGACGGCAAGCAAGTTCCCCTCCGTGTAGACATCATCTCGTGGCATTTCGGCAGGTTTTATTACTTTCTTTGGCTTCTTCGTGGTTTGTGTCTTTGGATGGCTGTTTTTGGCTACTATTACTTTTTTCTTTTGAGTGTTTGCATCTATAACCGAATTGTAGTGTTGAAGGTGAATAACTTGGGACTTTCTAAGTCTATTTTTGTTTCATCATATCAAACATCATTGTAGTATTGCGTCAAAGCCGATTTCTACAATGCCCCTTCCTTTCCTTTCACATTCATGCAATGTAATGTGGCTAAAACATGACAATACAACTTTTTTTCTGTTTCAAGGGATATATGCAATTAGATATATTGTAACAACTTACCCGTCTGGACTTCGGTGGTGTAACCGTCCGGGGACTGCCTATTGCTGGGCATGTTGTAATCCTCTTCGGGAAACACAATCTGTTTCTGGGGTTTTCCCGTCTTACTGGTTGTGTTTTTCACCTTTACCTTACCCTTATTGGCCCCTCCGGGTTTCGTCTTGTCCATTTTTATTTATGTTTAGTTACAGACCTACATTAGAAAAAACATAAAGATTATTATCTTTTTTGATATGACGATATAGATACTGACACTGAAGGAACGTACTTTTTGGCGAATCCTAATAACGTATTTCAAACAAGATGTTTGAGAAGGTAATAAAAATGGGAAATTGTTAGGAAGCCATGTTTGCATAATGATAAGAACACAACAATATATATAGTATAGCAGGAACGACAATACTATCTCCTTCATAACTTTTCAAACTCGAGCTGCACACTATGCCGGTGTGGCAACAAAATGGAAAGACAAGAAATGGTGGTATATTTATCATGTTTTGTCATTATCAACTTTTTCTCTGCCACAGCATTTTACTTCCTATATATCAACAATCATATTATATAACTGATTATAGTCTAATATGAAATATTAGGCATGTTTACACAGCAGATTTGGGGTCTGCCTGTCATCCCAACACAGTCAATCTAACACACGTGCAGGGCTTCACTTAAAGCTTTTGGAGATTTGTCATGTCATGCCTAAATAAACAGACTGGCCACCAGACCCGAGGTTCTTTTTGTTAAGAATTACCAAGCTAAATTATAATACTAGATTATCTGCCCCTTATTTGAAACTTGGGCAGTCATATCCTAGAGATCAAAATCATAAAGCTCAATTTCATTTATAATTTTAATATTCTAGAGACAGGGTGCCAGTCTACTAAATAAACTGTATCACCGGACATCTCATGTCTGCTTCTCAACGACACACATGTGCAAATCTATACTCAAAGCACCAGCTAGTTTTTATGTTCCCTCAGATAAACAAACCTTATCAACGCAACTTCTCCAGTCTGAATGTAGACTGGCCCGCGGTCTCTAGAATATTAGAATTATAAATGAATTTGACCTTTATAATTTTGGTCCCTAGGATATGTCTGATCCTAAGTTTCAAACTAGGGGGAGATAATCTAGTTTTAAAATTTAGCTACAAAACAACTTAGAGTCTGGTGGCCAGTCTAGTCTGAATGAAGTGGGCACAGATAAGACTTGCATGCATAATTATCTTGGGGGAATCTAATTACCCTTATCACCCAGTCTTGACCAGTCTGATACCAGCTATGATAGGCAGGTTTCACTACGGTCGGGATTCCAACCTTTAGTATAGATCAATATCGTTTGTACGTGTTTATCTCCAGCTATACCTATTTTTTGTTCATACCCTAACTATTCATCTAAATTATGTACACTTTGTATTTAGTGTTGTATTAACGATGTTAGTTACTTATCTCTATTTATATCTATTTATATATATTGTTTGTTCATCATGTAATTATTCTCACGAAGTATATATTTGCATTTGAAAAATCCTATATACTTATATTAGTTATACCTATTGTTTGGTAACTACTATCTATCTACTCTTACAAACTGTATTATTTACTTTTTATTAATGACTTAAGGTACTTGTCTCCAGTTATGTTTATTATTTTGTCCACCCCCCTGAATACTCTGATTGTGTTTTTGTTGTTAAAATCAATGTTTTCGGATGCTTTTCACCAGTTACGCCTACTGTTTTGTTCATCCTCTATAACAATTAGTTACGTATTGTATATATGTGTATGTTGATGCTTCTATGTTATACTTATGAGCCGTAAGGCTTCAAGTTGAATAAACTAAACTAAACTCCGGTACCTTATTTACATATTCTAACAAGGAGCCGCAAAGCTTGGCATTATCCCCCGCGCCCGCAGTGGGTATGAAAACCCAAATACATGTATATATCAAGCTCAAAGTAAGAGTTATTAAGGAAACAGTAATTTGGTATTTTTATTAAGTTTCCATGGTGACAGAAAAAAATACCGAAAATGGAAGGTCCGCAATAGCAAAAGGCACAACTAGGGCACTAGTCTGATATATACAGAAAGTTTCAAGGAGCTGCATTGAACGGTTATGGCGTTATAGCCCGGAAAAGAATCTCGGACGGACACATGGAAGGACGCACGGACGGACGGAGCCCAATTTAATATCCCCCACAAACGCGTTTCGCGGGGGATAATTAAATAGCCTCGTACTAACGAGGTAAGGATGTCAAGATATCCAATCAGAAGATCACGCTTGGTCACATGGCTGATGACAATTTCTCCTCGGAAATTTCTTCAGTTAATGTATATGAGTAAGAATTCAAACTTTTATAGTAAATATTCATTTCTAACTGGTAGCTTTACAAAACATATGTACAATTGTATATTGATAAACATTATCATTTCTCAAAAATAATGACTTCACCTTAACCCCCTACCGTTTCCAATTTTTAATATCATGCAGAAAGTCAAACACATTGGCATTGAAATGAAAAGAAAAGTGGTTCTTCTCTTCAACAATGTAGTGACGTGGATTGGTTTTCATCTCCTATAAAAAGTAGGTGACAGAAAGTGACCAAGGATGTGTATGAATCTAACTAGAAACCAGGGAAGGTGATGAGTCATTTCTATCTATTTACAAAGAATCTATTCTAACACGTCAAATCATTTACAGATAGCAATCTTTATATACATGCATATGTCAAACGACGATCGCGATCTATTGAAAATTTGAATTCGGAAAGAAATTCAAAATTATTTTACTGGTAAGAAAACCCAGACTCGTCTCTTCTTAAAGCAGACTGTTCCTCTGAAACTTATCTTGTAATGTTGCTGGTCATATTAATTCAGATTAGTTTTCCGATAATGTGGCAATTGGTCCATAAAGCTTACAAAAATACAGGGGGGGGGCTTATGTCATGGCGGCGCTGTCCGTCCGGCGTCAACTTATATGTTTGTCCGGAGATCTACATTTTTTGACCGGTCTCTCGGCTTGCTTAATAACCATGATATATAGTTGTGTTCCACTGCGAGACATTCCTAGTTGACTATTTTTACGAACGTAATTGCCCTTTTGGAATCTAGTAACAATATATTACATTATATGCTGAAGAATGAATACAACACTGCAACAATCCCTGAAGGTAAGTCGAGAAAAACAAAATTTGTGTGAACAAAAGTGAATATATAGCATGGGAGGGGGAATACACCTAAAATGTTATCAATTTCGTATTTTTTTTTATATTACTTTTAAAGAGCTAGATAAATATAATGTGAGAGTAGGTATATGTACTGTGAGAATGATAGATACATATAATGTGAGAGTAATAGGTATATGTACTGTGAGAATGATAGATACATATACTGTGAGAGTAATAGGTATATGTAATGTGAGAGTGATAGGTGTATGTACTGTGAAAATGATTAATAAATATAATGTGAGAGTAGGTATATGTACTGTGAGAATGATAGATAAATGTAATGTGAGAGTAGGTATATGTACTGTGAGAATGATAGATAAATGTAATGTGAGAGTAATAGGTATATGTAGTGAGAATGATAGATCAATATAATGTGACAGTAATAGGTATATGTAATGTGAGAGTGATAGATACATATACTGTGAGAGTAACAGGTATATGTACTGTGATAATGATTAATAAATATAATGTGAGTAATAGGTATATGTAATGTGAGAATGATAGATAAATTTAATGTGAGAGTAATAGGTGTATTTACGGTGATAATGAAAGTTAATATAATGTGTGAGTAATAGGTTTATCTACTGTGAGAATGATAAATAAATATAATGTGAGAGTAATAGGTATATGTACTGTGAGAATGATAGATAAATATAATGTGAGAGTAGGTATATGTAATGTGAGAATGATAGATAAATATAATGTGAGAGTAGGTATATGTACTGTGAGAATGATAGATAAATGTAATGTGAGAGTAATAGGTATATGTACTGTGAGAATGATAGATAAATATAATGTGAGAGTAGGTATATGTACTGTGATAATGATTAATAAATATAATGTGAGTAATAGGTATATGTAATGTGAGAATGATAGATAAATTTAATGTGAGAGTAATAGGTGTATTTACGGTGATAATGAAAGTTAATATAATGTGTGAGTAATAGGTTTATCTACTGTGAGAATGATAAATAAATATAATGTGAGAGTAATAGGTATATGTACTGTGAGAATGATAGATAAATATAATGTGAGAGTAGGTATATGTAATGTGAGAATGATAGATAAATATAATGTGAGAGTAGGTATATGTACTGTGAGAATGATAGATAAATATGATGTGAGAGTAATAGGTATATGTAATGTGAGAGTGATAGATAAATGAATTCCGAGAGTAATATATGAATGTGATGTGAGATTAATAGATAAATGTAATATGATAATGTAATTGTAATTTGAAATAGCTATCTTCACTGTTGTAACTGTATATAATTTGTAGTGTTTGTTTACACTGAACCAAGCGGTGCAAAGTAATAAAGAACTGAACTGTTCACATGAACAGAACTGGTCACATGAACTGAACTTAACTGTTCACATGAACTGAACTGATCACATGAACTGAACTGGTATACTTGACTTCACTTGATAACAGACGGTTATATGCGATATATATGTATATTCTGAACGTGTCACAAAAATGATGTCGCATCGTCATATTATGTGTATGCGATGTCCCACTCGTTATATGGCTGTATTTCTAAACCTTATTAACAGTGTCGTATATCGTGAGTGATGAACCGTAACAACCAGGTCAAATCAAACATCCACAGTCCTCTCTAGAGGCATTTGTTGATTGAAAGGTAATACGTATTTTGGTGTGTTTGGCCGAATTATCAATCGCGAGAAAGTACTTAGTAAGTCGCACACGAAGCTAATCATGAAAGTATGGGAATTGACAAGTATTTCATTAGAAGTTTTGTTAATTATTTGTTAATTAGTCTAATAATATATATATTAAGTATAACAATTGGGTATATCAGACATTTTAATAATGTACTAGGTGAACCATATCTACATATAAATAGCTGTTTATCCGACCGTGTCCAATATATCTATGTAAGTGTACAGAGGTGTGAAATTTACATGTGAACAAGATATATATCGGCACTGTTACTGGTAATAGACGACACCCGCTCAATTATTAACCTGTCATTATATAAATGACTTTCTATATACCAATCTTTCTTACCTCTTGACTTTTGGATAACTTCTAATGACATCCTTACTGAGCTGTACACAAATCAACTAACGGAATGGCAGCGTCCTGTGAAAAAATAATCCTTTTTATAAAGAATTTTTTATATTTGTTATTAAAATCCATGATCGAATAATTTCATACGTCACCGCCGAAAGACTAATCCAAATAGGATGCCACGAGTCCATTCCATATTTTTCTCAAAAGGGAAAACCGTTTCGGATTTCCTGAACAAACTAGACACAGTGTTATTCCAACAGCAAAATGAAGTTTTAGTTTCTGTAGTTCTTCAGCGTATGAAGAAATTTAGGAGTATCTAAGTTGATAAACGTCAGTTCTGGTACGATCCAATTTGATATTTCCAGATTAAACACAGTTTATTTCCCACGCCAGAATATCATGTTAGTTTCCCCCTCCACGAAGGTTTATAATCCACAAAAATAGCATTAATAATCAAAATATTCGTCTGGTGGTACGCAAATTTCGAAAATGCCTTTCATATAGTAACCTAACCACAGATCAGTTGATCGTAACCCCGTAGGAAAACAAACGGTACCAACCATAAATATCATATAACATTACGTATTCAGCTCGCTACCAAAACACATCAAATGGTATTTAATTGAATGCCACCCTCTGCTATGATTAGCTCCATACATTAACGCCATGCTCAGTTGATTAGAAAGATGGACCGATAGTGTTCGTTATGTGAGTACATATAAGTCCTCTGTTCAATAGTCTACGACAATGATTGTATGCTATGTAATTAACCTAACTGTATAGACTATAAAATTAAGTGTTTGGAAATATAAACGGTCAACTTCCCTCAAAATATCACATAGAAAAAAATCATTATTAAACGAATCATAGTCTTTCCTTTTTGCCATAAAAATATGTTTTAAGAAATAAAATGTTTCTTTTTTCCCCGTTCTATTTAAAGAATGTAGATAAGTAAAGAAAAACAATGGTGGTACCAAATGATATATAAGGGATTGGGTACGTGCCTGATATGCGATAAAATCTATTACAAATCGAACGGTTTGAGGTACAACCGACAATTCCGTGGTCAGGGTCTTGACACAACTATGTACATGTAGAGCAAAACCTTGTTAGTCTGACCACCCTGCTTTCCGATTCCAGCAAGGCCTGAAAACGTTAGCGAAAATGCCGTGTTGAATGCACAACGTCCTTTAAAGTTTTCATATATATATATAATCCTCTGAAGAGCGGCACAATGTAGCCGCGAAAGTACTAGGGAGACAGCAGATCTGTGTTTGACTTTTTATTTTATTATATATATAAGTATACTTTTAGGAATATATTACAAATACTAGGACATAGCACGTATACTTTAAGGAATCTATTACAAATACCAGACATAGCACGTATACTTTAAGGAATCTATTACAAATACGAGACATAGCACGTATACTTTAAGGAATCTATTACAAATACGAGACATAGCACGTATACTTTAAGGAATCTATTACAAATACTAGGACATAGCACGTATACTTTAAGGAATCTATTACAAATACGAGACATAGCACGTATACTTTAAGGAATATATTACAAATACTAGGACATAGCACGTATACTTTTAGGAATATATTACAAATACCAGACATAGCACGTATACTTTAAGGAATCTATTACAAATACTAGGACATAGCACGTATACTTTAAGGAATCTATTACAAATACGAGACATAGCACGTATACTTTAAGGAATATATTACAAATACTAGGACATAGCACGTATACTTTAAGGAATCTATTACAAATACCAGACATAGCACGTATACTTTAAGGAATCTATTACAAATACTAGGACATAGCACGTATACTTTAAGGAATCTATTACAAATATTAGGACATAGCACGTATACTTTTAGGAATTGAATTATGGATATCCATAAATCGGACCACTGCCAGCAGGGTAGAAATTGAGTAATCTGCATGTTGTATGAAAGGCACTTCAAATGGACCTAGATTGATGAAATATCCTGTCCTTTCTATTTCGTAGTAGAATCTACCTGTCGTAATTGTACGTATTTTTACTTGAATTTTACTAGTTTTGTAGATCTACATAAATTATGAACAAACTTTTTACAACCAATATGTGACATATTACGTACATTGTACATAGAAATATGATCAGAGAACTGTCAGATAAAGGTAATTTTTGTTTCATTATTTGAAATACATCTGTCTGACCAGAGATAGATTCCACATTGTGTGCCAGGTTGTGTTCTCTAATAAAGAACTTGCATACTTCAGGGCGTGTGTTGTTGTTTATTCAATCACGGCCGTTCGTCCTCATGCTACATAAACATGATAAAAACATGATAGAGTAGGTAAAACTAACCGATAAACATGATAGCACGTTATGCTAATCGATAAAAACGACATGCCACTCACTCAGCACGAAGGGAACCCGTTATTATACATATTGGTCTCCATATACAGTACATGTATATGCCATAAATAATCGAGTAAAAATACAAGATATGATATACAAGTTCTTTCTAGGTTACACGATCTACCAAGAGCAACAATTACTTAGTATCATCCAAGAAACCCTTGAATAGATTTTAAAATAAAACGCTGTGATCTTGCTAGCATTGAAATTCAACTTTTTGGTAGACACCACAATTCACACCCATAAAGTGCCGAAACGTTAACTTTTGATTTAATTATTTTACCGATAGATAGAGGATTTAACGCACATGAGCTCCACTTTTAGTTAAGGTCATGATACCACTTTTAAATTCATTACGAACATGTACTGTGCGTTCAATACTATTAAAATTATAATTTAACATCATACCAACATGTGTTATATCCTTAACCAATGGGAGAAGATGCTCGTAAAGATATAAATTCGCATCAATATTGCGTTTCTATTTTGTGTAAAGCGCCACAGTTTACAATACAATTTACATATCTCGAGCATATTCTGTAATCTTTTGCGCTGTGTACTAAGCAGACACAATGTCATGTCATCAACTTGTGTTGGTATATTAATTTTAAATCGACAATAAGTGCACCATTTCAATATTTTTCAACGCCATCTAATAAACTTTTTATGAATACAATGTACATTTTAGCAAAAAACGCACTCACTTGTAATCCCTCTCTCTATACGGATCCATCTTGAATTAAAAATCATAAAATTTACTTTCTAATACATTTAAAGTAATACGTTCTGGCGTCGTGCTGGTTCAGTGGTAATTTAAGTAATATACTACTCAATTTATTTTCATTACAAATAAGATTCATGATTCCAAAATCGTGCCATTCTAAGTTTGACACTTAATTCGACTGAGTTCGCCATAAACCATAAAAGATGCAGTGCTAGATCTTACTTTTAACATTCTCTTACAAAATTTCAGGTGGATTTGTTCCAATGTGTTTCAGCTTTCAAATCCCCATACTTCGAAGCCATAGCAAAATTAGCTCAACTACAGTCAAAAATGAAGAGCTGTATATGAATTGGAATAAAAAAAAATACGAATTTGCATACAACGCAAATAATGATGTTTGTGCTTGCTCAATAAGTCTATTCCTTGACTGTACAAAGTTTCCATTATAATCAATTACTACACCCAGGTATGTAAAACTGTCGACATTTTTGTCGGAATCTTTTAGACGAAGTTCAAGATTTTAGTTACGGTTAGGTTTGCAAAAAAATCATAATTTTGGTTTTCAATTTCCAAGTTTCACGATATTTCTGGAAAATATCCATTGCTTTTTGTAACAGTTTGGCGTTTCAGCAAAGAGAAGAGCATCATCAGCGTATACTTTGACAGGACAAACATTATTTCATCTGAAAATTCTTCGGAGATCATTTTTGTAAAGGAACACTTTTCAGAGATTTGAAAAACATTTCTAGATCATTTTAAAGCATAGAAAATAATATGGGCGAGATAGTTCCCCCTTGCCTAACCCCGATTAAGCACGAGGGGAATCAGATATCTCCCCATTGTATTTTACACATGATTTGATATTTTGATACATATTTTATAAGTCTATAGCATTTTCCTTTAAAATTATATATTTGCAGTTTCATCCATAGCCCAGCTCTCGATATGGTTTCAAGCGTTTTTACGAAAATCAATAAATGTACATTACAATTTTATCGCTATTCAAGTACAATGAAATTAACATCAGCAAAATGAAAATATTGTCGACTGTAGAGTGATTCTTTTGAAATCCTGCCGGACTAATATAGACATTATATGATTTTGTGTTTCAAAATTATTCAACTTGCTATTTGTGATGGATGTAAATAATTTCCCTAAACAACTTATACGGATGGTTTCTCTGTAGTTATCGGGATCTTCTGGGTTTCCCTTATCTTTATAGATTGGTTTGATTATGCCAATTCAGTGGTGTTCCGTTAGGGCCAAATTTCTAAAATCGCTCCTTCGCTCCTTCAATCTAAACGCGAAGGAGCGCTCCTTTGCCATCGTGTTTTCGCTCCTTCGCTCCTTCGTCATCGCGTTTTCGCTCTTTCTATCGAAACACCATACCATTGCCAAGTATTTAAAGAAACATTAAAGTGTCATTTTTTCCGAATTTTAATCTAGCCTCCCAAAATGTCTGAAAATGTGCTACACACATTAGGGGAGGTCCAAATACATGTAGACTTTAACAAGTTCTCAAGTCCCTGTGACTGACATATGTGGTCATCATCTGAAAAGCTACTGCTGGGATCGGAGGAGGGGCGGGAGCTGGAGGTACATGTACAGTAGTGACGTCGAAGAGGGTCGTGGTTGAGACGGAGAAGATAAGAGATCGGAGGGGGTAAATTGAGCCCCGTTGAATAATAGTTCCCGGCCATGGTGGACCACCCATCCCATTCGGCGTGGTATGTTCTTTCAATAGTGGTAAGATTCCGGAACAATGGATAAAGGGCTCTATAATTCCAATATATAAGAATAAAGGCTCAGTTAATGACACTAAAAACTATAGACCAGTTGTCTTGGTAAGTTATTTACATGTATATTGAATGAAAGACTCCAAAGGTACTCCGAAGAACATAATGTTATATCGGAAAACCAAGCTGGCTTCCGAAGGAAGTACTCAACGCTAGATAATAT
Organism: Pecten maximus; assembly: GCF_902652985.1. NCBI lineage: Eukaryota > Metazoa > Mollusca > Bivalvia > Pectinida > Pectinidae > Pecten > Pecten maximus. Next base: position 13,486,525 of record NC_047017.1, on the reverse strand, counting down.
TTTTGTATTCTATTCTTTAATTTTCCTTACAAACATGTTGAAAAAAGCTTTGTTGTGTATTCATAGACTTTGAGAAAGCATTTGATAAAGTTTGGAGAGCAGGCCTGTGGAATAAGTTATTAGTTAATAATGTGAATGGTAAGATCAGAGACCTATATACTATATAGTATATAGGTCTCTGGTAAGATGTACACCGTTATATATAATATGTACCAAGGAATTAAGTCTAAAATAACTTAAATGGTCAACAATCAAGATTTTTCCCGTGCGACATCGGATTGAGACAAGGGGAAAACTTGTCACCTTTTCTTTTTAGCATATAGCACTCAATGACGTAGATTTTTTAGCTCAAAATAATATTAGGCATTGAATGTCTTAGCAATAAATTTGAAATGGAACTTCGTATATATATCAAACTTACATTACATCAAATATTCTCCGCAATAGTATATGTACCATATACATAACTGTAACTGCATGATACATATGTATGTATATATTATGTTAATTTATGTTAGTGGGATCTGAATGTAGCTACATGTATAACTTACTGGATGTATTGATATCATCAATATCATAATTAGAACATTTTTTTTAATCTGCAGAAATGCACATCCCTGTGTAAAAAATGATATACACCTAACAGTATATTAAAAGCTACATATTTTATTCAAATGGAATTCTGAGATCCAACGGTGAGGGAGATGCGAGAGTGGTTGGGGATATCCCTACCAGAAACTCGCACATCCCCCGTTGAAATCAGGCAGATCCTAAACACTTAGATAAACAGCACAGGAATAATATTTCTCTCCTATCTCGCCATGTTGGATAGAGTTTGCCCATGTAAGATAGCTAATATAAATCTATCTTACATAGCATTTCACGCGCGCTGAGTAATCTGCGTTCAAGGGGGACAACTCTTACAACGTCGTGTGTTTGTGTTTGGCAAAATACTCTCAATATTTACCTACTTTTTGAAGGGGCCGCGGTGGCTGAGTGTTTAAGGTGTCCTGACACTTTATCACTAGCCCTCCACCTCTGGGTTGCGAGTTCAAAACCTACGTGGGGCAGTTGCCAGGTACTGACTGTAGGCCGGTTGTTTTTCTCTGGGTACTCTGGCTTTCCTCCACCTCCAAACCTGGCACGTCCTTAAATGACCCTGGCTGTTAATAGGACGTTAAATAAAACAAACCAAAACCAAAACCTACTTTTTGAGCTATCTTTCCGAAAAAAATGTTTGAAGTTATACTTCCCCTAATGGGTCCTGCCTGCTCATCCAGCCCCAGGGCAGTCAAACCCTCTGTTTATACAAAATTAGCTCTTCTTTGCTTAATAATGCTTCTGACCAAATTTTATCAAAATCCATTCAGTTGTTTATGGCTAGTAGTGATTTAAAGCATTTACCTCAATTTCCCCATTGGGTCCTACCCCTCCGGCCCCAGGGGAGCCACACCCTCCGTTTATACAACATTTGATCTCCTTGGCTCAATAATACTCCACACCAGATTTTGTCAAAATCCATTCAGGCATTCATGACTAGTAGCGATTCAAAGGAAATGTTGACAGATGATGGCTCAAAAAGAGTGGTACAACATACATGAATTTTCAATGAAATTACAAAAAAAAAAAAAAACGCAAAAAAAAACACAACCAGTAACACACATATAAGCACATTTATTTAGAAAATAGGATTTGAATCAAAGATGTATAAAAATATTTCATTATGGAATTCTCAATGAAAGACAATGATATTCAATCATATTTTGCTATTATTTCTTGTTTTGAATATATTTCCTCTATCAATCCCAGGACTTGGGTTTATCTATAGATAAAATTTATATACAGAAAAACCTAATTCACACATTTTTGTTTCTGAATAAATATACAGAATTAAAGTCATGCCCATAATTAATGGCACACACCCTCAGATACACACCCTCAAACACACCCTCAGACACTCGCATGACCTTATCAGAAATACATTAGATATCTTTGTTGATGCCATATTTCATTACCATTCAATAGATATATTTGAAGAGAGAAAAAAAGGAAAAACTGCTAACCTCTGTATCCAACGTTTAATCTACAGTAACAATATTTAGTACTGTTGTAACAAGTTTTGAAAGATAAAAATTTTAGTAAATCAATCCATTTTGAAAAATGTATCTGGAAATGACTTGATTAAAAAAGAAAATATTTTAAAATGATGTTTGTGAAACCATAGACCTGTTAAAGCAATGAATATCATTGGAAATTAATCAGTAACCTTTTGAGTCATGGACCAAAGTACGATTGGATGTACAGTATAAATTCAAGGACGATATTTAGAAAATCTGAAGTATGAATCACATGAGTACATGAAACATGGAAATGATAAGCATTAAAAATTTTTGAAGAGATTTTTTCAAAAGCTTTGAAGAATTTTTATGATGAATTGGGCAAAAAGAAGAAGAAGAAGAAGAAGAAGAAGAAAAGGAGAAGACAGGGATATGAAATATTGGTAATTAGAGCATTCCTAAATAAATGTGTGTGGACTCCTAAGGGTTTGAGGACGGGATTGAAATGAAATGAAAGCAGGGTTGAAATGAAGGTTGAGGTGAAATTACCAAGTAGGGCAGAGGGAATATGAGGCAGGGATGAAATGTGAGGGTTTGGGTGAAATAAGAGCTTGGATGAAGTTAGATATGGGGTGAAATCAGGGCTAGGATGAAATTTGGGCTGGGATGAATTGAGGGTTGGGTGAAATGGAATGGAAGTCATACTTTTGTATCATTGAAGAAAAATCTGACAAATATAAGTTTTTATAATCAATTAAATTGTTCACAGATAAAACCTAAACATTGATGACAAACTTATTGCAGTTCTTGTCCAGGATGAGGCCTATATAGATATGGTGGTGCGTAGCATTGTTTAATGTGTATATTATAATGTATATGTAAAACTTCATAAATAATGGTTGCTTCCCAACACACCTAATACTTAAAGCAATGCCATTTTCCAATGACTTTACATAAATATTTTTATCCACACAACACTTTCATTGACAATCTCAATATGTTGAGAATAGTAAGGAAACAAATATTCAGAAAGCAGATAATGAAGTAAATTTTCCTACCCTGTCTTTTTCATCTATTCTTTGCAATTATTTTAAATAGACACTTAACAACTTATAGTATGATTAAAAACAATGCATGTTAATGTTTTCCCAACTGTAATAATTTTCTTTATTCAAAATAATTAATGCACACTTGATTTATATAGGTTCCATTAATATTGCTTTCAGAATTCAAAGAGAAACAAAAGAAGGGTAGGATGAAATGTTAAGATGAGTTTCAGGGAGCAAAATGTTGTCAATCAGTAAATGTACAGTAACCACAAAGATATCTATCTCCTTTTCTGAAAAAGTTAAGAAAGGTGATTCTTTGCACATTTGAATGACAAACAAGTTTAATAACCTTGATAATTACCTCTCCAAAAAACTGAAATTGTTAGGTAAGTTAGTTATATACATTTGTACTTATATATTTCACATTGCTAGGGGAGATAACTCTAGAAGATAATTGTGGCAAGGTGGTATATTGCTTCAATGTAGTATTAGCAAAATGAAGTGCAGAGAGCAGAACAGATTAAAGAGAAATGTTATAAAAGTCATGTTACTAGAACCGATGAATATTAAAGAAATAATTTTTACAACCATTTCAATTTTTAAACACATAATTAAATAATTCCTCATAAATCAATGAGTAAGCTTTGATGTACAGTCATAACAATGAACAAGAATTATAAATCTTTCACATTAACAATCAAAGCAGCATAAAGTAACAAAACAGGAGATCTCTCCAACAAATGAAATCTGGCCAGTGAACAGCCTATATTTGAATAAATCATATATACAGACATATTTCCAAACAGATAATGTTTGGTACATTACAAAGAAGGTGAAACATATTTAACAAAAATATTCACACATTGAACAAAATTTCATCTTTGGCTGTAAAATAATCTGACCTGTATCAATAAGCATATTGGTGTGTGGTGCATTTTGCCAAAACTGTATACATTTTTATGGACAGGAGTTTTAAGTTAAAAGTTTTGCTTCATTTCTGTTGTTATAAACCTGATCCGGAATACTTCGTTCCTCTAATATACACAGCTGTCTATACAGCATCAGGCAGAGACATTGATTAGGTGAATGGCCATGTAATAAACACTGTAACAATATACTTATATACAAACTCATATGTTACAACTCGGGGATCAGCTCAAATAGTGTGTAGGCTGTGACAAAGCTTTGAAAATAAAAGTCATGCAGGCGGGGTTGGTGGGTTGGGGGGTTATCAACATAACTTCAGAGATTTTCTTTCACACTTTACAGGTTACTGTAACCTCTAATTTAGTTTTCAGGTCCTACACCAAATACTGTAATGTTCAGGAATGAAGTGAATAATTTTATTTCTATAATATTAATATTGTAATAAAAACAAAAACTTGCTCTTACATGGAGAATACCATTTTCGTGTTAGCTGCCACTACCCCCGATATTAAGAATGAGACAGACTGTTATTGTCATACAATATTAATACTAGACAAAACAGATCGGTCAGAATGTACAATACTAACTTTTCAAAAATTACTCTCCTATAAGCTGAATCATTACAATGTTACAGTAGTCCTTCTTCAGTATAAAAATCTATTGTTCTGTCGATTCAACAAGTTAGCTTTTTTTTCTTCAGTTTTCCCCCTTCTATCAAGAAAATCTTTCTGTTTCATCGTGGTTGAATTTTTTTTACATTTTCATTACAGACTCAGAAAATTTAAAAGAAAAATAAGAATAAAATAAAGAAAAAAAGAATAATATAAGATTTGTGCATTGATTGTTTTTTTTTTTTTTTTTTTTTCTTCGCTTTTTATTGTTCTGAACGAATATATCACATAACAGGACCTATTTTCACTGAAGTCTTATAGTTTCATAAAGTAAACAAGAGGCCCAATTGTTCTGTATCAATCACCTGACATTAATCTGAGAAGTGAGTTTAACATGAAACATCTTTGACTTTAACGACTTTAGAAAATATATTAGGTCATTCATTTGAATATCAATGCCCTCGGTTGGCAGCAATTCATCACTGGCCACATGTCGTCAGTCTAAGCCTTTTGAGTTTTCGGATGAATTTGTTTGTTTTAAACAAATATGACCACACCGAGACCCTGGATATAAGTCAAGATCATTCATTTACACAAAGCAGGTAGCCCTTCATCACAGCATGTAACATGCACAACATAAGGTCTCTTGGTTTTTGAGAAGAAGTTGTTTGAATACTTGAATGAAGGTCAAGGTAATTTATTTGAACAAATCTGGTATTTCTTCACTTCAGCAAGTTACAGGCTTAAAATCAAGTCACTAGGCCCTTTGTTATTGACAGGAAGTTGTTTAATGTCTTAAGTACAAAGGTTATCAAGAACACAATGTCTTCCATTGGAACAAACTTGGCAGCCCTACACCCCAGCTTGCACCAAGCCCAATATCAGGTCTCTAGGCTACTTGGCTCTTGAGAAGGAGTTGTATTGCCCTTTGGGCCAGGTGAGCTAACAAACCAGACTTTGCGCATCTTCTCAAGCTTTCAACAAGGTCAAAAAAAAATATGGCTTAACAAATGCAACACTAAAGTAGACAAGTGTTAATAATGTTTTTGTACACATCCATTGTAATAATGAAGCATGACAGACATAATTTAATTTGTTAATTGTGCCTGCCCATCTTTTCCTTACAAAAAACCCTTCCTGAACTGTGAGACCTACTTAATATAGATATGTAAAATTTTACAGAATATTGTCACATTGAGAAAATACATCTATTAATTCATATGAAATCATAAGTATTCACAGTCGTAGAAATAGCTCTACAGAGCTAATGTCCTTTGTTTAACATACATGTATACAAATTTAAATAAATCTTCTTTTATCTTGTATCTTGTACTCAATAAAACTCATTCAATTATGTAAAAGAATTTTACACATAATTATAAGACCCTATTGCAGGAAGCCTGGTTAAATTGACACAGGTTTTTAGATCAAGTTTTGGTTTAGAAAGGCCACAACTTTATCTACAAACTAATTAAAAATACATATTTTTCCTTAAAAACAAATGGGCACATATATGGAATGTACAAAAAGTGGGGAAAATGTAGAGTCATATACACTTCTTACCAGGTAATCAATAAATTACTACATTATGTAATTAAATTCACAAGAGTGACAGTGTGCCACAATATCACCAAAGAATGTATATGTCATCTTGAGATATCACCATCAACCGTGGGGGAGTCATATCACTGAATGGCTGAGCCTGGCTCCAACACTGACATAGCTAAGTTAATTGATTTACACAGGCAAAACAAATGCCTCTGTATCCATATCTAAACATACACTGAGAACTGGTCTCAAATCCTCATTAAATCATCACAGTATTGAAATTGTTAAAAAGAAAAGGTCTGATATCATGATTTCTGGCATAAAAATTGTAGATCACAAGACTATATGTAGTCAATTTTGTGGTAAATGCTAAGATAAAAAACAAAAGTTTGGTCTAAACTGATGTATGGGGAAAACCAGTAACTATCTGATAGCCGAAGTTGTAAACAAATTAAAATCCTCTTAACAGAGGAATACAACAGTATCCTCAGCCAGTGTCACTAATTACCATAAATTACTTACGTGGAAAGTTTCTTATGAAGAAACCATTTTACAGTGACCATCGCCAAAGTTTTTAATGCACTCTAAGCCATATTCTTAAGCTGACCTCAAAATGTTTGCAATATTTGGGTAAAATTAATCTGAACTTGTTGATTAAAAATACCACCTCATGCAAACAAAATTTTATGCACAAAATATCATATTTAAAATAACTAATACTGCAAATATCTTCACAACAAATTATCTACAATGATGGGGAAAAATCTAGAAGATTCTGTATATACTGTCATGATAACCATGTACAGAAACTTAATCAGTAGAACATGGGATATATTACTTCCAGACAATACAATTTTTTATCATTTTTCTTTACAACATTTTAACAAGTATTGCAACAGCAATAAAATAATAAATAAAAATTAAAGAACATTGTCTGGAATTTGAATCGATAAAACTGAAAGAAGCCTTATCAACAAATTTCCTCATTAATCTGAAATCCATATGGGATCAACATTATGTAAAGTAGAAATATAGATCATTCCCCGGCCCAGGGATTGACAGTTGCTTTTTATAGTCGGGAAAAAATGTTTTCGATTGAATATTTTGATGATACATTGATTAATTTAAAATTAGAAAAAAAAGCTTTAGCATGACCATTTCCAGTACCTAGGTAAAAATCATCTAAGTGCACCTGATGTCAATGCAATAAAAAAAATACCTAACAAAGACTTGTATATTCATGAATGTTCTCATCCTATTTTTATATTAAAACTTAAAAATTGTTACAAATTTATTTTGTGATGACTAGAGAAAATCATTGAAGGTAGCAATAACATGCTATTTCACACAAAAATCCAGCACCAGTGGTAATTCACATAGTAGTAAATCTCAAACACAAATGGTGAACATCTTGAACTGATCTCAAACCTACAGAACTCAAATTACCTATACTAAATCAACTTATTGCCTAACTTAATTTTTTAATGTCTAGGTAAACTATTTGGGTTCTCAAGATTTGTTAACAGGACCAAATCTAAAGTAATATTTTCAAAAAAAAAATTCTGAATGACATATTTAAAAAAAAAAAAAAAAAAAAAAAAAATTTTTTTTTTCTTTAACTGATCAATCTGACATGAAGTCAGTGAGTTTAGAGAATAAAATTATTAGATACTTTAATGCGTATGGACCATCTCCAGTGCCAAAAAAAAGAGACATAGTATGTATATATAAAATAATATAAACCAAATATAGACAATACTCTGATAACCTGAGGGGTTTTCAATATCCTGCCATCTCATGATACACTTGATATCAGATGGTCAATGTCTGAATTCATCAAATATATATTTATCCTTCAACAAAACAACCACCTTACATGACAACATGAAATCAACATCATTTTTGATGAAACAAGAGGCCAAATGGACTTGTATTGCTCACCTGGTTATAATATATGCAAGTTTAAGGTGGAACATCTATATATTAACGTCATTCATTTGAATATAAATGCCCTAGGTTGGCTGCCCTTCATTACAGAAACCACTGGCCAAATGCCATCACTCGAAACCTTTTCAGTTTTCAGAAGAACTTGTTCAATTGTTTTAAACAAATTTTCACCCCTGTATATAAGCCAAGGTCATTCATTTACACAAATAAGGAAGCTCTTCATCCAGCATGTAAGATGCCAAACATAAGGCCTCTGGGCCTTTTGGTTCTAGAAAAGAAATCTTTTGAATGAAAATTTGACGATGGACAGATGACGGATGCCGCACCATGACATAAGCTCACTAAGTACCTATATGTTGATATCCATAATTTGCTGAATAAAGGTAATTTAAATTTTTTTTTTAAACGATCTAAAAAAAAAAATTATTTTAAAGATTGTTTATATTACCTTTATTTGTTAAACTAATAAAAAATGCAAAATTAAAACTATCTTTTGAAAAGTAGCACTGTAGATCAAGCAATAATGTAATACCATGATTCTTAACCTCCTGAGGGCTCACTGAGACAAAAACAATGAGATTCTTACAGTTACATAAAACAGGAGAAATCATCACAGCTTCATCTTTCAGTTACAAGTGTTACTGCAGCATCAACATAGCAAAAATAGTACCACCCCAATTCCAGTTTAAAAGAAGTTTCACAAATCAAATTATCACTGAAGCACTGCTATGAAAGATGAAGGGTCACTGAAGCATTCTTTTAAACAACTCTATTTCTTTAATACTGCTGGACAGTCTGAAAGATAAGGAGAAATAAGCTTACACCAGTCACAATATAAAGCTCAGAGCTTTATTTGATAATTGTATATTTGACCAAATACAGTTCCACAATCTCAATTAGTTAACCATGTTTTAAACCTTTTTATTTGTTTTTGTGGTTTTTTTGTTTTTTTTTTTTTGTTTTTTTGTTTTTGTTTTAAATTATTTGAATATGAATGGCTAAAGTATTATTTTTGAGAATGCTTTACTTTTGCACTGTGTATTTGATTTTATATAATAACTGTTCACAGTCAAATGTAGGCAAAAAAAAATTTTACCTGCCAAAACCATTGAAAAGAGAAACAATCTCTGTTCGCCTGAGTTGGAAATCCTGTTTCTGTAAAGCGTCTACAGTAGATAGTGGCCCAATGGAATCTCCAGAAAAAAGAATCTTCAAAGCTGTTCCCATTCCTTGAATCTTGAAAAAAAAGATGCATCTCAAGACTTTTGTTTCATGTACTAAATAAACAGTTTTCTAGATTTTCATATTTGTAATTATTGCCTTATTAAACCTTGACAAGATGATAATCTTAAGTTGAAAAGATGACCATAAAGATTCAGTTTTCTTCACATTCTTATTTTCATATATCAGCCAAAGGGGCCAGTGCACGAGAAAATAATATGTGAAGACAAACAGAAGTATATGAACCACATTTCATGTTCACTCAAGTACATGTACATATCGGTGCTAAGAGCTAAGAAATATTTTGTAGAATATGAAGTACATCTGTTTACTGGCACAACTTGGACTACCTTAGACTAAAATTGCTTTGTGAATAATACTGATAAAGTCCATTTTTTTATATAGTATATCACTTGCTCAAGCTGTTTTAAATTATACTTAATTGTCACATCATGACACTGGTTAATTACTAGACCAGAAATGTGACGATCGCTATTTCAAAAACAAATAGGTTGGATATTGAGCATCTAACTCCAAGTTAATAATGACCGACAGATTTCTTTCTGTAATAATTAAGATTTAGAAGGTATGGATTATTAATGCTGTACATCTACTTCGTTGCAAACAAATAGTTTCTGAATTAAATCTTGTTTGAAAATCTTTGGCATGTTTGCATAATTCAGCTGGTTAAAGGGTAAGGAACTAAACGTCCCAGAGTTTTCTTTGTAGCTAACTAATGTCCAACTAAATTACATATGAAAGACTCTTTACATAAATCACACGAGATCCTGTATAACATTTGAATCAGCATACAATGGCAATGTTTGCCAATATATATCAAAATGTTAAAATCTGCAGTATCAGATGCCATAAAATTTCATTTTCTACCTCAGTAGGCCTACATGGCTGCCTCTTAATATATTTATATATATATACACACACATTTGGTGATGTAGTAATTATGACAGTACAGACAAGTAAATTGTTGAATTTTTGAGGCAATCTGCCCCTTTATCAAGACACAAGTAAATGATTTTAGCTACATAGCTTTCATTATCAACACATTGTTTTACAATCTAATTAGAATTAGTCTTGAAACTTCCGATCCTCAATGATACTCTACTATACACTGCAATACAAGATCTACCAATACGCTGCTGGAGGTCATCTCAGCACGACCTTTGAGCTCCAAATATTGTAAGCCAATGAAAACTGGTCAATGACATCATTAGTCAATCAATGACAAAGAGTCTTATACGAGCCTTCGGTTTCATCTCCTTAGTATTTACGACTTAATTCGGAGCTTGATTTGAAATACACAGCATTTCACCAACATTATTGTTGTACTGAGTCTTGATGGCCATGGTAATAAAGAGAAGTTGCTAATGACCTCTGGATGTTACATTGAAAGAAGAGCAGAAAATTATTATAAAATGTTTCGTTGAGAGGCCAGATGCCAATATAGCAATGTTGCCAACTGGATTTGGAAGTTCGCTAACGTACATATATAGTCGAAATAAATATTTTTTTTCGCGATGCTGTTGTTTTCACTGTTTTATCTCTTGTACGTTTGTTAAACTGTAAATACATGGAGATGTTCTCAGTGATGCCAGAGTTGGCAAAGCCTATCTGTGTACCACTGTTACCAACCATCAGATAACCCTGGGAATTTACACTTCTGACGAATGAGATCTCATCGACAATTACATAGGCGAAGTGCTGACTGGCTGAGCTCAAAGGTCGTGCTGAGATGACCTCCTACAGGGCATTGTTAGATCTTGTATTGCAGTGTATCATAGAGGAGTGGAAATTACAAGTCTTATTTTAATTAGATTGACTTACTTTTTGTTTTAGGTTATTTAATTATACCATCCAAGATGATTTGTATCTAATTACAATAGGCCTTCTGTGAATGAATTATCAACCGAAGGGACCATTAACACAAACGTAATGATAGTATTCGTTGATTATCTTCTAAAATTATGTAATTGTTCCATGTTCTATGTCTGTATTTCATCATTTGTAATTAATTAATTTACTTAATTTATAAAATTATGTCCTGAGAAATGGGCAGATTGCCTTGAAAATTTGACAACTTATTTGTCTGTACTGTCGTTATGACTACTGGACCAATTATCATAAATCTAGTAATGCTCATCTTGTGAACATCTGCTTGTTAGGATCCAGTACCTATATTGGACCATACTGTCATAATTACCATCAAATAAAGTACTATTTTGTTCTGTTAATACAGGAAATTTTCATACCAAGAACAAAGACAACTCCTGTTAGGGGTTGACTCAACTGTTCTATGAACGACAGAAAATAAGCTGAATATTGTGAGTAATTTGTTAACTTGAACTCTAGACAAATTTCTTCAGGCCAATGACCATTACGGATACTCTACTGTGTGGGGTGGAAATTGATCTGAGTGAACTACGCTCTTCTATTGAGGTACCTGAGAAATTATAGGAGACAAACTTTATGATACAGGGCACATACAGCCTGACAGATGGAATGAAAACCTGCTACATGGGCAATGCTTGGGGAACAAATACTGTTGAAATGGTTTGGGGCTTTAATTACCTGAACTTTGCCCCAGAGTTTACACTTGTCACAGCCCACACAGTCCATGATCCGGGAAATGTTGAGGAAATGATTTCGAAACTCGTCCTGTAACACATGATGAAATAACACTTAACAAAGTCATCAATTTCTCTTCACCTATATTAAATCATGCTGGTAAAAATACTTAAAACTGAGTTTCAGCCAATCAAGTGGCTATAGTTGATATTGGATTTCATAATTTACTTGAATAAAAGACTCATCCTTGAAAGCCTTACTTTAAGCTCAGAGGCTTCCATTGGTATTCCCTGGAACAATTTACTCTCGTCAAACTGGTCTGGAAAGGATCTGTAACAATAATGATTTATGTTTTATTATAACAGACAGTAAGTTGCCAGTGTAGGGTTGTTCAACCTAAAATCTCAAAGGTTACCATCTTTTTTGATCTACACACTAACAAGTTACAACATGACAAGAAACACAAGACTATTAAATGACTTGGATCTCAAAAGCTCCTATACAGCCCCTAACAAAAATCTTATACAGTCCTAAGAAAGCTCTTATACAGCCCTAAGAAAGCTCTTATACAGCCCTAAGAAAGCACTTATACAGCCCCCAACAAAGCTCTTATACAGCCCTAAGAAAGCTCTTATACAGCCCTAAGAAAGCACTTATACAGCCCCTAACAAAGCTATTATACAGCCCCTTACAAAGCTCTTATACAGCCCTAACAAAGCTCTTGTACAGCCCCTAACAAAGCTCTTACACAGCCCCTAACAAAGCTCTTATACAGCCCCTTACAAAGCTCTTATACCGCCCCTAGCAAAGCTCTTATACAGCCCTAACAAAGCCCTTATACAACCCCTAAAAAAGCTCTTACACAGCTCCTAACAAAGCTCTTATGCAGCCCTAGCAAAGCTCTAATACAGCCCTAACAAAGCTCTTATACAGCCCTAACAAAGCTCTTACACAGCCCTAACAAAGCTCTTACACAGTCCCTAACAAAGCTCTTATACAGCCATAACAAAGCTCTTATACAGCCCTAACAAAGCACTTATACAGCCCCTAACAAAGCTCTTATACAGCCCTAACAAACCTCTTACACAGCCCCTAACAAAGCTCTTACACAGCCCCTAACAAAGCTCTTATACAGCCCCTTACAAAGCTCTTATACCGCCCCTAGCAAAGCTCTTATACAGCCCTAACAAAGCCCTTATACAACCCCTAACAAAGCTCTTACACAGCTCCTAACAAAGCTCTTATGCAGCCCTAGCAAAGCTCTTACACGGCCATAACAAAGCTCTTACACAGTCCCTAACAAAGCTCTTATACAGCCATAACAAAGCTCTTATACAGCCCTAACAAAGCACTTATACAGCCCCTAACAAAGCTCTTATACAGCCCTAACAAACCTCTTACACAGCCCCTAACAAAGCTCTTACACAGTCCCTAACAAAGCTCTTATACAGTCCCTAACAAAGCTCTTATACAGCCCTAACAAAGCTCTTATACAGCCCTAACAAAGCTCTTACACAGTCCCTAACAAAGCTCTTATACAGCCCTAACAAAGCTCTTATACAGCCCCTAGCAAAGCTCTTACACAGTCCCTAACAAAGCTCTTATACAGCCCTAACAAAGCTCTTATACAGCCATAACAAAGCTCTTATACAGCCATAACAAAGCTCTTATACAGCCCTAACAAAGCTCTTATACAGCCCCTAGCAAAGCTCTTACACAGTCCCTAACAAAGCTCTTATACAGCCCTAACAAAGCACTTATACAGCCCTAACAAAGCTCTTATACAGCCATAACAAAGCTCTTATACAGCCCTAACAAAGCTTCTTACACAGTCCCTAACAAAGCTCTTATACAGTCCCTAACAAAAGCTCTTATACAGTCCCTAACATAAGCTCTTATAACAGTCCCTAACTAAAGCTCTTTATACAGCCCTAACAAAAGCCCTCTTACACAGCCCTAACAAAGCTCTTACAAACATCCACACCTTAAACAAAGGCTCTTATACAGTCCTAACAAAGCTCTTACACAGCCCTAACAAAGCGCTTATTACAAGCAGTCCCTAACAAAGCTCTTATACAGTCCCTAAAAAAGCTCTTATAAACACCTAACAAGCTATTACACAGTCCAACTAACAAAGGCTACTTATGACAGCCCTCACAAATTACAGCCCTAACAAGAGCTCTTACACAGTCCCTAACAAAGCTCTTACACGTCCTAACAAAGCTCTTATACAGCCCCTAACGGAAAGCTCTTATACAGCCCTAACAAAGCTCTTACCCTAAAAAGCTCTACACGCCCCTAACAAAGCTCTTATACAGCCCTGAAACAAAGCTCTTACAAAAGCCCTAACAAAGCTCTTATACAGCCCTAACAAAGCTCTTATACAGTCCCTAACAAAGCTCTTATACAGCCCTAACAAAGCTCTTATACAACCCTAACAAAGCTCTTACACAGCCCTAACAAAGCCTTACAACCCCAAACAAAGCTCTTAACAGCCTAACAAAGCTCTTATACAGCCCTAACAAAGCTCTTATACAGCCCTAACAAAGCTCTATACAGCCCTAACAAAGCTCTTAACCTACAAGCCTTACACCCAAACCCTTATACACGCCCCTAACAAAGCTCTTATAAAAGCCTAACAAAGCTCTTATACAGCCCTAACAAAGCTCTTATACAGCCCTAACAAAGCTCTTATACAGCCCCTAAAAAGCTCTTAACAGCTCCTAACAAACCGCACTTATACAAGCCCTAACAAAGCCCTTATACAGCCCCCTAACAAAGCTCTTATACAGTCCCTAACAAAGCTCTTACACAGGCCCCTAACAAAGCTCTTATACAGCCCTAACAAAGCTCTTATACAGCCCTAACAGAGCTTCTTACACAGCCCCTAACAAAGCTCATTATGACAGCCCTAACAAAGCTCTTATACAGTCCCTAACAAAGCTCTTATACAGCCCCTAACAAAAGCTCTTATACAGCCCTAACAAAGCTCTTATACAGTCCCTAACAAAGCTCTTATACAGCCCTAACAAAGCTCTTATACAGCCCTAACAAAGCTCTTACACAGTCCCTAACAAAGCTCTTATACAGTCCCTAACAAAGCTTCTTATACAGCCCTAACAAAGCTCTTATACAGTCCCTAACAAAGCTCTTATACAGCCATAACAAGCTCTTATACAGCCCTACAAAGCCTCTTACACAGTCCCTAACAAAGCTCTTACACAAGTCCCTAACAAAGCTCTTATACACCCCTAACAAAGCTCTTATACAGCCCCTAACAAAGCTCTTACATACACAGCCCCTAACAAAGCTCTTACACAGCCCCTAACAAAGCTCTTATACAGCCCTAACAAAGCTCTTATACCGCCCTAACAAAGCACTTATACAGTCCCCTAACAAAGCTCTTATACAGCCCTAACAAAGCTCTTACACAGTCCCTAAAAAGCTCTTATACAGCCCTAACAAAGCACTTATACAACCCTAACAAAGCTCTTATACAGCCCTAACAAAGCTCTTATACAACCCCTAACAAAGCTCTTATAAAGCACTAACAAAGCTTCTTACTACAAGTCCCTACAAAGCTCTTACACAGCCCCTAACAAAGCTCTTATACAGCCCTAACAAAGCTCTTATACAGCCCTAACAAAGCTCTTATACAGCCCCTAACAAAGCTCTTACACAGTCCCTAACAAAGCTCTTACACAGTCCCCTAACAAAGCTCTTATACAGCCCTAACAAAGCTCTTATACAGCCCTAACAAAGCTCTTACACAGACCCCTAACAAAGCTCTTATACAAGCCCTAACAAAGCCCTCTATACACAGCCCCTAACAAAGCCTTATCCAGCCCTAACAAAGCTTCTTATACAGCCCCTAACAAAGCTCTTACACAGTCCCTAACAAAGCCTCTTATACAGCCCTAACAAAGCACTTATACAACCCCTAACAAAGCTCTTATACAGCCCTAACAAAGCACTATACAACCCACCTACAAAGCTCTATAAAGCCCTAACAAAGCTCTTATAACAGCCCTAACAAAGCTTCTATCACAGCCCTAACAAAGCTCTTATACAGCCCCTAACAAAGCTCTTACACAGCCCTACAAAAGCCCTTATACAGCCCCTAACAAAGCTCTTATACAGCCATAACAAAGCTCTTATACAGCCCCTAACAAAGCTCTTATACAGCCCCTAAAAAAGCTCTTATACAGCTCCTAACAACGCACTTATACAGCTCCTAACAAAGCCCTTATACAGCCCCTAACAAAGCTCTTATACAGTCCCTAACAAAGCTCTTACACAGCCCTACAAAAGCCCTTATACAGTCCCTAACAAAACTCTTACACAGCCCCTAACAAAGCTCTTATACAGCCCTAACAAAGCTCTTATACAACCCCTAACAAAGCTCTTACACAGCTCCTAACAAAGCTCTTATGCAGCCCTAGCAAAGCTCTTACACGGCCATAACAAAGCTCTTACACAGTCCCTAACAAAGCTCTTATACAGCCATAACAAAGCTCTTATACAGCCCTAACAAAGCACTTATACAGCCCCTAACAAAGCTCTTATACAGCCCTAACAAACCTCTTACACAGCCCCTAACAAACCTCTTACACAGTCCCTAACAAAGCTCTTATACAGTCCCTAACAAAGCTCTTATACAGCCCTAACAAAGCTCTTATACAGCCCTAACAAAGCTCTTACACAGTCCCTAACAAAGCTCTTATACAGCCCTAACAAAGCTCTTATACAGCCCCTAGCAAAGCTCTTACACAGTCCCTAACAAAGCTCTTATACAGCCCTAACAAAGCTCTTATACAGCCATAACAAAGCTCTTATACAGCCATAACAAAGCTCTTATACAGCCCTAACAAAGCTCTTATACAGCCCCTAGCAAAGCTCTTACACAGTCCCTAACAAAGCTCTTATACAGCCCTAACAAAGCACTTATACAGCCCTAACAAAGCTCTTATACAGCCATAACAAAGCTCTTATACAGCCCCTAACAAAGCTCTTACACAGTCCCTAACAAAGCTCTTATACAGCCCCTAACAAAGCTCTTACACAGTCCCTAACAAAGCTCTTATACAGTCCCTAACAAAGCTCTTATACAGCCCTAACAAACCTCTTACACAGCCCCTAACAAAGCTCTTACACAGTCCCTAACAAAGCTCTTATACAGTCCCTAACAAAGCTCTTACACAGCCCTAACAAAGCTCTTACACAGTCCCTAACAAAGCTCTTATACAGTCCCTAACAAAGCTCTTATACAGTCCCTAACAAAGCTCTTATACAGCCCTAACAAAGCTCTTACACAGTCCCTAACAAAGCTCTTACACAGTCCCTAAGAAAGCTCTTATACAGCCCCTAACAAAGCTCTTATACAGCCCTAACAAAGCTCTTATACAACCCCTAACAAAGCTCTTATACAGCCCTAACAAACCTCTTACACAGCCCCTAACAAAGCTCTTACACAGTCCCTAACAAAGCACTTATACAGCCCTAACAAAGCTCTTATACAGCCCTAACAGAGCTCTTACACAGTCCCTAACAAAGCTCTTATACAGCCCTAACAAAGCTCTTATACAGCCCTAACAGAGCTCTTATACAGCCCTAACAAAGCTCTTATACAGTCCCTAACAAAGCTCTTACACAGCCCCTAACAAAGCTCTTATACAGCCCTAACAAAGCTCTTATACAGCCCTAACAGAGCTCTTACACAGCCCCTAACAAAGCTCTTATACAGCCCTAACAAAGCTCTTATACAGTCCCTAACAAAGCTCTTATACAGCCCCTAACAAAGCTCTTATACAGCCCTAACAAAGCTCTTATACAGTCCCTAACAAAGCTCTTATACAGCCCCTAACAAAGCTCTTATACAGCCCTAACAAAGCTCTTACACAGTCCCTAACAAAGCTCTTATACAGTCCCTAACAAAGCTCTTATACAGCCCTAACAAAGCTCTTATACAGTCCCTAACAAAGCTCTTATACAGCCATAACAAAGCTCTTATACAGTCCCTAACAAACCTCTTACACAGCCCCTAACAAAGCTCTTACACAGTCCCTAACAAAGCTCTTATACAGCCCCTAACAAAGCTCTTATACAGCCCCTAACAAACCTCTTACACAGCCCCTAACAAAGCTCTTACACAGCCCCTAACAAAGCTCTTATACAGCCCTAACAAAGCTCTTATACCGCCCTAACAAAGCACTTATACAGTCCCTAACAAAGCTCTTATACAGCCCTAACAAAGCTCTTACACAGTCCCTAACAAAGCTCTTATACAGCCCTAACAAAGCACTTATACAACCCCTAACAAAGCTCTTATACAGCCCTAACAAAGCACTTATACAACCCCTAACAAAGCTCTTATAAAGCCATAACAAAGCTCTTATACAGCCCTAACAAAGCTCTTATACAGCCCTAACAAAGCTCTTATACAACCCCTAACAAAGCTCTTATACAGCCCTAACAAAGCTCTTACACAGTCCCTAACAAAGCTCTTACACAGTCCCTAACAAAGCTCTTATACAGCCCTAACAAAGCTCTTATACAGCCCTAACAAAGCTCTTACACAGCCCTAACAAAGCTCTTACACAGCCCTAACAAAGCTCTTATACAGCCCTAACAAAGCTCTTATACAGCCCCTAACAAAGCTCTTATACAGCCCCTAACAAAGCTCTTATACAGCCCCTAACAAAGCTCTTATACAGCCCCTAACAAAGCTCTTACACAGTCCCTAACAAAGCTCTTATACAGCCCTAACAAAGCACTTATACAACCTCTAACAAAGCTCTTATACAGCCCTAACAAAGCACTTATACAACCCCTAACAAAGCTCTTATAAAGCCATAACAAAGCTCTTATACAGCCCTAACAAAGCTCTTATACAGCCCTAACAAAGCTCTTATACAGCCCTAACAAAGCTCTTACACAGCCCTACAAAAGCCCTTATACAGCCCCTAACAAAGCTCTTATACAGCCATAACAAAGCTCTTATACAGCCCTAACAAAGCTCTTATACAGCCCCTAACAAAGCTCTTATACAGCCCCTAAAAAAGCTCTTATACAGCTCCTAACAAAGCACTTATACAGCTCCTAACAAAGCCCTTATACAGCCCCTAACAAAGCTCTTATACAGTCCCTAACAAAGCTCTTACACAGCCCTACAAAAGCCCTTATACAGTCCCTAACAAAACTCTTACACAGCCCCTAACAAAGCTCTTATACAGCCCTAACAAAGCTCTTATACAACCCCTAACAAAGCTCTTACACAACCCTAACAAAGCTCTTATACAGCACTTAACAAAGCTCTTACACAGCCCTAACAAAGCTCTTATACAGCCCTATTAAAGCACTTATACAGCCCCTACCAAAGCTCTTGTGCAGCCCCTAACAAAGCTCTTATACAGCCCTAACAAAGCTCTTATACAGCACTTACAAAGCTCTTATACAGCAGCTCCTAACAAAGCTCTTATACAGCCCTAACAAAGCACTTATACAGCCCCTAACAAAGCTCTTGTACAGTCCCTAACAAAGCTCTTATACAGCCATAACAAAGCTCTTACACAGCCCCTAACAAAGCTCTTACATAGCCCCTAACAAAGCTCCTATACAGCCCCTAATAAATCTCTTATACAGCCCTTACAAAGCTCTTATACAGCCCCTAACAAAGCTCTTACACAGCTCCTAACAAAGCTCTTATACAGCCCTAACAAAGATCTTACACAGCCATAACAAAAATCTTATACAGCCCCTAACAAAGCCCTTATACAGCCCTAACAAAGCTCTTATACAGCCCTTTACAAAGCTCTTATACAGCACTAACAAATCTCTTATACAGCCCTAACAAAGCTCTTATACAACCCTATTAAAGCACTTATACATCCCCTACCAAAGCTCTTGTACATCCCCTAACAAAGCTCTTATACAGCCCTAACAAAGCTCTTATACAGCCCTAACAAAGCTCTTATACAGCCCCTTACAAAGCTCTTATACAGCTCTAACAAAGCTCTTATACAGCACTTACAAAGCTCTTATACAGCAGCTCCTAACAAAGCTCTTATACAGCACTTACAAAGCTCTTATACAGCAGCTCCTAACAAAGCTCTTATACAGCCCTAACAAAGCTCTTATACAGCACTTACAAAGCTCTTATACAGCAGCTCCTAACAAAGCTCTTATACAGTACTGACAAAGCTCTTACACAGCCCTAACAAAGCATCTCAAGGATACCCTATATAAGAAACGGTGCACCAAAATACAGTGCAAGAAGAAACAGTGTGCGCCAAGAACTAGGGTGCAATGAAAGGTTGTGCTAAGAAATACGGTGCACCAAGAAACAGAGTGCAAGGAAAGGGTGCACCAAGAAACGGTGTGCGCCAAAAAACGGGGCACGAAGAAATGATGCAGCAAAAATAGGGTGAAAAGAAACAGTGTACCAAGAAACAGGTTGACCAAGAAACAGGTTGACCAAGAAACAGGTTGACCAAGAAACAGGGTGTACCAAGAAACAGGTTGACCAAGAAACAGGTTGACCAAGAAACAGGTTGTACCAAGAAACAGGTTGACCAAGAAACAGGTTGACCAAGAAACAGGTTGTACCAAGAAACAGGTTGTACCAAGAAACAGGGTGTACCAAGAAACAGGTTGACCAAGAAACAGGTTGTACCAAGAAACAGGTTGTACCAAGAAACAGGGTGTACCAAGAAACAGGTTGTACCAAGAAACAGGTTGACCAAGAAACAGGTTGTACCAAGAAACAGGGTGTACCAAGAAACAGGGTGTACCAAGAAACAGGTTGACCAAGAAACAGGGTGTACCAAGAAACAGGTTGTACCAAGAAACAGGTTGTACCAAGAAACAGGGTGTACCAAGAAACAGGGTGTACCAAGAAACAGGTTGACCAAGAAACAGGGTGTACCAAGAAACAGGGTGTACCAAGAAACAGGGTGTACCAAGAAACAGGGTGTACCAAGAAACAGGTCGACCAAGAAACAGGTGTACCAAGAAACAGGTCGACCAAGAAACAGGGTGTACCAAGAAACAGGGTGTACCAAGAAACAGGGTGTACCAAGAAACAGGGTGTACCAAGAAACAGGGTGTACCAAGAAACAGGTCGACCAAGAAACAGGTCGACCAAGAAACAGGTCGACCAAGAAACAGGGTGTACCAAGAAACAGGGTGTACCAAGAAACAGGTTGTACCAAGAAACAGGGTTGTACCAAGAAACAGGGTGTACCAAGAAACAGGGTGTACCAAGAAACAGGTTGACCAAGAAACAGGGTGTACCAAGAAACAGGGTGTACCAAGAAACAGGGTGTACCAAGAAACAGGTTGTACCAAGAAACAGGTTGTACCAAGAAACAGGTTGACCAAGAAACAGGTTGTACCAAGAAACAGGTTGTACCAAGAAACAGGGTGTACCAAGAAACAGGTTGACCAAGAAACAGGGTGTACCAAGAAACAGGGTGTACCAAGAAACAGGGTGTACCAAGAAACAGGGTGTACCAAGAAACAGGTCGACCAAGAAACAGGGTGTACCAAGAAACAGGTTGACCAAGAAACAGGGTGTACCAAGAAACAGGGTGTACCAAGAAACAGGGTGTACAAAATGTACCAAGAAACAGGGTGTACCAAGAAACAGGGTGTACAAAATGTACCAAGAAACAGGGTGTACCAAGAAACAGGTTGTACAAAATGTACCAAGAAACAG
Source organism: Pecten maximus (assembly GCF_902652985.1). Classification (NCBI taxonomy): domain Eukaryota; kingdom Metazoa; phylum Mollusca; class Bivalvia; order Pectinida; family Pectinidae; genus Pecten; species Pecten maximus. Next base: position 13,464,867 of record NC_047017.1, on the reverse strand, counting down.
CAGCAAAGAAGAATGCGTGCAAAAAACAGTGACCAAGAAACAGTGTGCCAAGGAACGGTGCGCCAAGGAAATGTGTATCAAGAAACAGGGTGCCAAGAAATGGTGTGCCAAACTGGAGTACTTACTTCACAATCTTGATGAATTCTTTGACCCCTTTTCTGACATCTTTGTCACCTTCTGAGTCACCAGTGAAAAAATCTTCCTGTTAACAAGTAAATATTTCATAATGTTTTAAAACCTTTGATTCAAATATTTAGGTCATAGAATTTCAGTTTAAAATATCATATTTGAATCGTGAAAAAACTTCATTTCATTATAAAAGAAAACGGTAGTGGTGTACACATTTCTACATGTATATATTTTTTCAAAGTTTGATGTCTGTGACCAAATAATATGTCATGAATGGATGAAAGTTGGGTCAAATGTATGAGGTTGGTAAGTCTAAGTCTGTCAGAATGTCTAAGTGTGGTGTCAGGGCCAGAGTGTACAGACATCTATCTGTCAGAATGTCTAAGTGTGGTGTCAGGGTCAGAGTGTACAGACATCTGTCTGTCAGAATGTCTAAGTCTAGTGTCAGGGCCAGAGTGTACAGACATCTGTCTGTCAGAATGTCTAAGTCTGGTGTCAGGGTCAGAGTGTACAGACATCTGTCTGTCAGAATGTCTAAGTCTGGTGTCAGGGTCATAGTGTACAGACATCTGTCTGTCAGAATGTCTAAGTCTAGTGTCAGGGTCAGAAGTGTACAGACATCTGTCAGAATGTCTAAGTCTGGTGTCAGGGCCAGAGTGTACAGACATCTATCTGTCAGAATGTCTAAGTCTGGTGTCAGGGTCAGAGTGTACAGACATCTGTCTGTCAGAATGTCTAAGTCTGGTGTCAGGACCAGAGTGTACAGACATCTGTCTGTCAGAATGTCTAAGTCTGGTGTCAGGGCCAGAGTGTACAGAGATCTGTCTGTCAGAAGTCTAAGTCTGGTGTCAGGGTCATAGTGAACAGACATCTATCTGTCAAAATGTCCAATTTTGGTGTCAGGGTCAGAGTGAACAGACATCTGTCTGTCAGAATGTCTAAGTCTGGTGTCAGGGTCAGAGTGTACAGACATCTATCTGTCAGAATGTCTAAGTCTAGTGTCTGGGCCAGAGTGTACAGAGATCTGTCTGTCAGAATGTCTAAGTGTGGTGTCAGGGTCAGAGTGTACATACATCTGTCTGTCAGAATGTCTAAGTCTGGTGTCAGGGGCAGAGTGTACAGACATCTGTCTGTCAGAATGTCTAAGTCTGGTGTCAGGGTCAGAGTGTACAGACATCTGTCTGTCAGAATGTCTAAGTCTGGTGTCAGGGCCAGAGTGTACAGACATCTGTCTGTCAGAATGTCTAAGTCTAGTGTCAGGGTCAGAGTGTACAGACATCTGTCTGTCAGAATGTCCAAGTCTGGTGTCAGGGTCATAGTGTACAGAGATCTGTCTGTCAGAATGTCTAAGTCTGGTGTCAGGGTCAGAGTGTACAGACATCTGTCTGTCAGAATGTCCAAGTCTGGTGTCAGGGCCAGAGTGTACAGACATCTGTCTGTCAGAATGTCTAAGTCTGGTGTCAGGGTCATAGTGTACAGACATCTGTCTGTCAGAATGTCTAAGTCTGGTATCAGGGCCAGAGTGTACAGACATCTGTCTGTCAGAATGTCTAAGTCTGGTGTCAGGGTCATAGTGTACAGACATCTGTCTGTCAGAATGTCTAAGTCTGGTATCAGGGCCAGAGTGTACAGACATCTGTCTGTCAGAATGTCTAAGTCTGGTGTCAGGGTCATAGTGTACAGACATCTGTCTGTCAGAATGTCTAAGTTTGGTGTCAGGGTCAGAGTGTACAGACATCTGTCAGAATGTCTAAGTCTGGTGTCAGGGTCAGAGTGTACAGACATCTGTCTGTCAGAATGTCTAAGTCTGGTGTCAGGGTCAGAGTGTACAGACATCTGTCAGAATGTCTAAGTCTGGTGTCAGGCTCAGAGTGTATAGATATCCATCTGTCAGAATGTCTAAGTCTGGTGTCAGGGTCATAGTGTACAGGGATCTGTCTGTCAGAATGTCTAAGTCTAGTGTCAGGGCCAGAGTGTACAGACATCTGTCTGTCAGAATGTCTAAGTCTGGTGTCAGAGCCAGAGTGTACAGACATCTGTCTGTCAGAATGTCTAAGTCTGGTGTCAGGGTCAGAGTGTACAGACATCTGTCTGACAGAATGTCTAAGTCTGGTGTCAGGGCCAGAGTGTACAGACATCTGTCTGTCAGAATGTCTAAGTCTGGTGTCAAGGCCAGAGTGTACAGACATCTGTCTGTCAGAATGTCTAAGTCTGGTGTCAGGGCCAGAGTGTACAGACATCTGTCTGTCAGAATGTCTAAGTCTGGTGTCAGGGTCATAGTGTACAGACATGATGTTACAGGTACATATATGTATAAATAAACGATGTTACAGGTACATATTATGTATAAATAAACATCTGACATGAAAATAGACAGAGACATAAAGAGAAGACAGATGGTCACAACTCATAAATAAACAAACCTGTTCTAAATATGGTGCTGCCTTTGCAATTGCTCTCAGTTCTACCAGGTAGGTAAAGTAAAGATTTTTCAGGTACTGTGGCCCACGCCCTTTGGTAGCATCCGGGTCAAATCTTTTTGTAAATTCCTGGAGGTTGGGGCCCCAAGTGGGGGCACTATAGAGAGAAGCTGAAATTGGTACAATAATTTTATTATAACCCAATAAATCCACAGATGCTTAAAATTAGGGTCTTCTGGAAAGTGGAAACTGATCCAGGAACCTGTTGGCTTTAAAGTTTAAATCTGAAGACCTAGTAGAATTATTTACAAGCCACAGTTCTTGTAACAGTAAACTGTGGTCTGACTGTCATCCATCTCAAAAAGCAGTCCTGAATGGATTGGCAGATCAGGTGGTAATGGAATTTTCTCTCATATCTCGCCATGTTGGATAGAGTTTGCCCATGTAAGAGAGCTATGTAAGATAAATCTATCTTACATAGCATTTCACGCGCGCGGATTAATCTGCGTTCAAGGGGGACAACTCTCACAACGTCGTCTGCTTGTGTTCACATCCGACAGTCCTTATCGTCGGTGTCGGTTTTGAAACGTTGGACTTAACTATAAAAATACATACATTCTTAGATAAATATATATCATATCAGCAGTAAATCAATAGGGCTACACGGTTAAACGATTAGACATTTCATCTGAGCGAACATATAACTCCGTTACTGTAACAAACAGTTAGACTACGCCTACAGGCCTGTTGTAACAGTTACAGTACAATACAGACTTGCCTACCCGACTGATTTGTCATTTGTCATTAAAAACATGTAAACACACACAATCACCTGGCAATGACAGGAAGTAAAATAAAAGCCATACATAAAAAAAATATAAAAAAGAAAATGTCAAACGTCACAACCTATGAAATGGTTCCGTTTGCGTCAGCAGGGGGCCCTGGAATTTGTTTACTCTACGGTACTGTCAGTAACTGTTAGGCCTACTCAGTAACCTGTGTATTTGGAAGTTGGGAATTGGCTCTTAAATGAACGAACATTCGGTAAAAATGACACCCCTCGATGTTCATATAAAAAATATTTATTTCAATTGTAACTCAGAGTCTATATTTGTGTAGAGTAACCATGAAAACTAACTGCCATCCTAGCCTTTCAATATGATCATCGTTAGCCTATCGACTGACCTACCTTCGTCATTCCATCAAGACAACCGGTTAAACACATATAATCCTATGTCACAGAAAAGATCGAATACTCGTATAGAGTCACTGTTCGCTGGTTCACACACGAAGTTGCCAAAATCACAGTGAATTTAAAATTACCAGCCAAGAAACATCGCCGCGACATGGCGATCGAGATCGACATCACTCTCATTGAACTATGAATGGAATTCCAATGACAGTCATGATGTCATGCAGTGACGTAGTATTTTATAAAAAAAAATTTGACTTGACATTTAAAAGTACAGTGTGTTCTGTGAAATGATTAAATATGTCGAGGTGCAAATCAAATTATATGTGAAGTTGGGAAACTCATTTCAGCGTTGGCTTTCAGTATTGTTGATAGAACTTCTTTTTCTCGGATGTTGACAATTTGATCACGGCCACGTAAAAGTCGGTCAAGTTACGGTAATTTTTATCGGCGAATTGTTCATTCGTTCATCACTTAACCACAAAATGAATGAAAGTGTGCAAACATAGTTTGCCAAAAATAGGGTATGATCTTTCAGAATATCATAAGTATATTTAGTAAAAACGTCAAATAAAGAAATTAAAAAATTGAAGAAAATGGATGGCTGAGGGACACTTTCGCCAGAAATTCGGTAATGATATGAGAGAAAAAGACTCTTTCATTATGTGTGTATGTAGGATAGGGATATTCCACCCTCGGGATCACAAAATGTGGTAAAACCCTCGGCAAGCCTCGGGTTTCACCACATTTTGTGACCCCTCGGGTGGAATGTCCCTATCCTACATATACACATATGAAAGAGTCTTATAATCTTTCACCTCAGCAACTTGGGTTTGATTCCCTTATAGGAGACAGATGTGAAAAGGAATGGGGGTCTGTGACCTGCCCAACCACATGGGGTTTTCTCCGGTTACTCTGGTTTCTTCCTACCGAGTCAGAACCCCAACATGCTTCCATCTAAACTAACAAGAATAATGAGTACTAGTTGATATAATTCCTAAATAATACATCTAAAGGGAGATAACTTTACCTGGAAAGAGATACTTGGCACACAGGTGTAGGTTGATACTGGTGTGGAGACCGGAGATGAGACGATAGAATACTCGCTTTTCAAGGCACATTGCTGTAAAACATACATCGTAATTAGTGAAACATACATCGTAATTAGTAAAACATACATCGTAATTAGTAAAACATACATCGTAATTAGTAAAACATACATCGTAATTAGTAACATACATCGTAATTAGTAAAAACTCTACAAAGAGACTTCTGTAACATTTTTCACTCAACAGTTTTGAAGTGACTAAGATTTGTTGTGTACGAGTAAAACAAAACACATGATTGAAAATATTCCAACAAATATCGAAGTAACACAAGAATGAAACAAAAAATAGTGACACAAACTATCGAAAATCTATGTTGACTGCGTAATGAAATGAATCAATATTGAAACAAACTATCACATCAACTGGTATGTTTGAAAATATAGTCGAATTAATAATATCAGGACAGCAAATATCATATAAGAAGCTTGCATAATAATGTACATGGTTAAACTTCATACTTAGATAAATTTTTTAAGACAATTTGTCTGACCATAAATGCAGATATATAAGTGGTGTTCTTGGGAAAAAGGTTATTCAGTTTCCTCGTGTGGTTCATTTTCCCAGATATTGATTAAGTACCTAATCTTACATCACAAATTAAGTGTTTTTTTATCACAAGATAAAGCCAGTCAAAGTTATCACACTTTTAAAAAGTCCACTTAAATTCGGAAAGATCTCAGATAAACTTTGATATATCACAACGTCATTCGATCTAAAATGTATCATATCATATCTGGTATTCAAGGATCAAAACATATGACTACATCAATGGTCACAGTATATACAACTACATCAATGGTCACAGTATATACGACTACATCAATGGTCATAGAACATACGACTACATCAATGGTCATAGAACATACGACTACATCAATGGTCATAGTATATACAACTACATCAATGGTCATAGAACATACAACTACATCAATGGTCATAGAACATACAACTACATCAATGGTCATAGAACATACAACTACATCAATGGTCATAGTATATACAACTACATCAATGGTCATAGAACATACAACTACATCAATGGTCATAGTATATACAACTACATCAATGGTCATAGAACATATGACTACATCAATGGTCATAGAACATACGAGTACATCAATGGTCATAGAACATACGAGTACATCAATGGTCATAGAACATACAACTACATCAATGGTCATAGAACATACAACTACATCAATGGTCATAGAACATACAACTACATCAATGGTCATAGTATATACAACTACATCAATGGTCATAGAACATACAACTACATCAATGGTCATAGTATATACAACTACATCAATGGTCATAGAACATATGACTACATCAATGGTCATAGAACATATGAGTACATCAATGGTCATAGAACATACAACTACATCAATGGTCATAGAACATACAACTACATCAATGGTCATAGAACATACAACTATATCAATGGTCATAGTATATACAACTACATCAATGGTCATAGAACATATGACTACATCAATGGTCATAGAACATACAACTACATCAATGGTCATAGAACATATGACTACATCAATGGTCATAGAACATACAACTACATCAATGGTCATAGAACATATGACTACATCAATGGTCATAGAACATACAACTACATCAATGGTCATAGAACATATGACTACATCAATGGTCATAGAACATACAACTACATCAATGGTCATAGAACATACGACTACATCAATGGTCATAGAACATACGACTACATCAATGGTCACAGTATATATGACTACATCAATGGTAATAGTATATATTACTACATCAATGATCATAGAACATACGACTACATCAATGGTCATAGAACATACGACTACATCAATGGTCATAGAACATACGACTACATCAATGGTCATAGAACATACGAGTACATCAATGGTCATAGAACATACAACTACATCAATGGTCATAGAACATATGACTACATCAATGGTCATAGAACATACAACTACATCAATGGTCATAGAACATACGACTACATCAATGGTCATAGAACATACGACTACATCAATGGTCATAGTATATACGACTACATCAATGGTCATAGATCATACGACTACATCAATGGTCACAGTTACATCAATGGACAATGGTCATAGAACATATGACTACATCAATGGTCATAGAACATACGACTACATCAATGGTCATAGAACATACAACTACATCAATGGTCATAGAACAAAACGCATTATTAACATAACATACACATTTGGTGTAAACAAAACAACACTGCTATAATTCATGTTCACATGTACATAATAAGATGGATTTATTATACTACTATACCCATCACCCTAACACAGCTGTAGATTTCATAAAACGGAATATTTTTTCATTCATTAAATTACAAGTTTTACTTTAGATGTCATATTTCATGGACAATTCTGTCCACATCAGACATCAAATCTAGACATTAAAAATAACAAATACAGTGAAACCTCTTTATCAAGACCACCTGGAAATCTGAATGCAAGTGGTCTTATTTAATTAATAGTGGGATGCTGATGGCAGTAAAACCTGTCTTGAGAAACCAAACCTGAGGAAATAAGGGTATAAGGGAACTGAAGGTATGACACAAGACATTAGTGATGGCTACAAAACCAATAAATGTAAATGTAAACTTTATTTATTTTACAACAATTGCGAAACAAGTTATATCAACTTATATTAATCACGCTTGTTGGGCCCAGATGGAAGCGCGCGAGGGGTCTTGCTGTGGGAGGAAACCGGAGTACCGGGGAAAACCCATATGGTCAGGCAGGTGACCCCATACCTTTTCACCTCCGATCAGGGAATTGAACCCCAGCCGCCTAGGTGAAATGCAAGTGTGTTACGACTGTGCCACCCGACCACCCAATACTTTGTAGGATATGATAAGGGGTTGTTTTGGATTGTCGAACACATAGCTTGTCTATCGTTTATTATAATGAATTAAGTTGTCAATGCTGACAGAATATTTGGCTCACCTGGCCCAAAGGGCTGGTGAACTTTTGGTATGGTGTGGCGTCTATCCAAATTAAAAAATTAAAAAAAATTCTTCTTCTGTAGGAATGTAAAGAATATGGTCTGAAGAATTCTTAGAGGAAGAGGATCTAATTTGGTATAAATGACGTGTCTGGGCACCCAGGGGCCTTTAAAGGTGGGGTCTAATAGGGAAAACATAGCAAATTGTTTAAAATCCTTTTTCTTCTTTAGGAATTAAATGAAGGATTTGGTCCATGTCTGGTCTGAAGCATCTTTAATTTGAGGTTAGAGGAACCAATTTTGTATAAACTTTGGGTCTTGCCCTCATGGGACCTGAAAGTGGGGCCCAATAGGGGAAATTCAGTTATATCCTTTAAATAGCTACTTATAATACTTTTTCTGAATGCCTGAGTGGATTTTGATGACATTTATTAGGAGCATTATTGGACAAAGGAGATCCAACATTTAAACGGATGGCATGGCTCCCTTGGGGCTGGAGGGGTTGGGTCCAATAGGAGAAATATAGCAAAAAAATATCCATGTGAGCAATGCATGCCATCTTGGCCTTTTGTTTTGAAATCTTTTAATTTTGATATCAACTAAAATGATTGAATTAAGTGTTTTAAGATAGATTTTCAATTATGGTAAGTATTGATTCTGCATACAGGAAGAAAATTAATTGAAATCACTAATAACAGGAATGGTAGATAGTTTTATATACAATAGGTTATATGCCTTACAGATGGTTTCTCATGCTAGGTTCTACACCATGATCTAATTATACAGATGTGAAGGACCACATGCCCCAACTGATATAAAACCTCATTCAGATAGCTTTCCCACAAAGCTCAATTTGTCTGAAATAGAACTGAATCGGAACTAGTCATATCAGTCTTTATAAGCATAATGACAAGCTACAGTTTAATATTTAAAAAAAAAAAAACAGCACAAGTTTCCAAACGCTCTTCATATACATGGCTACAGATAAGTTCACCTGAGTTGCTGCAATACTGATGTGGCATGGTATTTTAGAGCATGGTGAAATGAACTGGGGTCAAAATACCATAATGGTGAAGTGAAGCTCCCCATTCTGCCCAAAATTCCCTGACCCAAGACATTTGTTTTTGTGTGTTATTGTGTTTAAGAGTAATAAAACAAGGTAATCTAAAAAGGATTTGGTGAAAAAAATTAATTAGTAAGAAAAAAGTGAAAATGGGCTTCACTTAACCATACTTAAAAACACCAGCACAGGCCCCAGTTTAATCAATATTTCCTAACATAAAATTAAATTTGTCCATAGAAAAGCATTTCAGAATTAACGGAAAGTTCTTTACAATAAAGCTGACATGCTATTGAACTTGATTCCAATAGTTCCTCACCAATATACAATGTTTGAAACATGAGATCCCACAGGGATCTTGGCATCTACCATTGAATGATCTTTATTTGTTCTATATATTTAAGACTCATCTTTTCTATATTTTTCCCTTTTTTCCTCTTTTCCTCTTATAATCTGATAACAAGGAAAACCTTCACATGAAATCTGAGAAAGATCTAAGAAGAACTTTCTGAGAAATAGAAATAGCAAACTTTAACTGGAATTACAAAATCATTACTTGCAGAAATTAAATATCCTCCAATATTTAAAAGTATTAACTATTGGTACCAAAAACGAAATGAAACTGAATAAGTAACTCTGGGGAACCTCTGTACATGTGAAGTTTGACAAAAAAATCCTTTTTAAGAAATAGGGATGACAAGAATTGTTTCTAGATGGATGCCCACCACAGACATAGGGCGATTTGAATAGTCCATTTGGTGGTGATGGTGGGCTAGATAGGAATCAGAAAGACACCATTTCCATGGTGACCATGTGCACTTAGAGGGACAAAAGCTGAAACAAAGAGATATGAGGAGATAGACAAGACTGAGGTTTATGTCACAGTGGCTGCCTCTCATGTTACCTTCTAACTCGTTAGCTGATGCGTCGGGGGAAAAAACAGTATTTGCAGAAATTAAATATCCAATTCTTAAAATTTTTAACTATTGCTAACAAATAACTGAAAGGGTATGTAAACTCAGAAATGGTACTGTGAATCAAAGCCAAATAACTGATATTACCATGAATCATTCGTAACAGTTATTGATTATTATAATGATATAAAAAACATAACCAACCCTTTGTCCATTATAAATGAAACATAATGCCAAAGGTCACAAAGGATGGTACACTACCACAAAGGATGGGTACACTACCACAAAGGATGGGTACACTACCACAAAGGATGGTACACTACCACAAAGGATGGGTACATTACCACAAAGGATGGGTACACTACCACAAAGGATGGTACACTACCACAAAGGATGGGTACATTACCACAAAGGATGGGTACATTACCACAAAGGATGGGTACACTACCACAAAGGATGGTACACTACCACAAAGGATGGGTACATTACCACAAAGGATGGGTACACTACCACAAAGGGTGGGTACACTACCACAAAGGATGGGTACATTACCACAAAGGATGGGTACACTACCACAAAGGATGGGTACACTACCACAAAGGATGGTACACTACCACAAAGGATGGGTACATTACCACAAAGGATGGGTACATTACCACAAAGGATGGGTACACTACCACAAAGGATGGGTACATTACCACAAAGGATGGGTACACTACCACAAAGGATGGTACACTACCACAAAGGATGGGTACACTACCACAAAGGATGGGTACACTACCACAAAGGATGGGTACACTACCACAAAGGGTGGGTACACTACCATAAAGGATGGGTACACTACCACAAAGGATGGGTACACTACCACAAAGGATGGTACACTATAACAAAGGATGGTACACTACCACAAAGGGTGGGTACACTACCACAAAGGATGGGTACACTACATTTGTACACATTTATGGCTGATAAATACTCTCTACATGTGTAAATCTGTATGGCTGATAAATACTCTCTACATGTGTAAATCTTTATGGCTGATAAATACTCTCTACATTTGTAAATCTTTGTGGCTGATAAATACTTTGCATTTCACATTGTTAATTAACTGCCAAAATTATATGTATTTCAAAATCAATATACAGTATGATAAAAATCAGGTAAATTCAGCTTTTTTTTCTTTTTCTACATAGCATACACAAGAATTTTCCGACAAAATGATATTTAGGGTTGAAAATACCAGACACCAAAAACAAATAACAAGAGGCCCAAAGGCCTTAACTGTCACCTGAGTTTTGAAATATTTCAGTCAATTTGAACCTTTTTGGCCCCACCCATCATCCCCTTTGATATTCAAAAATGTGGTTTCCCTATATAAACTATAGTAACGTTTACTCCCTCCCCAGGGGCACATGTGAGACCCTTGGGTCATGAAATTTACAATTTCGGTAAAACACCTTAAGACCCTTCCATCTATGAAGAGTTTTTTTATTCTACTATATTTGGTCCTTATGAATTTTGAAATTTGAAATTGCAGTTAATTTGATCCTTTTTGGACCTGCCAATCAGCCTCAAGGGGTCAGTCAGGGTCAACATGTGTAAACCATCAAACAGTCATCACATACTGATAACTTCAACCAAGTTAAAATGAATTCCAATGGAAATCAAACAAATGATAGTCAAATTCACAATTTTCGTAAAGCACCTCTAGAATTTTCCATCTAGATCTATGTATATGATTCTATTTGGGTCTCGAGAAGAAATTTCAGTCAATTTGACACTGTTTGCCCTACCCCTCACAATTTTTGTTGACCTTTGACTATGGAAGGTTTCTGCAAAGTTTCATTGAAATTGGTCCAGGGGTTTGTCAGAAGAAGTGAAAAATGTAAATTGTTCACAGATGGTTAGAATAGTTCATGTGAGACAAGTCAGGGGACCTAAAAATGAAATAAATGCATTAAAAAGTACCACAACAGCGTTTGACAGTTTTATACACCTGTTTTAAAAATAAATAGAAAGCAAATATTTCTGATATGATATGATATAATAATACTTTGCTAATCCCAAATTTAAGCAACTGCGTGATTTTACATGTAAGCAAATTAAATGATACCAAAACACAAGCAATTATAATGTTATCTACAATGGATAAGACAATAAATTTGAACCATTTTTTCAACAGATATCTGAATTTCATATAATGCTTAAAATTAAAAAGCATATAAATAAATAAATACCTTTAAAACAAAATTATTGAACAATGAAGAACAAGTATTTAAAAGTACATGAATAAAAAAAAATTCTTCCATTTAATTACAATTATTTAACATTTTCTTCACAATTTAAAAATGGCTTATGTATAAAAGAAGAACATTCAAGATCATATAAACACTGAATATTTTACTCCATTTGAATTCATCTATTATTTGGAATAAAAATTATTGAAGAGACTATCCATCAATTTAAGATATATCCTTTTAATGGTGAGACCAGATCATTGATAAATCATTACAAAACACTGAAAAAGTGTTTTTATGGTTCAAATTTGTCTTGTATCCAAACTTCAAAATCAACAAGTCGTAACAGGATATTGGGTTAGGATACGGAGCCAGGTTCTATTTCCCACAGAACATTTACCAGTCTGTCCTTTCATCATAAGAGCTATGTGGAGTATGCAAAACAGATAACAAAGTCAGAAAATCTATATAACACACTAAATATCTCAGGTAGACAAACTGCAGAGTTCAAATTCTGAAATCTTTACAGTAGCTTTAAATATCACACTGTATCAGTCTTATTAAAAGTAGGTGTTCAATCAAATTTCATATAAATACTTAAGTTAAAATTAACACAAAATGTTATTTTGATTGAAACTGTACATCCATTATGATGTATTCATATCTAAGTTAATAATCCCATCCTAACTATCTAGAAATATCGTATGAATTTATTGTGATCTCATAATATTGATATTAAGTCTCAAATATTATTTTTCAAAAAAAGTCACAGTCTGAACTTGTTCACGGGTACTGTAAACCTGGAAATTTATGCGAGGGGGAAATTTACGCTAATTACACAGAGTCCTTTTGATCGCGACAATTCCCCCCCCCCGGTATTATTTTGATATCAATTTGCATAATCTCGAACTACAAACAAAGGTGGATCGATTGCGAAAATGATCCCAACACGTATAGTTTACATATGGAAATCGGGAAATTAACCTCCCGCAAAAATAACCACGTTTACAGTATTAAATTTCGCGTAAGAACCCCTCGTAAACATTCCGCAGAAAAAACTTCTTTACTATTTTTGCACTCTAATGACAAAGTTCCAAATTCAATTTCTGAAAATGTTCATTCAAATGAACAACTGCAGTTTATTCCACCTGTATAATAAAGTCATTATGGAGAGGGAAACTGTAACAAAAACATCAACATCGGGTTAAAATACAATGTGTAGCTACATCAGGCCCCGCTTTCACGAAACTTCTTAAGTCCGTTCTCAATGCTTAACTCTGAGTACATGCTTAACTTTAAGCATATGCTCAAAATTCGGCTTTCACAAAACTTCTTAATTCTCAATTCTCAGATTTTTAGTTGAGAACGGGCCGATATTTGAGAACGGTCCTAAGCATGCTTAAGTCTGTGATCTCGTTCTTAAATATGGCGAACGTACGTAAACTTCCTCGTCGTCTGCGGCGGCGACTGACCCATCGTCGTGCATAGATATATTCCGTTGTCTGCATATACATTGAAAACATTGCCATACTAGGGCATATATATATATACGACAGGAATCAATTTCAGCCTGTAAAAACATGTATTTTGTTACTCATTCGACAAATGCTGGAGTGAGCAATGCCCGTCCCTTCGCAACAAGCTTTCTTTACTTGCATTGGCCGATAATCTTTGGGTGTCGTAGTCGACCGTGTCAAGGTGCATCATTGAGGTTGTATTTATCCTTGCCACATTTCAGACTTTCCATCATCTTCCCGTCAACACAAATACTTACTAACAAACTTTCAAACTGCAAGAGCCGTCTACCGGCGACCTACATATCGCTGTAGTAATAAATGCGGTAGTGGACAACACAGCTCCAACATCCACCTTCACAATCGTAAAGTAGGCTAGCGCGACTACGACATCAAACACCACAGTTAGTTGTTACTACATCAACACGTACTGTCAATAAAATATGTTTCGTAACTAAAATAAAACATTTCAAGACAATATAGGTACGGAGATATTCACATAAATTCACTTCAAAGAAGGAAAGAATGTCAGGTTTCGTAAGAGTTACTTTCCATCTATATGGCTAAATTAAACTTGTATTTATCAAATTGTATATTTTTCAATTGAATTACTGTATACATTTATTACATTATATGCCTAAATATTTCAAAAAATATATATATATATCTTCAGTGTATTATAAGCCTTATGTACGAGTGATAAAATTTTAAATGCTATTTCCAAATATATTCCATATTTCAAATTTGACAATCTGATTAAAATCAGCTGTTACATGGCTACGTTTACGGATCAGGCGTAGTGCATAGTAAACGTAGCCATGTAACAGCTGATTTTAATCAGATTGCAAATTTGAGTGCAAACCTTAAATTCTTTGTTTCATATTTCATTGCTACATTATTTACCCATTTGATATCTTTTACCCATTTAGTTCAGATATCCTTATCTGAACTATATATCTATGTAGTTAAAATTAAAGGTGTATCTAATTAAACTAAAAATAACTGTACACTGTATTTAAAACAGGTTATAATCTCCATTTCTAAATGCATCTACATAATTCTGAATTTTAAATATTAAAGATATCTCTATTTTGTGTTAAATAAAGCTGTATTTTAATAAATTATATAAAGATACATCATGTATCTGTACTTTAATACAGAAGTCTCTAATTATGAAAAATATATGTATTTGAATGGATCTATCTCAATTGAAATATATACCCAAATTAAAATAGGTAAAACCCACATGGCTTAATTGCCATAAAGTCAGTTTAGTTTTTACCCATTTATTTCAGATATCTCTATTTGTTGACAAAATACAGAAATCTGTATTGAAATAAATATCAATATTTAAGAGTATAGATATGTATTTAAATACATGTAGGCCTACAGGAATTAAATAAGTGAAAACACAAATGGCTTTGCATATAGTTGCATGCATGAATGGAACATTTATCAGAATACATGACCAAAAAAAGTCTTTGTCACAAAAAATGGGTATTATGCCCTGAAATGCAAGAAATTAGAGTTTTCTTATCTTTTTAAAATTGAAAATTGGCCAAAAACAAACCAAATTAACATTACATATACTGGCCTATAACTTATGGTCATAGTAAAAATTTAAATTTCTATTGATACTTTTGAATTTGTTATGTTATCAATATACAGTAACTAGAGTGTATCTTTATTTGTGTTTATCAACTTTTTTCATAAAAGAAATTAACAGATATCCACTGTCATGCAATTCTTTATTCAGACAACATGTGATGCCAATTTTCATATAACCAGCTATGTAGCAAGGTGGCCTGGGATCTGCCACAATGAAATAATCCACTGCAGATGCATGAAGGCTGTACACCTGAAAAAGATAAAAGGAAAAGTTTTAAGTTAATGCCATGTCCTATTAACCAACTACAGTAGTTATATAACAGGTTCACTGTACCTGTTTATCATGTAAGAGGAGCTTCTCTATACAAATACAGGTGCCCACTGTACAGTACAGTACATGTGTATCATATACAGGTGTCCACTGTACAGTACAGTACATGTGTATCATATACATGTACAGGTGTCCACTGTACAGTACAGTACAGTACATCCTCACTCATCAAAACGTCTTCCACGAGATCGAGTGGTATTTCTGCATTCCGTCCAGTTTACCCCTACATGCCAACCCCGTTCCGCGCTATACGCACTGGAAGCGATTCCTGTACGCCATAGCTCTATTATTTGATATGTACCAAGTAGACAAAATACAATTGCGCGTATGTAATGCATGTGTAGGCCTAAATATTAAGACACTTACCTCCGAATCGTTATACCATTGCTCCCGTAGTTTTTTAACAATCGCGTCTTCTTTCACAAAAGAGTTCCCTGCGAGGCCGCTTACGGACCAAATAATACGTTCTTATTTAAGAACGTGTTTGTGAAAGCCATTTTTAAGAACTTCTCAGCTAAGTACGTACTTAGCTTGAGAATTGAGAATTAAGAATTGAGAAGTTTCGTGAAAGCGGGGCCAGATGTGCACAAAATTTATACCGGTATTTTCGCAACAAAATGACAGAAAGCAAATTTAAACAACCAGCCAACTCTAAAGAGAACCATCACTATAATAGAAACAGTTTTCCTATAAATTTGTCCCTGACCTTTCAGCAGACACTTTCGCCTGCATTATTTACCTTTAAAATAAGCTAGATTCAAGAACAACAAAAGTGTTTATTATTAGTAGAAAATACTAGATCTCTCAAATTAAAACAAACATACTTTAAACACATATCTTCATAAATACAAGGAATGAAATTGAATGTAAAGCTAAACATTAACTTCAAATTTCTTTGACGTTAAAGAATTCATATTCTAATTTGTGCAGAAATATTCATATTGTTAGATGTGAAATCAAAAAAAAAAAATTGCAAAACAGTTACAATTCTGACATATTATGACATGTAAGAGATGTTAGAAAATACAAAATACACAGATTCAACACTAGACAACAACCACTTATAGCAAGACATTGTCCTAACCCTGACATGAAGCTACTTACCAGCGAGTGACTGCTGAGAACCATACTGAAATTTCCCACTTGGCCTGAAAACATTGAATTGTTAATTATAATGTTGCATTCCATAGTCTTTAAATTACAATCTACCAACAGAAAATGTTATGATAGCAACACAATTTTATGACCAGTTCCCAGTTTTAGACAGCCTATAATGAACTCTAATGTGAAAGATTTCTCCTGTTATATCAACAGCTCTAACTGCATTACAACTATATATATAGTCATCCCACAAAATATCTAACCAAGGTAATTTGGAATGGTTCAGTTTTGGTACAGTAGTACAACCATTTATCAGCCATTTTCTGGCATTTTTCCTCAAATTAAAACTGGCATTTTTTCCTCAGATATCAGAACTACCTTTTACTATTGCTGATTGAACTTACTTGAAGCAGTTTTCCTCATAAATGCTCCTCCAGATCCTGTGGGGACTAACTCCCTTATAGCCAGTGTAACGCTCAGGATTCAACAGGAGGTCGACGTGATCCATGTCAGCAGATTTATCATCTACAATAGGAGTCACATATACAGGTAAATACACAAGGTCATAGTATACAGTTCAACCTGTCCTCAATGTCAAAATTTATACACAGGGTCATAGTATACAGTTCAACCTGTCCTCAATGTCAACATTTATACACAGGGTCATAGTATACAGTTCAACCTGTCCTCAATGTCAACATTTATACACAGGGTCATAGTATACAGTTCAACCTGTCCTCAATGTCAACATTTACAGACAAGGTCATAGTATACAGTTCAACCTGTCCACAATGTTAACATTTATACACAGGGTCATAGTATACAGTTCAACCTGTCCTCAATGTCAACATTTATAGACAAGGTCATAGTATACAGTTCAACCTGTCCACAATGGCAACTTTTAACCAAGGAGTCATAACATGTAGTTATATCAGTCCATTAAGACCAAATTCAGTTGTTAGATATTTTTTGTCCTTAGTACCTTAAGTACTTTAATGAATTTCATCAAGGATCAAGGATGGAGTCAGACAGTTCAATATTTTGGATAGATACCTGCATAGGTATACTTCATATAAACCATGTTGTAAACAACAGGCCTTGAAAGTAATTATTGGACTATATGTATACATGTACTTCATTATGATAAATTTTCTTTACAGATGCAAGATTCTATACTTGTGAAGATAAATATCAGTATGTATGAATCAATATTGTTGGTACGTACCATCCAATTCACAAAATGTTTGTAGTTTATCGTCATGTTTGGTCCAGTTTTGGAAAGCAGCTTTGCTCTCAGCACTGAAAAACACATATTAAACATTTTTAATTCAATTTCAAAATGCAACTTGAGAAAAAAATAGAATACTGACAGGTCAGCAAGGGCCTGTTGTATGGCCATATATCCCCCCATAATCACCGAGAAGGCCATATCGCTGAAATTGACATTTGGAGAAAAATATACTTTATACACATCTACCTCCATATATTTGCTGGGCTGACAGAAATAGTAACACCAGTATCACAAACCCTTTGTTGTTTCTTCATGACATGACAAAATGGTCATCGGTAAAGATTTAAAATGTTTCCTTAACTTTTGAGCAATTGCCTTGACCTATGACCTTTAATTTAGACATTGTCTTTTGATAAAATGACCTTGACTTTTGACCTAGTGACCTTGACCTTTGGTCAGTTGACTCCTTGTTTACCTCTAAACTACATGGCTTCATTATAATGTCATAACAAAATATTCATCAGTGATAAGATACAAAATAATGACCTTGATCTTTAACCTGGATATTTTACCTCATATCAGGTACATATTGGTCAATACTATATCAACTGAGAACAAAATTTGTGGACAGACAGACAGAGTGATAACTTTGGGGCACCCGTAATTTCAAACATTTTTTAGTTTTTACAATAAGCCTAGAAGGCCAACACATAAACTTTTCCTCAATGTATGGGGCAAACTTAATACAGGACAATGAAACAGCACTTGTCAGTAATTTCACTGCATGGGCTTATTACCAGGCATAGACTTATTGCTGAATAAATACATGTATTAAGTAAATATAATAATAATATAGAAATATAATTTGCTCCAACCGTACACCTGTACAATGATGGATGACTCCTTAAATCCCTATATCAGACGTTTCTCAGGATTATGAAACTCTTTAAACTTTGAGAAGTGATAAAATGCGAGTCTAACAGAGGCTGTTGTAGCCATTTTAAGTTTAAATCTGCTTGAAGTGGAAAAAGGACGTAGGTCTAGGTGAACTAAAAGGAACCAGAAAGTTTGTACCTGATGGTTGAATCCAAGGCCCCTAACTCTCGTTCCTCATCACATGTGTTTTCATTTTGGGCTTCTGCAGCATACTGTAAACAGAAGAATTTTAACTATCTAATGTAAAATTTATCATGTCTCAACATACATAATGTACCAGGTACAAATATCATCTTTAATTGTTTCTCGTCATGTGTCATTATAATTAGGTTCTATCATTAGTGCCATCTGTAAGAACCAAAACTTCCTGACTGTACTGGATATTCTGCTTGAAAATCATACTGTTCCCGGTTCCGGAGACTGTTCTTGCTGTTCCTTATGTTGTTCCGGAGACTGTTCTGGCCGTTTCGTAGGTTTTTTTCTTCCTGGCTTGGTCCTTTGGCATTTATGCACATATTTGTCAAATTTCTTATTCCATCTTCATTTCCTTCAAGTGGAATATTGAAACTGACCCGTATAATGTGCATATAGCCTATCGGAATTGGACATCACTCGGTGTATAATGTTACTGTGTAAAAATTCCTGTTGTCCAAAATCAATAAAACTCCTCAAACACCGAAACATGGAACAGAAGAGGAGACACACAGAACTCTACTATGCAAAAATTGTTTTTTAAAGAAAGAAGTACTTTATTAGCTCTCTTCCATATGACATAAAATCTATTCATTTTTCATATCAACATACAGTATGTTAAGTCAATAAGTGTGTTGTAATGTCATGGCGTTACCATGGGTATTTATACTCTCTGCCCTCTGCCGTCGGATTTTTTCTTCTTGTTGTGTTCTTTTAAATAAACACGATCCATGTAATATTTACAAGGATGGTGTTTTTACAGTCTCCTTAATATTCAAAAACTAAAAATCACTCTAAAAATCTCACAGAATAAATGTTGAAGATGGAACTACATTTTGTTTGTGTTGTTGATGTGATGGTTGCTAATGAAGGCTGTGCCAAGAACTGACGTTTTCCGCTAAAAATAGCTGTTCTATCTCCGACATCACTACGAGGTAAAAACATGAAAAACAAACTTTCTTTTTTAATTATTGGGTGCTTTAACAGATAAAAGAGAAAATAATCATGATGTGAATTCCTGTACGTGTATAAGGAATGAAATTGGTTTTTCAACATTCATGAGGTCATAACAACATTGGCTTTCTGGACATATCTACCATGAATCGCATTATTAATATGTCCAGAAAACAATGCTGTTATGACCTCATGGATGTTGAAAAAAAAAATCATTCCATGAATAACAAAGAAATCTGGGAAAGTCTGGATATGAACTCACTTCATATGCCATTTCATGTAAGTTTATTTCTGATTCCTTAGACAATCTATTTCTTCCAGTCACTGCTACTTTAATGTTCTGTACTTGTACATTCCTTAGAACATCAGTTTGTTGATTGATTTTCAGCTTCATCAGCAATTATTTGTTTGTAAATCTTGTAAGGAGCCTGTTCTGAAACATTTCAAGTTCTGCTGCAGTTTTTGTATTACAGAAGACTTTGTCAGGAAAAAACAGTTTTGTTTGATTCAAGCTGCTTCCATGCATAATCCTTATCAACAACATCTCATCACCAATATAATGAATTACGGCAATTCAATATGCTCAGTAATGTCAATGGGAAAATACACTTCTTCCTGAATTTTTTTTTACTTGTGGTCCTCTGCTTTTGCATAAAAATATGCTTTAAAGAAAAATGGACCCTTCCAGGATAACAGATTTGAACTTGCATTATTCCATCAATGTCCATCAACTTTCCAATTATCCTTTTCTAACGGATCTCCTGGTTTAAAAACATACATATCACCATCTTTGTGGTGAAATGGGATTGACAATGTTTTGTTACCATTTTGAAATATAGTGCTAATACTTTATTTGGCAATTATAATGTAACCTGCTTTTCCTTTATATCTCCTGCATCATTAATCATTTCTTGCACCATCACTGATAAAGTATACAAACAATTGATTTTTATTATGACATCACTGTTGACCTTCAACAGTTCCGTAACCTTGACTATGATGGTAGTTCTGCATTTGATTCTGTTCCATCGTTCACTCATTTCGTCGTTTAGTGTAGTAGTAATCTTACCTATTAACATACACATACAAATTCACTGTTACATACTGTAACATACGGTAGCTATATTGTTCAATTGGTTGTGCATAAGCTAAGGCTGTAATCCGGCTTTGGATATTCATTCAAATTATCCAGACAGATGTTACAAAAACCTCCTTATTGTCAATAAAATTAGTGTTTTGTACTTTTTATTGTACACCATCTGTTTCCTTCACTACTACATATGTAGGAATAAGCTGGCTGCTGGTACACATTAGTTCACATTCCAGAAAGCTTTGGGAAATTATGCAGCAATCATTGAAGGAAGTTTGGGATTTTGACCTGTATTCTTCCTGAAAATTTCATTGAAATTCTCAAAATATGTTATATCATATAGGAAAATATAGTGAACATTCTCCAAACTCTGAAATTCTCCCGTAACATTAATGCTCTTGATTTTTACCTTATGTCGTCAACATCTGCAGATCAAGGCAACATTTTGTTCACTATCCATAGATACATTGTAGTAAAGGATTTAGAGAGATGAAGAATACTTAGTACAATGTGATAGGGGATATACCGTATATGACCTAATAAAGGCGCAGGGCGCAGGGTAATTGACAGTGGGGGTGCCCTTATTAAGATTCGTTATTCTGAAGTTTAATGAAACAGACTATACCTTATAGCAGAATACCCAAGGCTGTGGAAATGGTAAAATATGTATTCATTATCACAAACTAAGCTTA
The DNA here is from genome assembly GCF_902652985.1 of Pecten maximus. NCBI lineage: Eukaryota > Metazoa > Mollusca > Bivalvia > Pectinida > Pectinidae > Pecten > Pecten maximus. Next base: position 13,443,163 of record NC_047017.1, on the reverse strand, counting down.
AACATCACTTGAATATTCCGTTAAACTTGTAAACCAAGCTAGCTGTTCTTTATAACAGAGAATGTGTATTCCACCATTTATGTTTAAATGGAACTCTTGTGTGTTCTATTTAGAGACACGGGTGATTTCCAAGATCATTTCAGACATAGTTTTCTTCGACCTGATAATTTAATTACACCGTCTTTTAGTTGCCATCATTTCACATGTGTCAAAGATTTTTTTCTTGGGGGGAAAAAGGTAGGGGCGCCCTTATTAGGTCAAATACGGTATGTTGTCAGTTTACTAAATACTCAACTTTCATGTCAGGTAATTTGTTGAATTATATAAATTAATATGGCTGTTGGAGAAAAGTACATGTGTATCTAATGTGTAATGAAATTCAAAACTTACCTTACTGCCCCCATTCTTTAATCCTTCTGGTACTTGATCCTATGGAAAAAACAATATTGTAATCTGGATTTCATAATAATTATGGTTAATATAAATCATAACTACTGTAATCACAGCAAATAATTATAAGCAATGGTTTACTTTTAATGCAAAACAAGGCAGTCCACCACTGAATGTGAAGTGATACAAAATGTATGCCATGAATTCACAGATGATAAATAAATCTGATGTAGGTGTGCTTTTACCATGAAATTGGATCTTCAGGTGTGATAATGAGGGGTAGCCAGGTGTGATAATGGTGGGTGGCCAGGTGTGATAATGAGGGGTGGCCAGGTGTGATAATGAGGTGTGGCCAGGTGTGATAATGAGGGGGTGATCAGGTGTGATAATGAGGGGTGGCCAGGTGTGATAATGAGGTGTGGCCAGGTGTGATAATGAGGGGTGACCAGGTGTGATAATGAGGGGTGGCCAGGTGTGATAATGAGGGATGACCAGGCGTGATAATGAGGTGTGGCCAGGTGTGATAATGAGGGGGTGATCAGGTGTGATAATGAGGGGTGGCCATGTGTGATAATGAGGGATGACCAGGTATGATAATGAGGGGTGACCAGGTGTGATAATGAGGGGTGGCCAGGTGTGATAATGAGGGGTGGCCATGTGTGATAATGAGGGATGGCCAGGTGTGATAATTAAGGATGGCCAGGTGTGATAATGAGGGGTGGCCAGGTGTGATAATGAGGGGTGGCCAGGTGTGATAATGAGGGGTGACCAGGTGTGATAATGAGGGATGGCCAGATGTGATAATGAGGGGTGACCATGTGTGATAATGAGGGGTGACCAGGTGTGATAATGAGGGGTGGCCAGGTGTGATAATGAGGGATGGCCAGGTGTGATAATGAGGGATGGCCAGGTGTGATAATGAGGGGTGACCAGGTGTGAAAATGAGGGGTGGCCAGGTGTTATAATGAGGGATGGCAAGGTGTGATAATGAGGGGTGGCCAGGTGTGATAATGAGGGATGGTCAGGTGTGATAATGAGGGGTGGCCATGTGTGATAATGAGGGGTGACCAGGTGTGATAATGAGGGGTGACCAGGTGTGATAATGAGGGGTGACCATGTGTGATAATGAGGGGTGACCAGGTGTGATAATGAGGGGTGACCAGGTGTGATAATGAGGGATGGCCAGGTGTGATAGTGAGGGATGACCATGTGTGATAATGAGGGGTGACCAGGTGTGATAATGAGGGATGGTCAGGTGTGATAATGAGGAATGACCAGGTGTGATAATGAGGGATGGCCAGGTGTGATAATGAGGGGTGACCATGTGTGATAATGAGGGGTGACCAGGTGTGATAATGAAGGGTGGCCAGGTGTGATAGTGAGGGGTGACCATGTGTGATAATGAGGGGTGACCAGGTGTGATAATGAGGGGTGGCCAGGTGTGATAATGAGGGGTGATCAGGTGTGATAATGAGGGATGGCCAGGTGTGATAATGAGGGGTGGCCAGGTGTTATAATGAGGGATGGCAAGGTGTGATAATGAGGGGTGGTCATGTTGATAATGAGGGATGGTCAGGTGAGATAATGAAGGGTGGCCATGTGTGATAATGAGGGGTGACCAGGTGTGATAATGAGGGGTGGCCAGGTGTGATAATGAGGGGTGACCATGTGTGATAATGAGGGGTGACCAGGTGTGATAATGAGGGGTGACCAGGTGTGATAATGAGGGATGGCCAGGTGTGATAATGAGGGATGGCCAGGTGTGATAATGAGGGGTGGCCAGGTGTGATAATGAGTGCTTACCTCTTCACAGGTAGACACACTGCAGTCTTTCATGGCACACCTGCTGTCATCTGTCCAGAATGGACAATGCTTCTTCAGATTGACCTTAAATTTTAAACAATACAAGTGAAATAATACACACATTACCTATAAAGAAAATGGTGTAGCAGTATTTACATATGTATGGGTGCTTATCCAATATTTTGGTCTGGTGACCTTAAGTGCTTAATACTATGATATAAGTTTAAGGAGTTGTTGTGGTTGTGGTAATATAATAATAAAAAATTGAAGTAAAACTTTTGAGAAATATCAAAACATTTTAGGCTGTTTTTGCATTTTTATTTTATAGATGATAATTTCAAATCCCTAACTAATGTCAAAATTGAATTTTAACATCTTGGGAAAGAACTGTAAACCATTTGTTGAGTGGTTGTTATTCTGACAAACTTGTGAAGTATACACGATATCCAATGATTCAATGGGAAACCATTCAATAACCTCTATCAAAAGATCAAAAGTTTGAGTAGTTTAGAGATTAGTAGCCAAATTAACCAACCCACTGTAATAAGAGACTTCCGGTCTTATTCAACATATTCAGAATCTTACAGATGAGTTTCATGACCTTTCGTAACTGTATTCAGCAAATCTGTGTAATGTGACAAACAACTTTTATTTTCTATGCCCAATATAGGCCATACCAACTTGATAAGTAGTTGTTCAGAAATTAAAATTTTAAATCAGTAGCCAGTTTTTTTTTTCAACAAATTAGGAGCGAGCGGTATAAAATATGGTAAAATACTAGATTGTTTTTACAATTACAAAAACATAATGAATTATAAACTAAAACATATTCTATGAATGCTGTAACACTATAAACAAGAGGCCCATGGGCCTTAACGGTCATCTGACAAACACTTACACTTACAGCAGGGACACACCCCTCAATCCAGCATTATTACCATAAATTATTTATCGCAGCCAGTTATGTTTTAGATCAAATTTGGTTTTTATCCATTTAGCTTGTCCAGGAAGAGCAGCATCATAAAGCAAAATTTTAGCCAAGTTCCCATTTTTGGGGCATGCCCCTCTGTCCCAATGGGTCAGACAAGACTCATTTATATCAATTAGGATTGCCTTTCCCCAATGATGTTTCATACTAAATGTAGTTGTAATCAATTAAGGCATTAAGGAGGAATTGCATTTTAAAGAAATGTTTAACCTAAGCGCTCCTTTTGCCCCATCTTTTTTTCCCCAGGGGTCAAACCTGTCTCATTAAAAAATATGATTGCCGTCACCTTATGTTTCACATCAAATTAGGTTGTAATCCACCAAAAGGTTAGGGAGGATTAGGATTTAACAGCAAATATTCACCAAAGTTCCCCTTTTGGGGCCCTGCCCCTCAGGCCCCAGGGGTCACACTAGCCTCGTTTATATAAAATATGACCACCCTTCCCAAAGGATGTTTCACACCATATTTCGTATTAATCCACCCAAGGGTTAGAGAGAAGTAGGATTTATAGCAAAAATTCACCAAAGTTCCCCTTTTGGGGCCCCGCCCCTCTGGCCCTAGGGGTCAAACCAGCCTCATTTATATAAAATATGATTGTCCTCCTCCAATGATGTTTCACACCAAATTTGGTAATAATTCACTATGGGGGTTAGGAGGAGTAGTATTTTAAAGCAAAATTTCATCAAAGTTCCCCTTTTGGGGCCCTGCCCTTCTGGCCCCAGGGGCCACACCAGCCTAATTTATACAAAATATGACCACCTTCCCCCAATGATGTTTCACACCATATCTTGTTGAAATCCACCAAAGGGTTAAGGACGAGTAGGATTTTATAGCAAAATTTCATCAAAGTTCCCCTTTTGGGGCCCCGCCCCTCTGGCCCCAGGGGCCACACCAGCCTCATTTATATAAAATATGACCACCCTCCCCCAATGATGTTTCACACAATATCTGGTTGAAATCCACCAAAGGGTTAAGGACGAGTAGGATTTTATAGCAAAATTTCATCAAAGTTCCCCTTTTGGGGCCCCGCCCCTCTGGCCCCAGGGGCCACACCAGCCTCATTTATATAAAATATGACCACCCTCCCCCAATGATGTTTCACACAATATCTGGTTGAAATCCACCAAAGGGTTAAGGACGAGTAGGATTTTATAGCAAAATTTCATCAAAGTTCCCTTTTTTGGGCCCGTCACTCTGGCCCCAGGGCTCACACCAGCCTCATTTATATAAAATATGACCACCCTCCCCCAATGATGTTTCACACCAAATTTAGTTGTAATCCACCGAAGGGTAAAGGAGGAGTAGGATTTTATAGCAAATATCCACCAAAGTTCCCTATTTAGGGCCCGCGCGGCCCCTCTGGCCCTAGGGGTCAGACCAGCCTCGTTTATATAAAATATGATTGTCCTCCTCCAACGATGTTCCACACCGAATTTTGTAATAATCTACTTTTGGGTTTTGGAGGAGTAGTATTTTAAAGCAAAATTTCATCAAAGTTGCTCTTTTGGGGCCCCGCATCTCTGGCCCCAGGGGTCACACTAGCCTCATTTATACAAAATATGACCACCCTCCCCAAATGATTTTTCACAACATATCTGGTTGAAATCTACTAAAGGGTTAAGGAGGAGTAGGATTTTATAGCAAAATTTCATCAAAGTTCCCCTTTTGGGGCCCCGTCCCTCAGGCCCCAGGGGTCACACTAGCCTCATTTATATAAAATATGACCGCCCTCCCCAAATGATGTTTCACAACATATCTGGTTGAAATCCAATAAAGGGTTAAGGAGGAGTAGGATTTTATAGCAAAATTTCATCAAAGTTCCCCATTTGGGGCCCCGCCCCTCAGGCCCTAGGGGTCACACCAGCCTCATTTATATCAAATATGATCACCCTCCCCAAATGATGTTTCACACAATATCTGGTTGAAATCCACCAAAGGGTTAAGGAGGAGTAGGATTTTATAGCAAAATTTCATCAAAGTTCCCCTTTTGGGGCCCCGCCCCTCAGGCCCCAGGGGTCACACCAACTTCATTTATATAAAATATGACTGCCCTCCCCCAATGATGTTTCACATCAAATTTAGTTGTAATCCACCCAAGGGTAAAGGAGGAGTAGGATTTTATAGCAATATTCACCTAAGTTCCCTTTTCGGCGCCCGCCCTTCTGGCCCCAGGGGTCAGACCAGCCTCATTTATATAAATATGATTGCCCTCCCCCAATGATGCTTCAAACCAAATTTGGAAGTAATCCACCCAAGCGTTAAGGAGGAGTAGCGTTTTGAAAGAAAAAGTTTACGGACGGCGCACGGCGCACGACGACGGACGAAGCACGATGACTATAGGTCATCCTGACCCTTCGGGTCAGATGACCTAATAAATGCATATCTTCAGAAAGAGATAGAACAAATTTACAACAACAGGCCCAGTGGGCCTGCATTGCTCTCCTGGATATTTCAGTAATTATCACATAATAAACTAATGTAACAGTGGACTAAAGGGCGTATCTCACTGGCCTGGAGACTAACTGGTGACCTACTGGCGACTCGAGTCTCCGCTAGTGGCGGCGTCGTCGCTGCGACGTCTCCTGGAGACTAACCGAGTCTCCGTAGAGTCGCGGGAGAATCGAACATGTTCGATTTTTTAGGAGACTTTTTTTAGTCTCCAGTAGGTCTCCAGCAAGTCTCGACGACGTCTCCGAGAAGTCCCTGCAATGTCGCCACAACTGATGGAGATTGATTTTGTCCGCGACTAGAGAGACGTTTTCGCGACGTTGCGGAGACGTCAACGCGACGTCTCCGAGACCCAATAAAGACTAATAAGACTGAGGCGACGTTGCAGCGGCATCTCCGCAACGTGTCCGCGACGCTGCTTGACGTATTTCAGAGACCACATGACACACCCCAAGCTCACAACGCCGATACTGCCGCGACTAAGGAGATGCCTCAGCGACGTTTCCGCGACATCCCGGCGACTTTTCGTGCAAATTGACCGTCAACTTCTCGGAAGTCGCCTTGATGTCGTCTTGGTGAGAGTGCACGACATTTTTTTCTCCCGAGTCGCCGCACAGGCGCGGCGACGTCTCGGCCAGTGAGATACGCACTTAAATCCTGTTATTTTCGAAAAAAGAAAAAGATTTCTAAAGATTTCTTTTTTTTTTGCTATATTCCCCTATCAATTGATCATGAGCCCCCTAGGCCTCTGTCCCACCCCACCAGGTTCATATCCTCCACTTATACAACATAAGATTTTCTTTACCCAGTAATGCTCGAGACCAAATTTCACCAAAATACATTTAGTTGTTCAAGACTAAAGTAAGGATTTAAAGGATTAACCTCAATTTCCCCTATATGACCCATGATTCCCTTCGGCCCAGGGGGAGCAACACCCTACGTTTATACAACATTAGATTTCCATTGCCCAATAATGCTCCAGACCAATTTCTTTATATTCTATTCAGGTGTTCAGGACTAGTAGCGATTTAAATGATTTACCACAAACTCCCCTATTGGGCCCCACCTCTCCTGCCCCTGGGGAGCCACACCCTCCGTTTATACAACGTTTGACCTCCTTTGCCCAATTATGCTCCAGACCAAATTTCATCAAAATCCATACAGGCATTCAGGAGAAGTAGAGATTTAAAGGAAATGTTGATGGGACTACGGATGCTGCACCATGGCATAAGCTCATAAGCCCTTCTGGGCAAGGTGAGCTAAACATCAGAAAATCTTTTTGTTTGATGTAACAGAGTGCATGATTAGTTAAATGAAAATCATTGCTTCCACTAGGATTCAAACCTGGAAACCCTGACTTACTAGTCTTATGGTCAACTGATCAAGCTAAAGAGAAGATCTCTTTAACCGAGGTTGTTGCTTGTTGAGAAAACATGATGGCCAGTTTGATCAGGTCAATTTTACAAACATGATGGCCAGTTTGACCAGGTCAATTTTACAAGTAAATTTATATACCATGATCATTTAAACAGTGCCGGTTTTCAGAATAGACAGGTTCCGGTTTATACAGGTTTTAACTTCTTTTATTCAAGAAGGAAAATGCTGGGACCAAACAACAAAGCCGAGATAGACAGGGATCCAGATTAGACAGGGGCCGGTTTTGACAACTTATACTGTATATGTATATACTAGGTATTACTTGGTAAAATTAACTTACTTGGAAGTATCTGAAGTAGTCTTTCTGTAGTAAGCTTTGGAGGACGGGAAATATCTTCTCATTGTTCAATGTATCAAGGTTTTCAACCTTACAAGTGCAGTCGTCTACTTCACCATTCAGCTTAAAAAACAGATACATTTATATATTATTATATTTATATATAGTACCAACTGACTAGGCCATTCAGAATGGCATATAAAATCAAGTAACAATTTTATATCATGGTCAAAGAAAGTAGTTATTAAATTATATAACATTAACTTATAATAACTATTATTTCATATGATTCAAAATATAAAATACAAAAAGGAATGAAAGATCATAAAAAAATAAATGATTTCATTAAGGAAAAAGAAGAGATATAAATTTTAATTTATCTGCTTTTCATTTCCAAGATTGATGAGGGCTCCAAATATACTTTCATTGCAAAAAAAAAAATGACAATTTTTTGTACAAGTTACTGTAATAGTAATACCAAAGTTTTAAAAGGGGCATATCATTTGTTCGAACGCCAGATGTGTGTTGTACATGTACAGTAATTTATAAGATTTATGAATACAAGTAGCTTACACTCATATTTACATGTATGATTGACTATACAGAAAATCTGCAAAACTCAGCCGCTCTGCATCCGAACTGGAATATTCAACCAAGCCTCCTATGCTTCATTTAAATATCACGCGACACCATCAGTTCGCCAAAATCACAGCAGTTCGACAATTACATGTAAAAACTTATTAAGTATGATATTAAAGCCACATACTCCCGAAGAAACATATATCAATGCTTACATTTTGAGCTTTTTACAGTTTTCGGATTTGATACATACCTAACAAGTTACCGTGAATCAGAAACTGAAAGAAAATGTGTATTTATGAAAGTATATGGGAAATTCCCAAAAACAATAACCGTGGCTGTCGGACCAAGTTTCTCTAAAAATTAGTCCCACAATGCTATGGTGGGTTTTACAATCCATACAAAATGGCGGAACGCCAAAATCGTGGACCTGCAAATAAGCAGACAGATTCTGCCAACAATAAAAGACCCGCAAAAGTGAGTGGAATCAGCAAATCCCAGGGTTTCAATTGGAAAAGAAGTTATACATTGGAATCTTGCAAAGGAAGAAGAAGGAATTGACTCAAATTGTGATTTTGCGGGACGTTTATTAGATTGCTGGTAAGCTTATTCTGTATTCTTCGAATCTTGTCAACTTCACTGATCTCATTTCATTTATGTTTTTGTTGTATGCACATTGTTATATTTTAAAATGGAGTATTTGGTTGTATTCATATTACTTAGTTATTACAAGGAAATTTTGTTGATATGTTCATATTAAAGCTTGATTACACAAGTTCATGTATGGATTGCCATTAATGCATGTGTGCAACTAGAATTTTAGGTTGATGGGGAGTATGTGACTTTAATTGAAATGTATGCTGATCTGTTAATTAATTCATGTGATTACTCCACTATTATTTCCAATCAATGTTCAAGACAACAATTGGCTACAGACACAACAACGAATGTCGATAGGCAAGAAATGAAACTTACAATCATTGTATTTTTTTCAGGACACAATGCATAATTTTGTAAATACTATAATTTGAGATATCCCAATGCTTGCAATTGCGTAATGCAAAATGCACTGAGCAAAACAACAAATGTCAGTTAAGTCACTTTTAGATGATACAGTGTCGATAAACATATCAAAGACGATATTTCTGATCATGAATTCACGTGGGATTGCATCTGACGGTTATAAATAGGCTAAGAGTAAGAGACTCCCAAACGACTAATTATAAACTGGTCAAACATTGATTCTACGATCAATTTCGCCGGATCATGGATAACACATACACATTGAACACTATGACAGAGAAAGACATTCGACGAGGCATGAAATAGCACAGTAAAAGAATGTTGAACACATCAATCAAACGAACAGCTGACGAACTGAAACGAACTCAATATATATTGAGATTGAACTACGTCTCACCTTGCAAAAACAGGCATTTGAATCATTTTGCTTTTCCGATTTAGTTTGAGTCGTTAACACAATTGTTAAAATAAACACAGCACACTGCAAAAAAATGCAAACCGCTTTCCTACGTTGATAAGTCATGCTCTTGTCACATATTTACGCAGGGAGACCGGTTTATCAATGTTTTGAGGGAGCCGAACAACACCGAAGGGAAATTCTTACGCTAAAGTAGCTCTTCAATTATCCTGTCTCATTTTATATAATAGCTATCAGAACAGTCAATATGATCAATGTAAATGAATCAAATCTCTAATAGGGAACAGTATATCTATCCTTTGTATAATAGATTGTTAAATGAAAGATGCGCATTAATTGGAGAAACTGGGCTTAAAGTATACGTGGCGCAACAATATTCGAAACGAGGCGGGGATTCCCTTTGAGAAGGGGTTTTCTCGTTTGTGAAACGTGACCTCCAGCACATATCAGAACCAAAACAAACATGCGACTGTATCGTTTATTTAGAGGTGATAATGTTGTTTTAATTACAAAAGAAATACAGCAGTTTAGGCAATGTTCTTCTATTTTTAATTGATAACCTTTTTTTATTTAAAAAGATTTATTTTTAGAAAATTGGTGTGATGTCTAGTGAATGCGTTGTCGGCTTATCCGGTGTCGTGATCTAATGCCCGTGGTATTATTTATTCGTCATTTATCATATATCAGTTCTATATCAGTCATCGGTCTTTTTTAAGCTATTAACATCTGGACGTCCTTGATATTGATTCTCCACCTTCCAAAACAGGACTTCTACGTGTACATTATGCTTTATCTGTATCTTCTCTACGAAACGGCACTCTTTCAAAATGATGATTAAATTTGAGAATTTATTCAGTGACGTATATATACATACATACAAATACATACTATGTATGTCCCTGCTATATTTTGTTAATATACTGTAGATGTTTCAGAAATTGTCACCAGTAACCTATACTTAAATTCCACATAAAATGCAACTTGATATTCTAAAAATTTAGCTACTTTCACCCCCACTCAGGGGCCACCCACCTATTATAAAAAAAAGGTGAATTTAACAGTTTGACAATTGATGCATTGTAAAAACATTCTTATTGACTTTATCAAAATGATGATTTATACCTATAGTGATAATGTTTAGCATTGCATAGCGAGTACAAATAAAATGAAAAAATGAAAAACGGGATTCAACCCTGTCCAGCGTGTTGGATGGGTGTCGACTGCCCCATAAAGTATCCCCGAAGCACGTTATATTTGGTGGCAGCGACTGGGCCTGGTATCCTGTTGGGAGCCCTTGGATAGCATGAGAAGCACAATTATGTTCCTGGAGACTTGTTGGTGACTAAATAAGGGGTCTAGTCATGAGGCGACACCGCTATAACAACTCGGGACTAAGCTTATCGGCAAAGGGGGCTATGTGGGGCGTTCGTGGAGCTGCATAGTCAAATAGATAGCTTTTGTGGCTTTGCAGTTGAGTGTTGTGTCTGTATAAATTAAGTAATGTTGAGCAGGGTCAGCTCTTGGATGGGCGACTGCTCTGTATTGCCGTTGGACATTACAGGTTTAACATTGGTTCAGTTGTTATGACGGAGAACTAATATTAGCATAATTAAAATATATGCAAGCTGCAATTATACCTCACAGTGTTTTAGGCCAGAGATGATATATGACTGGTTTTGAAATAGTCCCAGATTTGGTTTTATTCTGAAAAGTGAAATTTGTTGTTTTTTTTAATATAACTTCTGATATATTCATTATACCTGTGAAAATGGAAAGTATATAGGTCACCTTAATTACTAGTAGCACAAATAGCAGGTATTTCCCTTCAGCCTAGAGGTAGGATGTTTGCCTTAAGATAGAGAGGTCACTAGGTCAAACACAGATGCTTAATTCAGTATATTAATTTGTCTACCCATCAATATGATTACCTACTGTTTTGTATGATACTAAGTTAAGATATTGAAATGTCAAGAACAATTCCTTTCCAAATCTGATAAAAATGTAAACTTGTGTGTTTTGCAGTAGCCAAAAGGTATTCACACAGAAGATGTTTCTGTACAGCTACACAAACGCAACCCTCAGACATGATGAAATACCTAACGGCTCGAATCAGAGCCAATGGTCCGATGTCTGTGGCTGAATACATGAAGGAGGTCCTCACAAATCCTGTGTCTGTAGGTATACCCATTTGAAACCGTGATATGCTATGTTGATATAGTTGTGTAATTTGCTTAGCTACATTTTCTGAAATGGTATCTAGATATATCTAGTAATATTCAGCTTAAGAAGGATCCTAGTGCACAATGAAGAAGCAGAAGAACAATTTGAAATTAAATTTGAAACTAGTGGTCAAAACAAACTAATTTGCCTAGTTTTGCATCTAACAGAGAAAAAAAAAAAAACCTACTATGGATAACTTTAAGATATTTTATTTTGTTCAGAGTCTGAGAGGCAAATTTACTTTTACCTCAAGTATATTCCTGAAAGTAATGTGGATTAATTTTAAGCACCTGCCCACAAAAATCAAACTTTATTATACCCTCCACAACGAAGTTAGGGGTGTAAACCGGAATCTGTCAATTCGTCTGCAGCTGTTTTAATTCCAAAATTTTGGTTGCCATGGTAACTGGTCAATACTAACATGTTTTTTCTTGTCTGGAAAACATTTCCTTAACTTGGGGACTGATTTTCACAAAACTTCAAAGGAATGTTAGGGAACATGTTGATGTGCATGCATGCAGATGTTTTAATTAAAAAAATGTTGGCGAACATGTGTAGATGTCTATGTAGCTGTTTTGCTGGGGTTTTTTTGTAAATGTTTTGTTGTCGCCATGGTAACTGTTCACTATTAACAGGTTTTTATTGTCTTGATAACTCCCAAAACCACTGGCTTACAGTTTCTAGTTTAAGTTCATAATGTAACTCGATCACTGTTAAGAAAGCCCCATATATTGAATATAACCTGTAGTTACCAGTATTCTTAAGTGTAAAAAAATTGTTGAAATAGTACTAAAAACCAGTCTTCTAGGATACAATACTAAGTTGGGTGAGTTAGAAAACCTGAAGCACACCTATATTGTAAGGCTATACTGCAAAAAATATTTTTCTAATATTTCCTGGGATCAATATTTCAGAGCATTGATTTATTTCACTTTGTTTCAGTAATGACTTTTAAAATGTTTTCGTTGACAGGGGTACTACATGAATAGAGATGTATTTGGACGTGATGGAGATTTCATTACTTCACCAGAAGTTAGCCAGATGTTTGGGGAGGTTTGTATTACTTTTCTGTAAGTTATGGATTGGAAAGTGATGATCACATCCATCATATCAATATATATATTTATCATATATTGGTATATGTATGTGTAAGGGGGCCGTAGTGGCCAAGTGGTTAAGGTGTCCCGACACTTTATCACTAGCCCTCCACCTCTGGGTTGCGAGTTCGAAACCTACGTGGGGTATAGTTGCCAGGTACTGGCCGTAGGCCGGTGGTTTTTCTCCGGGTACTCCAGCTTTCCTCCACCTCCAAAACCTGACACGTCCTTAAATGACCCTGGCTGTTAATAGGACGTTAAATAAAATAAACCAAACAAACCAAACCAGCGCAGGAGTCTGCTTTTGGTTAGTATTAATAATTAAAAATAACTTTCTATTCCTACTATATCAACAAAGTGTAAGACTTGAAGATCAGACGATGACTGTGGAACAGAAGTAGGTTATTATATATAGTTGGTATTGTTTACAGAGCTTTCGACCAATCAGATTGTCTCTTGCATACAGACTTTTTCCTTTCCACAGTTGATGCATCATCAGCTATCACGAACACTTTTGGTCCATTTTCTCATTTTTGTCACACGACAACAGAATAACATGCATTGCTATTTAAGGGTTCTATACCAAGGTACATTAAAGAAGTTTGTGTGCATTTGATATTTCAATCGGATTGAACTAAGTGAATTGAAGCTCAGCCCCACTTCTGACTTTTCGAGTCTTGCACCTTGTTGAGATAGTAAGAGTATAGGCTAATATTTTATTCTGCAGATACTTAACAGATGCCTGGTGTGTGTATGTCAATGCATATTGTGTGTATCAGAATAAATTGCGCTGTAGTAGGACTAGCACATGACCATTTTGGGTTTGTGAATATTTAATCTATATCACAAAATGGTTGTTTGTAGAAAATATAGAATTGACCTATACATGTAGATTGTTTATACAATTCATGTAGATAAGAAAAAATCTACAAAACCATTGTTTTTCCTGTCTATATATTTTGGTCAGAATCAAATTTGAAGTTTTAGTTAATTTAGTAAGGACATAAATGTAACAACCTAATGTTCTTCATTCTCCCCTTAATTTTAAATAACCCTACAAAAACATAAACAAAAACAAACAAATAAAAAATCCCAGTTTCAACCAGTTGGTTCAAAAATGGTTAGGAAAACACTGAAATGTACAGGTTGTTTTATTGTTTCAGCTGATGGGAATATGGTGTATCAATGAGTGGATGAAGTCGGGAATGCCTCCCTCCTTCCAGCTGGTAGAGCTAGGGCCAGGGAGGGGCACACTAGCTGATGACATGCTACGGGTAACACTCAATTTTAATTAAACCACAATATAGGGTTTATAGTTTAGAAATATTTCACATTCGGTGTTTTGACAGTGCAGTAAATATGGTACATTTTTAGTCTGTCAATCTGTCAATACCTTCTTAAGTATTTTCATACTTATTAAGTATACAGTGTATATGGAAAATTATCAAGAGAACCCGCCTTAACAGATTTTACAGCGAAATTTGTCAAATCTGAACTCCGGGTATTTTGTCATAAAACTGTATGTCATGTGACACCTTGTCTTATAGAGTTGATTTGATGGTTCCACAGGATGTCAGATAAGCCAAATTTTGCTGTCATATATATTTCCTGAATAGATTATTGATTTGTTAATATTGTTTTTTTGGGTATTTCTTCCATGTTGGATACAGCTCATGTATATATACATACATGTTTATATGTTGGTACTCTCTATTTTCTGCCCTGCAGGTATAGGGCGTAAGAATTGTACCTGCTGCCCCCATTGCATGATCGTAGGAGGCGACTAAATTTGGGATCTTATCTTTTCTCTTCTTTCTTAACAACTTTCTTCTTCCTAATGTCTCCCTTGACAATGCCTTACTTTTGGCCTTTAGTTGAGCGTTCGCCCCAGTGAGGAAGGCTTTGGGTTCTGTCCCCTAGCCGCGACATACCAGAGTCTTTAAAAATGGTAGTTGCTACTCCTGCTTAGCGCTCAGCATATTTGGAGTGGGACGACTAGTTCGCCTGTTGTCAGTATAATGTGACCAGGTGGGGTGTCCTGCTGGGTGTCTTCGGCAGTATGCTTCAGTGAGGTAGCACTATAAATCGGCAAAAGTTCCGGCCTACCACAAGGAGACTTAACACGAACATACCGCAGCCTCCCAAAACACACATACGCACTCACCACACGCATGCATGTCGCATGCACGGGAGGCCGTCCTTAAATGACCTTAGCTGTTAATAGGACGTTAAAAAAAATAAACAAACAAACTCTCTACAGTCAAACCTGCTCTGACGACCCCCTGTATATAACGACTGCCTGTCTATAACGACCGGTTTTAAGATTCCCCGTGAGATTTTACTATATAACGACCATCGGTATAGCGACTACCTGTCTAATGTGGCTAACGACCGGTGATTTCGGAACGGCGGTCGCTAATTTGTTTTCTATAGCGACCGATTTCTGTCAGCCATCTTCTGCTCTCGGCAGTCATCCCTCATAAAATCCCCGGAAAATTCAGACACATCCACCCTGGCTTGATTATACAAACAAAAGACCCCTACCACCTGTTAGCCTATAATTACTGTAGCTGCCCTTGCCTGGGGCTCGGTAAGAGAGGAGTCGGGTCACCATGCGTGTCGGTATTACATTGCAACTGTGCACAGGTGGCTTCATTTGACACGGTCAGTTAATTTTGTGATTACAACTAGGATACATCACTTCAATAACAAACACTGGTCATATCTGTCAACAAGATTTACTCATATGAAAGCCAATAATGCCTTTCTTAATCGTAGCTGTCGGTACTGGCATTTGTACTGCCGCCATCTTTAATTAGTCAATACTAATAAAAAGTCGTAAACTGACACAAATATCCGGATATTTTGGTTTTAAGAAGTAAGACTATAACACAAAATAATTAGTAGTAACACAAATATAATTAATTTATTAATTATTGTGTATTCTTTTTCTTTATTTATGAAAGAAAGGGAGATAATTTGATAGATACATATAGCATTATTTCAAAACAAAATATTAAAGAAAATTATCCATAAGACCATTTTGAGTTATATTTTGTGTTTGGGTCCACAAATCATTAAATATTAAACCCTTCAGATTTATAAAGTTTATGCATTTATTTAACTTCTGACTGGTCTTCGGAATGCCCTGTTCAATGACAATTTATTTATGACAGTTTTAAGTAAATTGGTTGGTGCAATAATTTTGACCTGTCTATAAAGGCAACCTGTCTATAGTGACCGTTTTTCTGCCTCCCCTTGGGCGGTCGCTATAGACAGGTTTGACTGTATTTTTAGTATATTATACAATTGTAACAGATTGCAATGATTATTTTTAGTATATTATACAATTGTAACAGATTGCAATGATAAATTAGTGTGCCACAATAGTTATCATAAGTAGACAATACTGAAGATGTAGATAGCACATTAAAATACTTGCAGCTGAATGTATTTTTATTAGTTTGGTGTAAAATAGGCTTTCTAACAAACAAGTTTAGTAACTTAATAAACTTATGTTTAAATGTTATCAATCAAAAATATGTTTTTTTCAGACATTTGCTCAGTTCCCCTCTTTTGGAGATAAAGTCAGTTTACATATGGTTGAAGTTAGTCCTAAGCTGTCCAAGCTACAAGAGGAAAAGTTAACAGGCAATCCTGGGATGAATGTAGAAGTCGACGTCGATAGTACTCCCTACAAATCTGTCAAGTCTAAACATGGACCCGAGGTCAGCTGGTACAAGGATCTACGAGATGTCCCTAAAGGGTTCTCCTGTTACATAGCTAATGAATTCTTTGATGCTCTGCCAATATTCAAATTTCATGTAGGTATCTGATATATAAATTCTTTATAGATTAATATATATTAGATTTATGGTTACGTTTTAGATCACATGGCCCAAAGGGTTGGTGAGCTTATGCCATGGCGCAGCGTCCATCAATATTTGCTTCTAATCCCTACTAATCAAAAAGTCATGATTGGATTTTAATCAAATTTGGTCAGAAACATCCTTGGGGAAGGGGGACAGATTTTGCATAAATGGTATTTCTGATCCACCTGTGGCCAGAGGAGAGCTAGGCGGGGGTCCAATATGGGAATATGAGATAAGTGCTTTAAATTGGTACTTATCATTAAGTCATGAATGGATTTGAACCAAAATCGGTCAGAAACATCCTTGGGGAAGGAGAACCAACTGAGTCGGTCACCATGTGTGTCGGTGTGCTACATTACCACTGTGCCTAGGTGGCTTCATTTGACACGGTCTGTTAATTTTGTGGCTACAACTAGGACACATCACTTCAAGTACAAACACTGGTCATATCTTTCAACAAGATTTATTCACATGAAAGCCAATAATGCCTTTCTTAATCGTAGCTGTCGGTGCTAGCATTTGTACTGTTGCCATCTTTAATTAGTCAATACAATGTACAAATAAAAACTGCCACAGATATTTGAGTCAGAAAAAAAAAATCTTTTGGTTTTAAGAAGTTTGTTTATATCACAAAATAATTTGTAGTGACAAAAACATGATTAATTATTGTGTATTTTTTCATTTATGAAAGAAAGGGAGATACATTTAATAGTAATATTTCAGAATAAAATATTTTTTAAAAAGTTACTTTTGTATCCATTAGTCTAAGACCATTTTGAGTTATGTTTTGTGTTGGATTCCACAAAACCATGTTTTATTCTTGGGTTTTTGATGGAAAAGTCTTATTAATAAAGATTGAACCATTCAGATTTATATCAAAAAATATTTATAAAAAAATAAAGATAAAAAGTGTATGCATTGATTTGACTTCTGATAATGTTAAAACTGACTGGTCTACTGAATGCCATGTTCAATCACAAGTTATTTATGGCAGTTTCATGTTAACTGGTTGTTGCGATAATTTTGACCTGTCTATAAAGGCAACCTGTCTATAGTGACCATTGTTCTGCCTCGCCTTGGGCAGTCTTTATAGACAGGTTTGACTATTTTTTTTTACTAAATTTGTCAAATCTGCTACCAAAAAAACTACAATGTGTATAGAATGTATAGGGCACATTTGGCAACTGTACTGTAAAAGGACAAATATTTCCTGGTCCCAGTTTTGAATACAAAAAGAAAATTGTTGATGTAACTATAATTCTCTTTGTTTAATGACCATTATCTTCTCAGAAAACAGATGAAGGATGGCGTGAAGTTATGATCGATCTAAATAACAGAAAGCCAGATGAAGATGAGATAACTGCCGGTCAAGCAGACGCCGACTTCAGATATGTCCTAGCAGGTGGCCCTACCATTGCATCAAAAACATTTCTAAAGGTACAAAATAGCTATACTGCAAATGTTAATTGGGAATAAATGTATATATATTATTCATGATTTTGCTCTAAGTTAGAAATAGGCCTGTTCCTTGTACCTACAGGATACAAAGTATGTTTGAGTTTACTACCTAGAACCCATATCATTTTTGATAAATAATTTACATACAAAATGGACTGGAAAGCCAACCATGCATAGGTGTACAGTAATGGTGATTATTTTGAAGCAGTTCAGTTTTCAAACTAAGAATAAACATTTGCCAAAACTTATGTATTATTATGTAATTCATTTGACAAGTTTGAACTATCTGAAATAGTGTCAGTTATAAACAATCAGAGTTCATTAGCTAGAAATTATGGTTTTATTGAAAAAAAAAAAATTGTGTTCGAATTTTCCTCCAAATCGAACTGACCAGAGGTTTACCATAACTATTATTTGGAAGTTGTAAGAGTATTTTGTACCAAAACACTGATATTCTGAGCCCCACTCGATTTGCACTCTTCTCCTTCTAGAATATATCTTCCGGTCACTCGATTTGTAGCTCTTCTGCTTCTGGAAGATCTTCTACCTCTTCTGTCTCGAAGCTGGAAGATTTATCTTCCAAGATGGCGGCGACCATGTTTTAAGTGTACGAGTGATGAGTTTCACCAGAGAAGGATTTATGATACATACATGCACATGTTTGTCATAGTGTTTGAGAAAACTTAAAAACTTGTTTGTTTTGGGTTAAATTCTTTTGGTTTACTCGATTTACATATAACGGAATGCATCTTGTTAGAAGGCTTCTCTTCCGAGAAGAGTGCAAATCGAGTTGGGCTCGAGCTTACTTTTCAAAGCTCACAGATTCAAAATTACAAGTCAATGGACTGATGTAAATAAGACAACATTACCAGTATGTGTACTTATGTTTCATATTTAAAATGTATCAACTTGACACATACCTTGTATTAATCAGTCATGTTGGCCCAAAAGTACGTAGTAGACCACCTGACCACCCATGCTTTATATTGATATTCCATCAGGAAACACATTGTTATCATCAGATATTTCTACCATTATATTGTATAGTGTCTGATAACAGTCTTGAACTTAATGTACTGTATAGTGTTATCTTAAGTATAATATGAAAAGTCTTCAGATTTATTGTGAAATGATAACCTATCGCATCAATTTCTTTTTTTCTTCTTTTTTTTTTGTAACTTATATTTTTTATTCAATACAATGATACATGTACATTTTAAACAGCCAAGAAAAGAGAGAGAAGGGGAAAAAAAGGAAAAATGGGTGAGATGATAAAGGATGAATTGGAATTTTTCATACCAACAAGAGATCTCTAGGCTATTATATGTGAGGGACAAATATAATATGTATATAGAGGTTACATAACGAGTGGATATGTGAGGGACAAATATAATATGTATATATATATAAATAATAATGTAAAAAAGAGAAGATGAGTAAATAGAACTAATATGAACACTAATTAACTGTTATAGTTCTATAAGCCTGTTCCATTTCTTCCATTCTTTCTCAAATTTACATCTGGCCTTGTCACCCTTACTATAAACGATAAAATTTTGCACTGTGTAGTTGTCTCTAATCAATTTCTTTGTTATTCCACTAGCATATTGAGCCAGAAGATCCTCGCAATCATGTAGAGGTGTCGCCAGTGGGCGGAGTCGTCGTCATGGAGTTAGCCAAGAGAATAGCAGAGGAAGGAGGTTTTTCTCTCATCACAGACTACGGGCATAATGGTGACAGGACTGACACATTTAGAGTAAGTTTTAAAAAATCAAATCTGCTGTCAGTAGCTTGATCTGATTTCCGCCATTTTAGGCACCATCTACTGGGGGTGATTTAGCATGGTAATGGTGCATACACAAACAATTTTGACTCGCAGGTGAAAATCTTGTGTTTATGGAGGAGTTGGATGGTGGTTGAGAAAGCTTTTTCTCCCGTTTATCTATTCATTATGGTAAATGCATAAGTATGTGGAAGAAATCTGTTTTAATTGTCATATGCAAACTTATATGCTTTAAAATTTCAATTAACATGAAAATTGGTGTGAAATATGATTTACTCAAACTGCCATAACCAAGTTAGTTGGTAGGGGGTAGGTGATGTTTTTGGAAGGGGAATTAAGTCAGTTTCTGTACCAATCAAGAGGCAGTGGAAAAGACTGCCTAATTAACATAAAAAAAACTTGCATATGGACATCACATCACTATCGATAACTCCTCTGGACTTGTTTTTGGGAAGAAGATTTCCAATAATGATTGTTTCGATGTGGAAATTTTGCAGGCTTTAGAGGTAGCATGTATAATCAGTATAGTTGACAATATTCCCATAATTTTTTTTTCAAATTAACACCAGTTTAAAAGATATTTCAACTTACAAATTTAGAACGTTAATAGGTCAAGTGAAAACTCCTCTGAAGACCTAACAGTTTGTAAAAATTCGTAGAAATTAAAATTCACTAGATTTGCTTGCCAGTAGTACTAATATATATATTTGTAGGGGATGTAATATATAAATATATTATATTAAGCAGCAAGCACTGAAATTTGTTGTTTTTTTTTGTTGAGGGGGGGGGGGGGGGTCCACATTTGGGTAGGTTTATCACTTCAGTGTTGCCACTTCGCCAAGGTATTGTGAAGGAACATCAATGTTGATTTGATGTTAAATATTTTAATATTGTGAATTACAGGCATTTAAGAATCACAAACAACATGATGCCCTCAAGGACCCCGGGACAGCTGATTTAACAGCAGATGTGGACTTCTCCTACCTATGTACAATGGCCAAACCTAATGGTCAGTTTCCCCGATGCATCAAGAAATGAAGAGAACGTCCTCATAGACTAAAAACTGCTTTAGATAAATATCAATTGTTTGCAAGAAGAATAAACAAAAAAGTGATAAAGATCAGTATTTTAATTTTTGAAAACAGTAAATCTGTTTATTTGAGAGAGGTTTTACTTCATTGATTCAATAAAAATTCATTAAAGCTTTCAAAAGTGTAGGCCATTAATATAAAGTTAGATAATATTCATCTAGTTATGTATGATGGATATCAAATTCCATTTCTATGGAGCAGAACAGCAAAAATCTGTTACCCCGTTCAAGTTACATGTTACATGTACATAAAATGTTGATAAATAGGTTGTTTGTTTATTTGTTTTGATACAAATGTAATAATTTACCGTTTAAATTTGCTGCAGCCAGAGCCTTTGGTCCCCTATCCCAGACTGAATTCCTACATAACATGGGCATTGTTGCCAGACTACAGGTAAGGTTACTATAGGTTGCAGTATATAGCTATATATAAACTAATAATGTACAGATATTAGAGCAGTTTTCATATGTTACGGTCCAAGCTGGTCAGATCAGAGTTGTTCTTTTATTTGGAAAGGACAGACTTAGTGATTTTATGTTGCTTGTTTATTTGTTTGTTTGTTTATGTTTTACGGCCCATCAACAACTAGGGTCATTAATATTTAGGGCAAAACAATATACTATCGGTTTTTTATTTTTAAAGTTAAAATCACATAAAATTTGTCATTTTTAAAAGCATTCGTATTGTATATTTAGATCATTTTGATAAAAAAAGTTGGTTAAAAATGGTAAAATATATATATGTACGAATAGATTATGTGAATTTTGTGATATAAATAGAACGTCAACGAGAGTAACGTAAAAGACATCAAAGTCTATAGAATAGATCAATTTCTTTCAAGTAGTTAAATATTGTTTTCGAATCCACGGAACTGAAAAGGGTTTTCATATCCGGGACTCGAAAGTATTTATCACGAATGTGCTTGAAATCGGAACATTCTATTAAAAAATGCTCCACCGTGAACCGAGCATCACATGCATAATATATTGGTGGGTCTTCTCGTTTTAAAAGGAACGAATGAGTAGGATATGTGTGCCCGGTACGGAGCCGAGAGAGGACGATTTCCTCTCTACGATCCTTCCGACTTGGTGCTGATATTTTAAGTTTCGGTTGTACTTTAAAAAGTTTGTTGCTCGTCTCGAGAGACCAGCGTTGCTGCCATTTACTCTGGATGGCAGAACTAATTACAGGTTTGAAATCTGTATATGGTATTTTGATATTTGTTTGTTGCAGATGTAACAGAGCGCATGATAAATTAAATTTAAATCACTGCCTCCGCTAGGGATCGAACCCGGGACCTCTGGCTTACTAGTCTTATGCTCAACCGATCGAGCTAAAGAGAAGACCTCTCTAGCCGAGCGGTATATTGCGGCTAGTATTTACCAGGGTTACACAGATTTAGAGCATGTTTTGCTAGGCGGTCAACAAGTTTGTTGCCTTTAATTCCGACATGGCTCAGAATCCAAAGTAATGTTATTTTGCATTTTTTTAAGATACGAGATATTCGTAAAACAAGGTTTTGTATTCATGAGTATATTTTTTGGATCTCGTAATTGTAAATTCTGAAGGACAGATAGAGAGTCTGAACAAATGATTGCCTTTCTAATGCGTTGTTCATCGATATGGTCGAGGGCCAAATCTATGGCACATGCTTCTGCAGAGAAAATAGAGACACCATCTGGTAAGCGGATTGAAGAGCAATGGTTGCTTCCAGATGAGCTTTGACAAGCACTTTCAAGACATGTACAGCAAGGTTTATGCCTGAAATATGTTACCTATGATAAAATTGACAAACAAGTTTTCAAACGAACAGACTTAGGGTTGATTATAGGGATGACGAGCTGTATATATGACTTGTCAAAATTATTTGTCCAATGTACATTGATAGCATCATTTTCATGTATAGGTACATTGTTATCGTCATTTTGATGTATAGGTACATTGATAGCATCATTTTGATGTATAGGTACATTGATAGCGTCATTTTGATGTATAGGTACTTTGTTATCGTCATTTTGATGTATAGGTACTTTGTTATCGTCATTTTGATGTATAGGTACATTGTTATCGTCATTTTGATGTTTAGGTACAATGTTATTGTCATTTTGATGTATAGGTACATTGTTATCGTCATTTTGATGTATAGGTACATTGTTATCGTCATTTTGATGTATAGGTACATTGATAGCATCATTTTGATGTATAGGTACATTGTTATCATCATTTTGATGTATAGGTACATTGTTATCATCATTTTGATGTATAGGTACATTGTTATGGTCATTTTGATGTATAGGTACATTGTTATGGTCATTTTGATGTATAGGTACATTGATAGCATCATTTTGATGTTAAGGTACATTGTTATCGTCATTTTGATGTATAGGTACATTGTTATGGACATTTTGATGTATAGGTACATTGATAGTATCATTTTGATGTTAAGGTACAATGTTATTGTCATTTTGATGTATAGGTACATTATCGTCATTTTGATGTATAGGTACATTGTTATCATCATTTTGATGTATAGGTACATTGTTATCGTCATTTTGATGTATAGGTACATTGTTATCGTCATTTTGATGTATAGGTACATTGTTATCATCATTTTGATGTATAGGTACATTGTTATCGTCATTTTGATGTATAGGTACATTGTTACTTCAAACTAGACATTCCATTACAGGGGTTAATCAAGGATTTGGGGAATACTACCCATTATGTACTTTATGGGAAATGAATGGCCGCAATGTCTTAAATCATTCTTTAAATTTGAACATTTTACAGGTATTCTTTGCTATAATTCTTCATCAAAATTTAGGGTATTTCCCCTGTTTTAGAAAGATTTTCCCTTGTTTTGGAAAAAATTTCCCCTGTTTTATGTGATTTTTTCTTGATGGGGACTTTGTTTTTGTTCAAAGGGAAAAACACCTTCAGTGGGGAATACTACCTAATTTCGGTAGTAAAATCAGCCTAGATTAACTTCCGACTGTTACATATTATTATGTTTGCTTAAAAAATTGGTTTACTGTCGTTCCATCACCAACACTTTCATATACTGTGTACATGTAAATTGTACTTAGTACGCATTCGACTGTTAGTCTCTTCAATAATTTGTCTTTGATATTTTTCAGATGTTAATCAAAAATTGTGAAGATGAAGAGAAAGCAAGAACATTAATAAGTCAATATCAAATGTTAACAGACCCCGAGAAGATGGGAAGTAGATTTAAATTCATGGCTTTATTAAACAGTGACATTGAAAAGGACTACGTACCATCAGGGTTCATAGATCTGTCCCAGCATAAACCATACATTAACGAGTCACCAAAGGAGGAATGACAATATGTAAACATGTTTGTTGTGATTGTTACATTATAAAGTTTTACACTGGATAAGTAATGTGGATGTTGTAAGTTATTTGACATGTGGTGACTGGAGGCATGTTGTTTTGAAGTTCACAACCAAGGAAAGAAATCTTTTTAATAAAAAGATGCCTGTTTCTGAAATTTAGTTTTCCCATAATTTTCATTTTAATTTCGTTAACAAATAAGACAAATCCACTTTAATCCCTTTAAAGTGGGACAAGGATTTACATCTGCATTTTAGCACAAACATTTTTGTTGGAGGCTTCTAGGTGCTGGGTATCCTAAATCTTTTGCATCGTCCTTCGTCCATCCGGCCAGCTGTTTGACGTCAACTTTTTCCTTTTAGTTACCACGTCTTCTTAATTACCAAAAGGCCCAGGGACTTGATATTGGGCCTAGCCTGTAGTATGCTGGGTTGAAGGGCTACCAAGTTTGTTCGGATGAATGAACTTGACTTACATTCAAGGTCACATGGGTCAAATAGGTTTAAATCTTGAAACAATGATTTTTCATTAGCCATGAGACCTGATATTAGACCGATAGTATGCTGGAATGAAGGGCTAGACAATTTATTGACATGAATAAACCTAGCCTAACCTTATATTTGAATAAAGAGGTAATCAGCATTGTATCTGCAGAAATGACCAAGATCAACTTCAAAGTTGTTGTAGAGCAGGTGAGCAATACAGGCCAATTGTGCCTCTTGTTTTTTTATGAAATACATTTACAATCACAAGACATTTACATATATCTACTTCTTACATTTTCTGCACATATCACATTGAAGAAAATACATGTATACACACCCACACCTCATTCTCACACATACACAGCCATCGTATGTACAGTATAGAACTTACTCCTTTATCATAGGGACTGTGATGGCTTTGTTGGTTAGAGTGTTGACCACGTCGCCTCAGATGAAGATACGAGGTGTGTGGTTCGATGCTCCCTACCTATAGCAGTATTTGTTTTTTGGAAAGCTGAGAAACAGACTGATTTGTGCCGTCTTGTTTGTGGCTTTGGGTAAGTCACTTTAACCTAATTGCATTGGATGACCTGCGACAGGCCTCTCCTCCTGCTGTTCAGGGAGGTAGACACTTTCTACTACAAGGAGACCTGGCCTTCTAATGAAACTGACTGTTTACAGGGCAATAAACCTAACAATAACGTTTTTATACCAACATGGCTGTGCAATGGACAGCAATTTTCTGGATTATCCTGTCAAAGTTAAGGTTAGAAAATTCAAGCCATATGTATATATTGTAATGTATGGTGAACTAACTAATTTTGAAGGGTTCAGTGTTTAAAAAAAGGCCCATGGGCCTAAACGTCATCTGACAAATAATGCAGGGTCACACCCCTCCATCCCAAGTGGTCAAACCATCCTTTTTGTTAGGTCACCTGAGACGAAGTCTCAAGTCACCTATTCTAATCGCCTTTTGTCCATTGTCGTCCCTTCCTTAACAAATTACATTTTCCACTTCTTCTCGATCACCAAGAGGCCTAGAAACCTGATATTGGGCATATAGCATGCTGGGGTGAAGTGCTGTCAAGAATGTTCTAAATAATGACCTTGACCTACCTTCAAGGTCAATGCTAAAGCCTTGAAAACAACTTCTTCCCACTAACCAAGAAGCCCAGAGACCTGATATTGGGCCTTTGGCATGCTAGAGCATTGCCCTCAAATTTGAAGTCACTGGAATCAAATCTGCTTAAGTATATCAAGACTCAGGTGACTCAGGTGACCGTTAAGGCCCATGGGCCTAATTTGGTGGTTATCCATTAAGGCACTAAGGGGGGAGTAGCACTTCACGGGCAAAATTTCAGGCCAGTTCCCTTTTTGGGGCCCTGCTCCTCTGTCCTCAGGGGTTAGACCAGCTTCATTTAACTCTTGTGACTGTCGTCCCCTATTTATGTTGCAGAACATGTTTGGTTGTAATCCATTAAAAGCATTAAGGAGGAGTAGTGTTTTAAAGCAAAATTTCAGCTTAGTTCCCCAATTGGCACCATGTCCCTCTGATTCCAGGAGTCCTACCAGCCTCATTTTTAGTTTATCTGCAGACACAAAGGGTCACACTGACCTATAGCCAGCGTGCTCCGTCTATTGCCATCTGCCATGCCTTGTTAAACATTTACTTTCAAAACCCTACTCCTCCTTTGTGGGGATGAACCCAGAAACCTAACAGGAATACATCTTGATTCTAGGCCCTTTCCATATAATCAACAAAGTTGACTCCTCTGACCTTGAATATGGGTCAAGGTTATGTAAAAGAAAAAGTTGATGATAAACAATCGATGGCTGCTGCACCTTCTAGTGATGGTGAGCTAAAAACCTAAAAGAGGCCCAGAGGGCCTGTCTCACTCACCTGGTTGATTTGCCACCACTAACAAAAATATAGGCCCCTGGGTTGTCAGCCTCATCATTAGTATAAATCTGAATCCAAACCACCTAGGGATGCTTCCTTCTGAATTCGGTTAAATATTCTGATCAGATGTGAAGAAGAAGTCAATTGATGGGCGGAAGCCGTAGTCGCTGTGGCCACTGTAAGGCATAATTATAAGCTGACCTTGGTCCTTCGGACCAGCTGAGCTAAAAACAAAGGGTAATTTGGAAAATATGAACAAATCATGTGGCCCAATTTTGATGGAACTGAACATATGATTAGGGACTTCCACTGTCATCCCATTACTATTCTCTAATTATGAAAACAAGAATGGTTTGGTTTGTTTTTGTTTAACGTCCTATTAACAGCCAGGGTCATTTAAGGACGTGCCAGGTTTTGGAGGTGGAGGAAAGCCGGAGAACCCGGAGAAAAATCACTGGCCTACAGTCAGTACCTGGTAACTGCCCCACGTAGGTTTCGAACACGCAACCCAGAGGTGGAGGGCTAGTGATAAAGTGTTGGGACACCTTAACCACTCGGCCCCTATGAAAACAAGAAACAACTGTAATATCATTGCAAATATAAGATTTATTTATAATTTTGACATGTAACATTATTTCATGAATAATGCTGCAATATGTAATACGACAATTAGGTCAGTAAATACAAGTCAAGATAATGTCTATTGTGCTACATGTATGAATGAAATACAATGCAAGGTAAAATTTAACACCCAACACTGATTTTATGTTGAACAGTGACACACACTATTAATATCGGTGGATAGTCATTTGGTAAGAAAGAAATAATTAAATATGAAGAGTTCCAATTTCGATGTGTTCTTTTTATCTTATTTGGAGTGTATCTCATTTTAATGCTGTACACTTACCCTGACAGTTACAAGTTTGTAGAATGCATTCCAAAATGTCTACATGGAACAAAGGTAGATGTGGTCATTGGTACATTTTTATTAGGTCATCTGACCCGAAGGGTTAGGATGACCAATAGCCATCGTGCTTTGCCCGGCAACCGCTGTCCACACTTAGACTTTTACTTTCAAAAACCTACTCCTCCTTAACCCAAAGCGGAGTACTACCAAATTTGGTATGAAACATTGGGGAAGAGCAAACATATTTTATATAAATGAAACTGGTCTCACCCCTTTGGTGTGGCAGGGCCCCAAAAGGAAAACTTTGGGGTGAATTTTTGCTTTAAAACCCTACTCCTTCTTAACCCTTGAGTGGATTACAACGAAATTTGCTGTGAAACATCATTGGGGGAGGGCAATCATATTTTATATAAATGAGGCTGGTCTGACCCCTTCGGGCTAGTCTGGCGGGGCCCAAAAAGGGGTTGATTACATCCCAATTTGTTGTAAAACATGATTGGGAGAGGGCAGTGTGATCCCTGGGGCCAGTGGGGTGGGGCTCAAAAGGGTAACTTTGCTGAAATTTTGCTTTAAAACCCTACTCTTTCTTAAAATTTGAGTAAATTTGGTGTGAAACATCATTGGAGGAGACAAAACATATTTCATATAAATGAAGCTGGGGCAACCCATGGGGCTTAGCCCCTAAAGGGGAATTTTGCTGTAACTTGCTTTCTATATAATATTGATTCAATTGTCAGATGGCCGTTAAGGGCCTTGGCCCTCTTGTTGTACCAAGTAATTAAATCCATCTTGATGGTACTCTTTTTTTTTCCCCAACAGAAAATTTAACTAGAACACTGACAGGTCAGCAAGGTTCCCATGGCAATATAATATCCCCATTAATCATCAAAAAGACATCTGCCCATATCGCTGAAGTTGACATTTGAGCTTCAAAATTAAAAGCAAAATATACATTTCATATTTACTATGATGTGCCTCAATCCAAATTTCTTAAGAAGCTAAGAAACAGACACTTCAGAAAGACACATAGTCCCAAGTGCTCTCCATGGTTTGAGTCAGGCCTCCCCTATATTGTATAGTGAGGTAGCCACTAACTAATACAAAGAGTTCCTGCCTTCGCATAACGCCAGCAGTTCATAGGTTGATAAACCCAACAAACAAACTATAATCCGGTGACCTTATTTTTTGTCATTTGACTTATCCTTTTATTCAGATAAATTTTGCTTCATAATTTCATTACAAAATGTTCATCAAGGAAAAAATCCTAAACTTGACATTGACTTTAGGCCTTTCGACCCGGGACCTTTGCCTTAGTCAGTTGACTCCTTGTTTAGTTCTGACTGACTTTGCTTCATAATAACATAGCAAAATGTTCATCACTAAAAAGATACTTAATTTGCCATGACATTGACCCAGTGACGTTATAAGAAGTTGATTTCTTGTCAAATTCTGACTAGCTTAACTTCATTATGTCACCACAAAGAATCTCATCAGTTAACAAATATAAAATTGGACCTTGACCACTGACCCAGCGACCTTGACTTTAAGTCAATTGACTCGTTGTTAAAATCCAACCAACATTCATAACAAAATGTTTATCAATGAAATGATGCAAAATTTGACCTTTACTTTTGACTAAGTGACCTTGACGTCTGACCCAATGATCTTTACTTTTGGTCAGTTGTTTATTCTGAACATCTCTGCTTCATCACGCCATGACAAAATGTTCATCAAATTTGACCTTGACATTGGACCCTGAGACCTTGACCTTTAGTCAATTGACTCCTTTAGTTATTGCTAACATTCTTCAAAGTATCATAACATAATATTCATCAGTGAAACCTTGACCTTTGTCCAGGTGACCTTGACCTTTGGTCAGCTGACTCCTTGTTAAAATCCAACCAATATTGCTTTATCATATCATAACAAAATGTTCATTAGTGAAAAGATGCAACGACAAAATCTGGCACATCATGGTCACATTATTTCACTGACATACAAACAGCTCACTATGTGATGATATGATTTAGTGAGTCGATTACACAGAAAATAAACTGAAACTTAACTTATCAGGTCACATATTGTCTCATCGATGGAACCCTGTCAATTATGACAAGGTGCATATTTCATTTATTCCACAAATGAAAAACATTTGTATATGATGTAACATCTCTGATAAAGATAATTTCATACTATACATATGGCCTTCGGTGAGATGAAACCTATAGCAGTTGTGGGATAAAAATACACTGGTACATAATTAATATAAGTACTGCTAATCATCAGACCTACACTAGCTAATTGTTTAACTATAACATCAGTCTAACCTTGTGTGGCAAATTCATAAGAACCATAAAGAAAGGGTAACAAAATTACCTAGAAATAATGTTAATGTTTTCAACATGTAACAAATAGTTTTAGGAAATATTATAAATTAATGCGTATTTGGATCCTTTCCAAAAGTATAGAATCAAATCTGTCTTGTCAACCACATGTCTAATATGAACCATTTTTATGACCTCTTGTCACACAATAGCTATAGACAGGTTTTATCTTCTATATGAAAATGTAGTAAATATCAATTAATTCTGGACGGATATCAGCATTCTATTCCATATTTATCAAAGTTCCTGAGAACCACACCGAGCTGTAAGTGAACTTTGCCCATGGCCACTGTATGAAGTCTGTATCTATCTGCACCACTGTATATCAAGTCTGGGTTTTTGAGCTGTGGACCACCTCCAAGAAAATGCTGTGACACTTGTTCTCGGAACTCTCCGGCTGGCCGCCATGTTGGACATTCAATATCATGAATTCCAGGTGAGGTTGGAATATGACAAAAACCATAACCATACAATTCATTCCTTCCAAAAGAATCTTGATGCCACACTTGAAAATGAACCTTTGGCCACCCTTCAAGGAAATCAGAATAAATTGTCAAGAGTTTAAAAACAAATTTGTATGAGGTAATTTATAAAGTAGATGGTATAAGAAAAGAAAATATCTACTGACTAACTGAAAATCACAATTCGATCATCTCTATTGCCAACACTGTACATATGTTTACAAAATTTCATTTCATCAGATTACGTTTACTTATGAATAACAAGCACACTGGATATTGCTAAAGCAATACATGTCCTCTACCAGCCCCTTGAGAGTGACCTTGACCCAAAAACCCTTGTCCAAGGTCATCTATCATTGTGTGAAGCTTGATCAATATCACTCCAGGAATGACCCTGCTCCAGTGCTGACTGGTGTTACGTACATATGTAAAAGTTAGAGAGAAACCCTAGTACCCTTGTGAAACTGGGAGGGGACTAATTATCATATTATGTCATGTTACCATTGTGCTTCAGATTCATGGAGTTTTCATTTTGCAAACATCTACAACTGTTATACTGCCTCAGATATATACTGTATACCTGGTTATTTTTGCCCTTGAGCAACACAATCATATTTGCCCCGTTTTAAATACGCCCTGTATGGTTTTCAAGAAATATCCTTTTCCGCGTTTGTAAAATCAAAAAATTCTTGGGTGGCCGCTTAATACAGGTTTGACTGTAGTATCAGGTATGCATGGGTGATTTTAAGCAAACACGATCAATACTTAGTTCAACGCGCTGTGACTATTGACTGACCAGCGTTTTCTCTTGTTCACATGTACATACATGTGCATAAATGGAAGCCACAATTTAGCGACGGTGAACTAATGAAATTAGTCTAATCCTGGGCAGGAATTTGATACCACTCTGTATTTCATTTTTATCATGACCGGACAACATAATTTTTTTTAGATGACTTTTGTATGTATCGATTTTTAATTGAAAATGCTAAGCCTAGTACATGAAACTTGGCCCATGTACTATGGTTTATAAATCCTTCAATTCAACTTAAAATTTCCACCTTCATCTTAAATTCACCCTATCTTCAAAGGGCGAAAATGGCAAAAATTAAACGAGGACAAAAATTACCAGCTATAAAGTATTTGTAACAAAAAAAATATTTCATTGACATTTGGTATTCTTTTTTTTCAGTTCTTTTTAAAAAACGAAATAAGACTCACCACATAAAACACTTTTAACAAAGTAAAAAACTGCATTGTATAACATACTCAACATTCATTTCCAAAATAAATGTTCATTTCAAGGACTTTACAGTCCAGATTAAAGTTTCACTACTTATTTCCATAAATATTAAAATTAAAATAACCAGTATGACAGAGATTGCTTAAGGAAACACATCATGTTTCTCACCTTGGAGTCCTTTGGTAGCTAAGTGAAGATCAATGGGATGAGACCAGTAAGCTGCCTCCTGGTTCTGTGGATTGTCGACCTGTGTTTGACCTTCACGTAAACCGGACAAAACCTTCCATGCACCACCTAGTGAAGAGGAAAAATTGGCATCAATAAAAGATTAATACAGTGATCATGAAAACCTTTTAACATTGCAATAAATTCTATATGAAACCTTTGTGCATTATCTATGGGCTTATAGTGATTAGTGCTGGGAATCGCCATGATAATGAAGATCGATTATAGGGCTGTCAAGATCGATCGAATCGATCTTGGGTCCAACTCGATTTAATGGATGTTTCCGGTTATCGGTACACCGTTGAGAGTATGCTTTTGATTACCTAAAATGACTATTGGGTTAGGAAGGACATGCATGTCCATTTGGCATACTGGCTATGTTGCTTTTACCCTTCAGATTTTTGAGTAAAGGTAATTTGCTGAAATCCCTCAGGACTTTGAATGATAATTATAAGTTGATAGATGTAATCTGGATATAAATATTTCCATAAGAATAAAGAATCTGATTTTAGTGCATGAAGTATGCAGGGCATCCAGTTGACTCTTGATTTTTTAGCAATTTCAGAAGTCAAATAACAACTTCTCAGAAATTTGAAGGGTAAAAACAGTAAAATAGTCATGTTCCTTCAAACTCAGGAGTCAGATATATCATTTTGAGGAGTCCAAAACTAGAGACATATATATCACAGAGATTCATAGCTGAAGTAGGTCACGCTCTATCTCGCATTGCTTCAATTGTTATTTGGAGCAGAAACTGCAAAATATGTTGTAGACCTGTGCCTGAACACTGAAACGATTGTTTGATCAAGGCTCAGCTCATCCACTGACAGACCATAATAGTAAATACTGTAATCAATAATAATGACAACTGTCTAGATAAGATCAATTTTACCTAAAATCACCAGCCATAAAAAAGAGGCCCAATGGGCCTGTATTGCTCACCTAGCTCAACAGCCACTTTGAAGTTGATTTAGGTCATTTCTGCAGATACTATGCTGATAACCACTTTATTCAAATATATCAGTTGGCTAGGTTTATTCATGTCAATAAATTTTCTAGTCCTTCATTGTTTTAAGAATTAATCCTATTTGACCTGTGTAACCTTGAATGAAGGTCAAGGTCATTCATTTGAACAAACTTCCTTCTCCCTTCACCCCAGTATGCTACAGGCCAAATACCAAGTCCCTGTGCCTCTTGGTTATTGAGTAGTCATTTGAAGATTTTAGCCTATTTGGCCATGTGACCTTGAATGATGGTCAAGGTCATTCATTTGAACAAACTTGGCAGCCCTATATCCCAGCATGACACATTGCATGACCAATATCAGGTCTCTAGGCCTCTTGGATTTTGAGAAGTTGTTTAAAGGAAAATTTAGACGCCAGACACTGGAAGCCACACCTTTGGGCAGATGAGCTAAAAACAAAAAGATGGCTCTCATATACTGTATCTTGAGACGTGCAAAACGTTTACTATGACAAAATTTAAATAATTTTTTTTATTTTGTTTTTCTAAATGGGTATTATTCAAATAGCACAAGTCCGAGGCCTAATTATCAATAATTGATAATACCATATTACATGCCAACCTCTGAAACCTCGAATGAGGGAGATTTCCCTCATTCCACATCCAAAATGAGGGAGAAAGTGTGTGAAATAATTTCGACATTTTTGTTGCATTTAGAGGATGTTCTTCATGAGCTTGTGCAGGAGTAAATTATCTTAGGCTACATTTTGATATTAAAACTTGACAACAATAGTTAATTTTAAAGAATAATAATTTTAAAAAATCTAAAAAATTACTTTTTTTTTAAAATGTTTTCAGAAATTTCATAGTGAGGAACTGTATTTAGTGAATTATTAATAATGTAGTCACTTGAAATCTGCAACCAGTATACAAAACTAACTACTTTATTTCCTGATTTTTTTGATGATTTTAATTTGTTCTGAAATATTTCTAAATGTATTTATCAAATTATCTCCCTTCTTTTCTCAAATAATACATATAATTTGTAATTAAATAGTAATTTATAAATTATTTTTGTTTTACTAATAGTTGTATATAGTGACATAAAAACAAACTTCTTAAAACGTGTTCTTATTTTTTTCTGACCCAAATTGAAATCCGGATTTTTGTGGCAGTTTACAACTTTATACATGTTGTATTAGTATTATCCAATCTAAGATGGCAGCAGTACTAGTACTAACGCTGGTACTGATAGCTACGATTAAGAAAGGCATTATTGGCTTTCATGCGAGTAAATCTTGTTGACAGATATGACCAGTGTTTGTTCTTGAAGTGATATATTCTAGTTGTAATCACAAAATTAACTGACTGCATCAAATGAAGCCACATAGGCACAGTTGTAATGTATAGACCGGTCGGCAGGGTTGCATGGTGACCGACTCTCCTCTCTCACCAATTCAGCCTCAAGCAAGGGCAGCTACACAGATGGTGGGGGTGTTTTGTTTACATAATCAGTCCAGGGTCGAAGTGTCTGAGATTTCTGGGGTTTTATGAGGGATGACTGCTCAAATCCGGGATAAATTTAACCCCGATTCGGGAAACGTACCAAATCGGAATTTAGGGGAAATTTTAATGAATTTTTCGGGCACTTCCCGCATAATCTGGGATGGTTGACACCTATGTAATACGATACAGCTGGTAAAAGTAGCATTTGATACCTCCTGAAATTGGCTACAGGCATTTATACAAATATCGTATTATAAGGAACATGTGTGAATTTGCTTCAATTGGCTGACATCATCGATACTCCATGGGTTACAATCAAATACACTAAATTTTGCCACAAGATATTCCTTGGGTGAAGAGAGCATAATATACTGTAATCCGAAGGGTTCTGATGTTAATATTGCCTTTCAAGCTGCCTTGTACGCGTACGAGTAAGATCGTCAGAAAATTCGGACTAAATATACTGATATGTGACCATAACCCCTGGAGTATCAAGGATGCATTTATATGGTATTGGTATAGCATGTCTGTCAACTTACCCATGTGGATACCCCATTTACAAAAAAGGCTATGTTCAGGGAATCCTGCAGCACCTACAATTTCTCCTATAACATGTATTTCTGCCATCTGAAACCACAAATCGAGATCGATGATACAATTATAAATATACAAATTGTGAACATAGTCTAGTTATACATGTATGTATTATATTCCTATTCATAATGAATCGTATTGCACGAACAATTTTATGACGAAACAAAACTTCCAAATACTGAACATAACTTATTTCAAACCTGGCCGCCGAAACAGCACAAGTCTCAACATGGTCAGGTGCAGTTTACCACATTATGGTACATATTTTGTTAAAAACTATAAATATATGCACGATTTCTTACAGTTTAGAGCTTGATGTAGTAAATCCTTTGCTGCGACCAACAGAGGTGAAATCTTTGATGATAAGAGCGTGATTTTTAGATGCAAATGAACGAGGCTCAATAATCGATCTACTGTGGTTCAGTCTAGCAAAGAATGTCCGCCATCTTTGTTGACATTGACATTAGACTTACGAGCTAGGCTAGTCATGTTTTCGAATTCATTTCAAATTCAATTTTCAATGCGATATTATCTTTGCCGAAAAAGTCATGATACTGATAGATACAAATAAATTAACATCTATGTTATCGATTAGTACCTCCTCGATTATACATCATAATTATTTCGAAACTAAACCGGAAACAGTTCTTGGGGGTCTCACTAGTTACCGACAAGAGCCGACAAGAGCCGACAAGAAACTAGATTTACCGACAAGAGCCGACAAGAAGTTAGAATTACCGACAAGAAGCCGACAAGAAAGGAAATGAGAGATAAAATAGTTTTTATTTATTAATACAATGTATGATTTGTTAATTTTTTCTATTTTTGAATATTTTGTGGTCTGATATAATGGTTTTGACAGGTAATATTGAGCCGACAAGAACATAGATTTACCGACAAGAGGCTGGAATTACCGACAAGAAAGTAAATAAAAGATGAAACACATTTCATTTATTAATACTATGTTTGATTTGTTCATTTATTAGTTATTTATTATGTATTTGGATTGTTTTGGGGTCTAATGTAATATTGAGCCGACAAGAAAAAATAGATCTACCGACAAGAGGCTGGAATTACCGACAAGATGACGATAAGAGACAAAGTATGTATATATTATTCTTTATTTCTTTGTTTTGTTTTGTTTTCATGTATTTGTTTTGTAGAACTCCTAGCCATGCATTTTGTCAACTATAAATACATATAGATAAATAAATTTCCCTTGCTCAAGGGGAAATAGTACTGAATACTTAATAGAGTTATATGTATATTCCCTTGCCCAAGGGGGAAATAGTACTAAGTACTTAATATAGGGTTTACACAAAATATCGAGTCCGTATCTGTGTATTCCCTTGCCAACGGGAAAATATTCGTATTGGTACAAAAATACCAGGTATTAGAGACCGTATATATTCCCTTGCCCAAGGGGATAGTAAAATTGTATTTCAATATCCCGTGCCAACGGGGATCGTTTTGTCTTGATTCAAACAGTCGTACGAGTACTAATGCAAGAATCAAAGAATGTCTTAAGTGTGGTTAAATTTATAACTACATCGAAAAATGTCTGAAATTTCGACTTAACCAATCACAGACAATGAAATGACGCCAAGTGTTATTGGCTAGTCAAAAACTGAAATCTGAGAGATTGGTCCTTTAGGTTAAACGCGATGCCGCTTTTGAAGAATGTAACAAGTGAACTTTATGTATGTATAAGCATTGCTTCTTCATACAGACGAAAAACATGTGTATAAACATTTTGTCATGTCTAATAGTTCGTCGCGGTTCTTCAAAGACATTCAGTTCGGGTGCTGGTATTGTGTGTTTTCGCTGCATAGGAAGCCAGCCAGTTAAGTGTATACAGGTGCATATGAATTTGGTGTGTTGTCATTGTGTAAGATTTCACTGGTCATTATTACTCTTGGCAGAAATTTGTGTATACAAGTTACCCGTGGGCGCGTGTGTCCCCTCAGGTCAATCGACACGTGGCCCATGGGTGAAGGTATGATATTATAATTTCTAAATACGGGCCCGCCCACATCGCCAATTATTATTTTTCATTATCAGGTAGTTGGGGTTTGAATTAATTCATTGCAACAATTTCTAATAATCAATCTACACTAACTTATATAAAATAAAAATATATATCGTGATTTACTCTTTTTTAGTACGAAATTTGAAATATATTGGTAGTTATTATAATCAATACAAAATAAACATTGAAGTAATTCCATTATCATATCATTTAATCTTTCAAATATATACATATAATTAAATTGTTAATTGTTCAATTTGTCCAGTCCATATTATTTAATTAGTATACATACTATATATATATGTCGGCTTCTTGTCGGTAATTCTAACTTCTTGTCGGTTCCCGTTCAATGCAGAAACTAAGATACGGAAACAATTGTATCAATCATTTTCTATTAATGCAATCATTGTCACATATATATATTACTACATTGTACGTGTAATTAAATAAGTATAAATCGAGAAATAAATCGATCGTATTGTTAATTTTCTTGTCGGCTTCTTGTCGGTAGACTAATTATAACCTCTTGTCGGCAAATCATTTTTTCTTGTCGGCTTAATTAACAAGAAAACAATCCAAATAGATAATGAATAACTGATAAATGAACAAATCAAACATGGTATTGATAAATAAAATGTATTTTATATTTTATTTTCTTTCTTGTCGGTAATTGCAGCCTCTTGTCTGTAGATCTATTTTTCTTGTCGGCTCAATATTCCCTGTCGCCAACATTACATAAAACCACAAAATAATCCAAAGAGATAATAAATAACTAATAAATGAGCAAATCAAAGATAGTATTAATAAATAAAATGTGTTTATTTTCTTTCTTATCGGCTTCTTGTCGGTAATTCCAGCCTCTTGTCGGTAAATCTATGTTCTTGTCGGCTCAATATTACCTGTCAAAACCATTATATCAGACCACAAAATATTCAAAAATAGAAAAAATAATCAAATCATACATTGTATTGATAAATAAAAGCTTTTTTATTTCTCATTTTCTTTCTTGTCGGCTTCTTGTCGGTAATTCTAACTTCTTGTCGGCTTCTTGTCGGTAATTCTAACTTCTTGTCGGCTCTTGTCGGTAAATCTAGTTTCTTGTCGGCTCTTGTCGGTTCTTGTCGGTAACTAGTGAGACCGGTTCTTGGCAACATGGCGGCAAATTTCAGTGACGAAGATTTTGCACGACAGCTCCAAGTTCAAGTTAAGGAATTAATAGCCTATTAGCGAGAATGAAAAGCACTAATATATACTATTGATATTAGCTATGAAAATCAGATATACGTTTGCCCATAAATCACTCGACTCACTTTGTGCTGACCTAGCATCTCTGATTGAAGTCAACCATCAGTTGGACCTCTGTAACACAGGGGCTCGGTTTCGGATTTTTGAGTAACATATTATATGACATCAGTAAACAACCACAACACTATAAACGAAATATAAAAAAATACTTTGCCCGATCAACATGCTCTAATATATGTCCTTGTAGTTGTAGACTGAGATTTATATTGGTTCAAATTAGCAGGTTGGGATGATAGTTTAAGTTTAATTTGATGGTATTCAAATTTTGGCCCTGACTGACTCCCTGGGCTTATGGGCGGGGCAAAAAAGAAATATTTCAAAACTCTGATAGCCGTTTAGGCCCATGGGTTTCTTGTTAGATATATGGTCTATAGCTTCCTGATCATGATTCAATTACGCCTTGAAATAACTTACTTTCACTCTGTTTCAGTTTGATGGAGAATCAGCTTTAGCACTACAGACTGATCTTAAAAACACTGCGAACAGGACAGCATCCTTCCATTTGGTTTCTGACAGTGATTCAGATGTTACTCTGGATCCAGATCTAGAACAGGATCGTTTGAAATTTGACAAAAAAGAGAAAAAAACATCAAATTCTGTGTCATACTCTGATTCTGATCGAACACTTTCACCAGACCTTTTTGACTGGGAAAGCCCATCTAGAAATATGTCTAATAATTCTAAAGTTAATCCCAAAAAATCGTCAGAGCATTCTACATTATCTAGTCAAAAAAACAAATACAAGGAAAGACAAAGAACAGGAACAAAACTGCAGAGAGGGCATAGTAAAGCACACGAAATCTCAGACTCTGAGGAAGAGGCAGAATATGTAAGAAAGCATGAAAAAAAGTCAAAAACACCTGTATCAACATCCAGTAACTATTCTAAAAACAATAGTGTTTCAGACAATCTTAAAATTTCACAGAAATCGCCTGTTAGAGAGTCTGTAAACACAACTGTGCACAGTAGAAGTAATCATAGAAATGTTGTGAAAACACCTTCTAGTCAGCAAAAGTCTTCAGAGCAGCAACCAAAGGGCAGCTCTGGAAATAAAAAGCGAAATTCTGCGGAAAAAGATGGAGATTCCTCTACATTATTAAATTTGAAACGAAAGCGTGCATTAGTTTTAGATGAAGAGCCATCTTCAAACAAAAAAGAAAAGCCTATATGTCAGTATGGATCTAAATGTTACAGGAAAAACCCATCTCACAGAGAAGAATATCAACATACAGGTACAGGTATGGCTAGAGGTTATAAAGGGTATATGTTATTTATGTTATAAATTAAGTTTTCCTGCTATCATACCTTTACTGTGGGCTTCCATTTCTCGCTGTAGGCAAAACTAAATTTCCTGTGTAAACACACTTTCGGAAAATCCGGAAATTTAAAATCTGGAACCAATTTATTAATTTTTGTTTTAATAAATGTGAAGCCTGCTTGTACTACTTCATATACCAATTATAGTGTACATTTATTTTTTTCATTTTTTATGCATATCATAATACAGTAGTTATTTGCTTAACAAAAAGGTCGCCCATGGCCAGGCTGTATATGTCCTACTGTAGTGTGCTACCTGACTGTAGGCCGGTGGTTTTTCTCAGGGTACTCCGGCTTTCCTCCATCTCCAAAACCTGGCACGTTCTTAAATGACCCTGGCTGTTAATAGGACATTAAACAAAAACAAACCAGAAATCTAAATTATGTTGAATGTGTACATTAAATACTTATAATTGTATGTATCTATCTTCCAGTTGATGATAATAATGAGCATAGACCATCCACAAGTTCAGCTGCACCTCCTCTTCCCAAAAAGACAAAGACACAAGGGTCTCCAATAGCAAGAGGTCCTATAACTTCCTCAAGTGTCTATAACAATGGACAACCAATCAGCTTCTTCCTAACAAAAGTACATGGCATTGAAAACAAGTACAACAGATCTTGTACTATGGATGTGAAAGGTACGGAATAATGAAAACTAAGATAGGATATGAAAGTAATGAAACACACTGCAATTGATTTGTATATATATATTGGATGTATCATCATACATTTTTTTTTTTTTTTTTTTTGCATCATAACCATTTATAATCAATTATTCTAATTGTTATTGTGAAAATGTTATCAAAAGAATCAATGACATCACACAATCGATGCGACAGCTAAAACTCCATGTGAAAATAGTGATAATGTTATCAGTTCAGTAAAAATAAGAACATATTTATAGATATAGTGCATTCAGAAAAAATTACATGTTATCAAATATGCATAAGTGAGTATGGTAAGCTATACTGATTCCAGTCTTATAATAACCTCTTGTTAAATTTCCATCCACAGACATCCTCTCACCAGACATGGGAACGCTGGGAGCATCATGTCAGGTAAAATGATTTCATAGTCCTCCTGAGTTACAGCTGAATCATGTGTAAGACACCATGTCATGTGAAATATCTACCTTGCATAAGGTTTTACTAGTTGAGCTGTAGTTATGATGTCACAGTATAGAAAATAGCACTATTATTTTTAGATCGGAGGAAGTGTATTGTAGAACTAGCTAGTCAATACAGTGATATGAGTTGTAGTAGTTTCATGTGGTAAGGAAAGTAAGCTCAATGTATTTATCATGTAAAGATAATTTGCTGATATTCTGGCTATCTTAATATATTATTTGAATTATTTCCTGATGACAATCCAATGTTTTATACTTGTTTACAGTTTAACTACATGTTTGAGATTCCCTGGTTGATGAAACAATACCCGCAGCAGTTTAGGTTTGTACAATTGAACACATCAGATTAAAATGATTTATTGATTATATTATCCTGGTAGCAATAACTTATAATTACTAACCATATATCTGATAGCAATGATTTATACTTACTAGCTATATATATAACATATTTACTACAATTTACATTTTCGACTTCTTCTCCAAAACCGCTAAACCAAAGTCAATGCAATTTGGCAGGAAGCTTCCATGACCAAATGTCAACCAAAATTGTGAAATATATGGTCCCCACCCCCCAGGGGACAGAAGGGCGGGGCCAAAAGGGTTGAATTGATGGAAATTTAAAAATTATCTTCTCAAGACCCAAATAAGGTAGAATCAAATACTTTTCATAGGTGGAAGAGTGTTACGGTGTTCTACCAAAATTATGAATTTCATGGCCCTGGGGTCTCATGTTTGCCTCTTTGGAGGAGATACTTTTATTGTTGTTTATAAGGAAATCACATTTTTGACTATCATTTGTGTCATTTCTATTGGAATTAGCAGTTTTGGAAGGCTATTTGTGGGCAGGGTAAAAAAGGGTCAAATTTACAGAAATATTTCAAAACTCATTTGAACGTTAAGGCTCATGGGCCTCTTGTATTGAAATGTAATCTTAAATTGAAGATAGAGATACTTTGATATTTTTCTGAATAACATTTGCATTAAAACATTTAAATACAATATTATTGCACCATTGGTTTATAATCTCACTGCAATAACATCCTTCTGTCTACAGATCTAAGCCCCTGCTACTTGTCCATGGGTTCAAGGGTCCCAACAAGGCCAGTCTGGAGGCTGAAGGGGCTGTCTACTCCAACATACGCTTCTGTCAGGTACCGTATACATCGCACGATTTCTGTGGCAGTTGGAAATTTTATGTATTCATATTAAAAAGTACATATTAGATTCATTTATGGGGGTTCTATAATGGTTACATATATTCAGTAAATGTTCAGGAAGTTCAACAAAACAAGAAACTATCATTTGACATCGGTAGAATAGAAATGGTAAGAGTTTTCTGAATTTTGTATTTTAACTGAATTCAACAAATTTTTAAATGCAAGCTTATTGAATTGATCCATCCAATTGGTTAACTTAAGGCTTGTCTGGATTTCTTTGGCAGTTGGAAATTTTAGTATTCGTATTAAAAAGTACATAGTAGATTTATTTATGGGGGTTCTATAATTATTACATATATTCAGTAAATGTTCAGGAAGTTCAACAAAACAAGAGACTTTCATTTGACATCGATAGAATAGAAATGGTAAGAATTTTCTGAATTTTGTATTTCAACTGAATTCAATAAATTTTTAAATGCAAGCTTAATGAACTGATCCATCCAATTGGTTAACTTTAGGCTCGTCTGGATATGCCATATGGGACACATCACACGTATGTATCAACCTTCTGTGTCAGTTTTTGGTTTTTAGGTCATCTGACCCGAAGGGTCAGGATGACCTATAGCCATCATGCTTCGTCCGTCGTCGTCCGCCGTCCGCCGTCCGTAAACTTTTCACATTTCAATCTTCTTCTCAAGTTCCACCAGTGGGATTAAGCTGAAACTTGCCTGAAATGATCCTGAGATGGTCCTGACCAAGTGTTGTTATTTTTCGGGTCAGTCCGAAATCCAAGATGGCCGCCATAGCCGCCATTTTGAAAACACATTTTAAACTTCTTCTCAAGTTCCACCAGTGCTGTTGGGCTGAAACTTGCCGGAAATGATCCTGAGATGATCCCGACCAAGTGTTGTTATTTTTCGGGTCAGTCCAAAATCCAAGATGGCCGCCATAGCCGCCATCTTGAAAAACACATTTTAAACTTCTTCTCAAGTTCCACCAGTGCTATTGAGCTGAAACTTGCCTGAAATGATCCTGAGATGATCCCGACCAAGTGTTGTTATTTTTCGGGTCGGTCCGAAATCCAAGATGGCCGCCATAGCCGCCATCTTGAAAAACACATTTTAAACTTCTTCTCAAGTTCCACCAGTGCTATTGAGATGAAACTTGCCTGAAATGATCCTGATATGATCCCGACCAAGTGTTGTTATTTTTCGGGTCGGTCCAAAATCCAAGATGGCCACCATAGCTGCCATCTTGAACAACACATTTTAAACTTCTTCTCAAGTTCCACCA
Organism: Pecten maximus; assembly: GCF_902652985.1. NCBI lineage: Eukaryota > Metazoa > Mollusca > Bivalvia > Pectinida > Pectinidae > Pecten > Pecten maximus. Next base: position 13,400,024 of record NC_047017.1, on the reverse strand, counting down.
GTGCTTTTGAGCTGAAACTTGCCTGAAATGATCCTGAGATGATCCCGACCAAGTGTTGTTATTTTTCGGGTCGGTCCAAAATCCAAGATGGCCGCCATAGCCTCCATCTTGAAAAACACATTTTAAACTTCTTTTCAGGTTCCACCAGTGCTATTGAGCTGAAACTTGCCTGAAATGATCCAGATATGATCCCGACCAAGTGTTGTTATTTTTTGGGTCCGTCCGAAATCCAAGATGGCCGCCATAGCCGCCATCTTGAAAAACTTATTTTAAACTTCTTCTCAAGTTCCACCAGGGCTGTTGGGCTGAAACTTGCCAGAAATGATCCTGAGATGATCCCGACCAAGTGTTGTTATTTTTCGGGTCGGTCTGAAGTCCAAGATGGCCGCCATAGCCGCCATCTTGAAAAAACACATTTTAAACTTCTTCTCAGGTTCCACCAGTGCTATTGAGCTGAAACTGGCCTGAAATGATCCTGAGATGATCCCGACCAAGTGTTGTTATTTTTCGGGTCCGTCCGAAATCCAAGATGGCCGCCATAGCCGCCATCTTGAAAAACTTATTTTAAACTTCTTCTCAAGTTCCACCAGGGCTGTTGGGCTGAAACTTGCCAGAAATGATCCTGAGATGATCCCGACCAAGTGTTGTTATTTTTCGGGTCGGTCCGAAATCCAAGATGGCCGCCATAGGCGCCATCTTGAAAAACACATTTTAAACTTCTTCCCAAGTTCCAGCAGTGCTATTGAGCTGAAACTTGCCTGAAATGATCCTGATATGATCCCGACGAAGTGTTGTTATTTTTCGGGTCGGTCCGAAATCCAAGATGGCCCCCATAGCCGCCATTTTGAAAACACATTTTAAACTTCTTCTCAAGTTCCACCAGTGCTGTTGGGCTGAAACTTGCCTGAAATGTTCCTGAGATGATCACGACCAAGTGTTGTTATTTTTTAGATTGGTCTGAAATGCAAGATGGCCGCCATATCCGCCATCTTAAAAAACACATTTTAAACTTCTTCTCCAGTTCCACTGGTGCCATTGAGCTTGAAATTGGTGAGGATGTTAAGGAAGGAGTGCCAACAAAGTGTTGCTATTTTTTCGGCCTTGTAAAAACTTTGGCATGGCAGCAATGGCGGCCATTTTGTAACATGATTGCGCAATCATGGTTTTCCTGAACAACAACTATTTCAAACTTCTTCTCAAATTCCACTGGTGGGATTCAGCTCTAACTTACCAGAAATGATCCTTAGATGGTCCAGACCAAGTGTTATTATTTATTGGGTCGGTCAGATATCCAAGATGGCCACCATGGCCAACAGTGCCACTATATACTTGCTACAGAGAATGCATACTACAATAATACAAGGGTTTTAATTTAGAGTCAGATGACCGTTAAGGCCCCTGGGCCTCTTGTTATTCTGTAGAATTTCAAAAATTTCTCCAACCAAGTCTGTACACTATAACTTACGTTATATATATATATATATAGTATTAGAAATGTTTGAGATTACCAGTCCAATGCCACTTTATTTTATATTTTTGTCAACCAATCCAGTATGGAATGGGGTCAAATGGCTAAATGATATCAACAACTTCTCCTCTGAAACCAAGCAATGGATATTGCTCATATTTGACTGTGAGCATCCCTTTGGGGTCGGGATTCAAAATTGTACAAATGGTGGGGCTGACCCCCGGGGTCCTGAGGGGCAGGGCCAAAAGTGATCAATTTGTTCAAACAACTTCTCTGAAACTAAGCAATGGATATAGCTCATATTTGACTGGTAGCACCCTTTTGGGGTAGGGATTCAAAATTGTATAAAGGAAAGAGCTGACCCCCCAGGGCGCAGAGGGCAGGGTCAAAAGGGGTCAATGGTTTCTCTGAAACTAAGCAATGGATTTCACTCACATTTGTGTGGTAGCAATCCTAAAAGGGTTGTGGTCAAAGTCAATTTCATTTCATGGATTAATTATACATTTTGACATAAAAACCACATTTGTGTGGTAACATGGTTATGGGGTGGGTATTTAAAATTGTGCAAATGTTGGGGTTAACCCCTCGGGAGGCTGAGGGGTGGGGCCAGAAGGTGTCAATTTGGCTAAATTCACATTTTTAGAATTACAATAAATCCAATGTACATGTACCCATATAAAATGCTTATGATATATTGACATAGCAATACTAGTGACAAAACTACTTCATCAAGCACCATTCTTGTTTCATATATCATGAAACCAGGTGAGCGATATAGGCCCTCTGGGCCTCTTGTTTATCTGGATAAGATGATGTTGATGTTTTGTGTTTATTTATCTGGATAAGATGATGTTGATGTTTTGTATATATTTATGTGGATAGGAAGCTTAGATGATGTTGATGTTTTGTGTTTATTTATGTGGATAGGAAGCTTAGATGATGTTGAAATTTTCTGTTTATTTATCTAAGAAAGAAGATGATGTTGATGTTTTGTGTTTATTTATGCAGATGGGAACTTATATCGATGTTTTGTGGTTAGTTACGGGGATAAGAAGATGTTTCTTTTTTGTGTTTTATTCTGATAGGAAGATGATGTTCCTGCTGTATGACAATGGAATGCGAGTTGTGATACACACATCAAATATGATAGAGCGGGACTGGTTCCAGAAAACACAGGGGTAATAGTATCCAAACACAAGTGTATTCAACTCTAAATGATAACATTTTGATATAAAGTTAGAGAATTCAAATATTTCTTGAAATAACAGCAAAGTCAATAAAGTTTCAGTCTCCAAAAACCATACTGATGATTTTTTATTACTAATTTTCACTGCCAAGGAATTCTTCAGTTAGAAAATTATGTTATTAAGTTTTTAAAAGAAAATTCAAGCTTATCAATTCCTGTTTGACTTTCGGTATGTCTTATCTTCAATGGTACTAGTAAGAAGTAAAATGTATCCTTTGAAATAAAACCTCTCTAATCTGACCCCTTTGTATAATTGCATCCTGTAGGATGTGGATCAGTCCCCTGTTTCCTAAGCTCTCCAAACCTAGTATTACAATGGGGGAGTCTCCGACAGGATTCAAACGCGACCTACTGGAGTACGTCGCTGCTTACCAGGCTTATCAGCTGAAGGAATGGAAGGATCATATCTTATGTCACGACATGTCGTCTGCTAGGTCAGTGTAAAATGAAGACGATCACATTCCAGATGTTCAGTATCAGAAAAATTGTTGTGATATTCCATGTATTTTAACATTTTTAGGTCACCTGAGACAAAGTCTCCAAATAAATAAAATATACAATTTACATTACTGAGTGTTGAGGAATTTTTCCTTCAGGGTTTTCATAGTTGGTTCCTGTCCAGGCAGACATGTCGGGGACAAGAAAAGTCATTTCGGTCACATGAGGTTACGCCGTCTACTTCGTGAACATGGTCCAGAGAAGGAGCTCGTTAAGACTTGGCCAGTTCTTGGTCAGTACTCCAGTGTAGGAACATTGGGACCAGCCAAGGAGACGTGGCTGTGTACAGAGTGGTTCCAGTCTTTGGCCACGGTCAAGGGAACCAGCTCTGTCCCGCTAATGACCATTCCACTACAGCTGGTAAAGGAATACTTTTTTATACAAGAGTTATGAAATGTACTGGTGCTGTCCTTGTCTGCATCCAAAACATCTGATAAGTTTCATTTGTCACGTGATTGTGAATCCATTTGTTTTTAGCCCACCAAAATCATCAGATGGTGGGCTATTCAAATCGACGTGCGTCCGTGGTCCGTGGTCCGTGGTCCGTCCGTCCGTCCGTAAACAATTCTTGTTATCGCTATTTCTCAGAAAATGCTGAAGGGATCTTTCTCAAATTTCGTATGTATGTTCCTCTTGGTGCCTAGTTATGCATATTGCATTTTGAGACCAATCGGAAAACAACATGGCCGACAGGCAGCCATCTTGGATTTTGACAATTGAAGTTTGTTATCACTTTTTCCCAAAAAGTACTGAAGGGATCTTTCTCCAATTTCATATGTTGGTTCCCCTTGGTGCCTCGTTATGCATATTGCATTTTGAGACCAATTGGAAAACAACATGGCCGACAGACAGCCATCTTGGATTTTGACAATTGAAGTTTGTTATCGCTATTTCTCAGAAAGTACTGAAGGGATCTTTCTCAAATTTCATATGTAGGTTGGCCTTGGTCCGAAGTTAGCATATTGCATTTTGAGACCAATCAGAAAACAACATGGCAGACAGGCAGCCATCTTGGATTTTGACAATTGAAGTTTGTTATTGCTATTTCTCAGAAAATACTGAAGGGATCTTTCTCAAATTTCATATGTAGGTTGGCCTTGGTCCGAAGTTAAGCATATTGCATTTTGAGACCAATCAGAAAACAACATGGCCGACAGGCAGCCATCTTGGATTTTGACAATTGAAGTTTGTTATCGCTATTTCTCAGAAAGTACTGAAGGGATCTTTCTCAAATTTCATATTTAGGTTTCCCTTGGTCCCTTGTATTGCATTTTGGGACCAGTCTGTCCTGAAAACAACCTGGCAAACAAACAGCCATTATCGCTAAATCTCAAATTTCTTATATAGCTAGGATTCCCTTGTTTGAAAAGTACTGGAGGGATGTTTCTCAATTTGCACAGATTAGTAAAATGAAGGGAAAAGTAGAGAGAAGATCAATCTGACATAGAGCCTATAAAGATCATTCAATTGGTGGGCGCCAAGATCCCGTCTGGGATCTCTTGTATAACGATAAAATTTGTAGAAATGAAATGAGATAAGTTTTATTAATGATTTGGCAGTCTTGTATGCAAATTTAGGGTGGGGATAGCACAGAAGTAACATATTCCCCATTCCCCTGATGTGAAAAGGTATATGAGTCACCTACCCATGGGTTTCTCCATGTACTCTGGTTTCTACCATCTGGGCTAACAAAGTGATCAGTATATAAAAAGTGATTGGTAGGATATTTTTTTATTTATTATTTTTGACAGAAACAATATCAATTATATTTCGTTCTTGCTTTAGATATTTCCTACGAAAGATGATGTTCGAACCAGTTTGGAGGGCTATCCGGCCGGAGGCTCCATCCCTTACAGTATCCACGTGGCTCGGAAACAGCCGTACCTTCATACCTTCCTCAAGTAAGTCTACAGGGTGTTTCCTTATTAGTCATCTAGATAATGCTACATTAATATTTATGTAAATCCTTGTATTTTGTTTCATGAAGCATTACTGATATTTTAAGTACAGTGGGTCCTCTATAAACCGTACATGTGTGGGACATAGATATTTGTTCGGTTTACAGAGGGTTCGGTTTGGAGAAGTTGATCGAAATGACCCGTTGAATTCCGGATATAATTGGTTGGACAATGTTTTGTTAGAATTTACCCGATTAAAAACCGGCATGTACGTACGTAGACAATTTGGTTTGTCTGAATAATATGAATGTTGTGAAAGTTAATCAATGTTTATATTGCAGATTATATAAGAAAGGCAAATGACTATTACTGTAGTTTTAAACAGTATTTGTACACGTACAACTGCACTTTACGAATGACCTACATTTTGTTACATCCAGGAAACTTCGTCATGTGGATGGGGCCGATACAGAATATTGTACACATCAAATAATATGAAAGGGTGTGAAGATGTTTTGTTTCAATATTAATTACAATTGATCAGTTGATACTGGTCGTATTTGCGACATCAGTATTGTCTTAAAAATCATCAAGGGCTTCATTTACATCCATGCAAAAAACAACTCCCTTTGGGCCTTATTTAAATTAGATACGAAACTCAAGCTCTTCTTGCATTGAGAAGATAAACAAACCGCCGCGCTTCAATGAAGTGTGGCATTGTTTCATAATTGTCGTGTTGATTATACACTAGGCCTTCCGTCATAATGCACCATAATCACCTACATGTATACATAGGTCCCGAGACAATTAGGCTTCATACAATACACGTCATGGGTGTTGTTTCACGGTTGTCTGGCCTGACCTCGTGTCATGATCGCTCAGGTAAGGCAGGTTTTTAGAAGTAATTTTTGGTATATTTTAACAGGAACCGGACACAAAATCGGTCCGGTGTTGGTAATTCAGAGGGATTGGTATTTGGAAGTTTTTTGATACTATAATAAAAAAGGACCAATTCCGTTCAATGAAAATTCGTTCGGTATTCAGAGGTGTTCGGTTTTCAGAAGTTGCACTGTATCTAGCATCATGAAAATGAAGGATATTTACACTTTAGAATTGTAATACCAGGAGTATCATCTTTGATCTAGTTATTTGTTGTTGGATTCTCATATATCAAATTAATAATCTGGTCCACTAAACAAGTGTTATACTGTCAAACATTTACAAATGATTCATAATAAGATGTAATTTTCATTGTTCAAGCCTACCTGATTACAAATGTAATTACAATGTCACTGGTATTACTAAAGGAAGGCACAGAAATAATATTAAACTAACCAAATGTATTTCCTTACAATTTTTGCCTGTTATACCTACACAGCCAGTGGAAGTCTGAGGGACGTGGGAGGAGCAGAGCCATGCCTCACATTAAGACTTATGGACGACCTTCACCTTCAGGGAGGGAGCTGGCCTGGTTCCTTGTAACTAGGTATGTTGAGGAGCAAATCACTGCATTATATATACAGTGTAACATTAAACATTTGTATTGTATAAGCTTTCATTGTTTTCGTGGTTGCTATGGAACCACAAATATGAATACAATGAATATTGTTGTATGTAATATAATTATTATACAGTAAATTTGCGCGTATAATGTGCACTCATATATAGTGCCAAGGTACGTTGAGGCTCATTTCCCCCCCCCCCCCCCAAAAAAAAATGAAATTGGTCAGATATGACACATTGGATTGACAGGTTGTTTACTTTACCATATTGATAGGCCTTGTCAGCTTTCAAATTGGAATGGTTCCATCTATGATGTTTGTACAGACAAAACTAGAACTGTCGTCCAGAGGGCCAACTCATACCCCCCGCTCCTGCAACCCCCATTGTTACTATGTGTTCATTTATACAATAAACGAGATATACAGTTAAATCTCACTTAGTAGTATTCAGTTTTCTTGGTAACTTACCCCAATTCTTTTTTTATCTATATTATGAATAAATTGTTGTACATGACATTATGAAATGATTTCACATGAGAAAATCTTTTCAATTGATCAATTTATAACAAAAAAAAATTTAAAAGGTTATGAGAAAGGTAAATGGGGAATGGGATTTATTCAAAAAATTACGACGTGATATAGATTACACACATCTACAATGTATAAGGATTATTGTCATGAAGTTTCGTTGAAATCAGATAAGTAGTTTAGGAGAAGTAGCCGGTACATCGTTGCGTCAAACTCGCCCAAAAAACTAAGTTTTGTGCCCTGGTTACCATGGTAACCATAAGAGGAGTAGACCAAAAAACTAAGTTTTGTGCCCTGGTTACCATGGTAACCAAAAAATAACGATGTTATATAGATTACGCACATCTACAATGTATAAGGGTTATTGTCATGAAGTTTCGTTGAAATCGAATAAGTAGTTTAGGAGGAGTAGCCGGTACATCGTTGTGTCTACAGAGGGACGGACAGACGGACGGACGGACAACCTGATTCCAGTATAACCCCCCTAACTTCCTTGCGGGGGGGGGGGGGGGGGGGGGGGGGGGGGTATAATAATTAATCCTACCCTCAATTACCTTGTGATTTGCAGGTTAGTATGATCTTTTGTTGTATCTGTACACGATACATACGAAGCTAATTAGGCCCAGTTATAACAAGATTGACTGGAAAGCAGAGTACAAGTGAAGGCTATGTAATGTAACACTAGCTGCCATTTTGTATGTACGGAAACAATACTGCTGTCGGTGTGCTGGTCACTACTTTTACATCATTGAAATAAACATGTTAATAGGATACATTTTACAGTGCCGACGATGAATCAGACCAGTTTTCACAGTCGGGTCATAATTTATAGGGATAGTTGGTCAGTGACTTCTGCATGAAATCAAGGCATTAGTGTTATCCTTGCCGAATTGGGCATACAAGTTGAACTTTATCAGTTTCTGGCAAAGCTCTGAATTTATGAGTGATTTGTTAGCTCACCGATTACAAGTAACTGTGAGCTAATGCTGTACCCCTGGCATCGGCATTGGCGTCACACACACCTCATGCCTTTCTTATTTGATTTTTACATTCATTAGATGTCTTGGAGTACTGATAAATCTTTCCAAGTTTTGTTTGATATTTATTGAGCCATTATACATCATATTTTGCACATGAATATGGAAACTTGCTCAAGTGAGATGCTACATGAGCGGAACGTGTGGTTCACGATTGGCAAAGATAAATCCACATAATTGCTGTAAATAGATATAAAATTTCAAGGAATTAAACATCAAAATAACTATTTGTATACTGAATTATTTGTTCAATATTTACTTGCGGAATGCTTTACATATTTAACTATTATTATAAATCATAAACCTGCTGTCAAAGGAAATGACAGTTACAAATCTCTAATCACATTCAGGACATCCGTGCATCTGACCGGCAAAGGCTTAGAATTTTTGACTTGTCAATTTCAGAAATAAAGTGTGCACTATACGTGAATGTTTAAGGTATTATTGTGACATGGGCTATTAACTACAAAAGTTTGTACCCACAAAATAATTTGAAAGCACCAAACTATGAAAAAAGTACAAACATTTCATGTAATACAGTATGTGAATTTGTAATAGACAACATGCATTGCTTTGTGTGTGCTTCAATGCTGATCAAGTTCTCGATTTAAGTATGGTTGGGACTTTTTCACTTGTTTTGAAATTTTGTATCGCCATACAATGAGATCAAAGACATTGCTATTTCATTACCATCAAACATTAAATTAACCTTGATGTTAAATGTGAACTCAAAACTTGAACACTCGGATGACTTAAAAAGTATATTTCATGATCTTTAAATTTGTCAACTGAGATAATGAATTTTGAAAGTTTTGGTGAATACAAGTGTATATATTGTATGTTACACAGTGCCAACTTATCCAAGGCAGCATGGGGAGCAATGGAGAAGAACGGCAGTCAGCTGATGATACGGTCCTATGAGCTGGGGGTCCTTTTTATTCCAAAGTTCTTTGTGAGTTGATTTTGTTCTTTCTCACCAGTGGTAGTAGTGGTGTATGTTATGAGCGGATGTTTTCTTTTCTGGCAGATATTTGTGCATACAATGTAGCATTTAGATTTAGCACCATTTACTTTACTAAACAGGTACATTAGCTCAGGATGACAGATGGACAATTTCTGATAGATGGTTTTCATCAGAGTAGTAAAACCTCGCTATATCACCAACTTCTGTTCTCCACGACAAAGTCAAGATGATGTTATTTTTACCATTTGTTCTCGAAATATGATGGTGGGTGATGGTATGCGAGTTTGATAGGAAATCCATTCTGAATAAATTCATGGCAATATAAGCGTGTTTAGTGGTTAAATGGGTGGCGAAATAACCGGGTTTTACTGTATATTATACCTTGTGTGTTATAATTGTCTGAGTATTCATATTCAGTGTAGATATGTATTTGTGAATTGTCTAAATATGATTGATATCAATTTAGCTGACAGTAAAGGTTTGTAAAAATATGTTTGATTGTTTCAAAGAAAGATTTTAATATCTTTTATGTCGCAACAGGAAATGAAAGGTATGTTCAGGACAACATGTGATGCTGACAGTATCGGTGGTAGTAGTGCATTTCCACTTCCTTATGACCTGCCAGTAACACCCTACAGCAAAGGAGGTATGAAAAATGTGGATTTTCAGGTTTCTTCATGTTTGTCATTCTAAATGATCAATAGATTACAAGATTAACTTCAAGTATGTGAACTTAAATCTTGATATCGGAAATCGCCAAAGTGTATTGTGTAAAGTTATAGAACATACTGGTAAATATTACCACTCAAGAAATAGTTTTATAAAAAAAAAAAATTTTTTTAATTCAAAAGAAGTGATGTTATTCAAACAGTACGATAAGACCCATTTTCTCCACACCACTATCTATTTTTTATTCACTATTTTTTTTCTGGAGTCTTCCAATGGGATAGATATTTCAATGAAATGCCCCTTTCTTTAATGAATCTATCATTGTATTGTTTGTGTACTTTTTTACTTATTAGACAAACCTTGGATCTGGGATATTGCCCACAAAGAGCTACCAGATACCAATGGAAATATGTGGTGCCCTCCAGGTCTTTGATGAGCCATGTCTTAGGTCATCATGGATACCAGATACCAATGGAAATATGTGGTGTCTTGGATCGTTGACGAGCCATGTCGTAGGACATCCTGGATCCAGGATATCCGATACCAATGGAAATAAGGTTCGTGATGAGCCATGTCATCCTGGTTTCCGGATATTGCTCACAGAAATTGCATAGACTAAGGAAACGAGGTGATACTTTTCATGAGAATCCTTATCTTGGACATCCTGGATATTGAATGTTACCCACAAAGAACTTCCTACACCTAACTAATTATGTGATACACTTCATGGGGATGTGTGTCTTGGACAAAAGAAAGCAGAGTGTTGTGTTTGGATTTGCATATTTCATGTTAATTTACAAATCGAATATATGATATACCTGGTATATACAATTCTTTACAATTGAAACTCCAAGAAGGTTTGATAGAAGATCGGTTTTAATATACTAATGTACAGAGTTTTAATATACTAATGTACAGACTGTGATCAAACATCTTCAATTTTATGTATAGAATACAGAGTAAGCTACATATTATAATTTATTTTAAGTAGATGCATTATTTTTTTTTTTTTCTAAATTCATTAAATTATTGATCAAGTTTATGTCTTTTTTATATTTTTGGAATGTTATAATATTACACACAATATACATTCTTCAGATGATAAAATTTCAAATGCCACAGGAATGGGTTTTTTTTTTGTCCCAGCTGGTCTTAATGAATATGATTCAACTTTTAAATCATATTTCATTTGCTTGAAATGAAATGTAAACTTCTCACAAAATGTTTGATTATCACCATCACCTTAGTCCTCTTCAGGTCTTCATTCATATCCATATTGTTAACATTGTTTTAGCAGGATACCATGCGATTGATTTAATATAAAAAATTGCAGTTTATCTATATAAATCAGGAAAAGTCAATTGATTTAAAATTCTGGATTTCCGAATCCCACTGCTTGCTGTACTTCCTGTATCTCTGCCAGTAATTCCTGATCTTGTAGATTTACCTAAAAGGAAAACAGATATAACAGTTGGTTAAAAAATCTTGAATTCTAGTTCTATCAATAACATTTCCACCTTATAATATTCTAGAGACCAGGGAATCTGTTCAGTGCCCTTACAGATGGCTACATTGTGTTATCATACCACAGCCTCCCAAAACACATACGCACTCACCACACACATGCATGTTGCACGCACGGGAGGCCGTCCTTAAATGACCTTAGCTGTTAATAGGACGTTAAACAAAATAAACCAAACCAAAGTTATATGCGAGGGATTTCAAATTTATACAAAAATATATTGGGATGTTAATTATTGATGAGACATGGCTTACCTTAAGAGCGTATTTGTAGGCCTGTTCTGACTCCAGCTGGCGGCCCGTCTTTAGACAAACCAGGGAAAGGTAGGCCCACACCTCTGGGTCAGTATTGTTTAGGATATTAGCCTCTGACAGAGCATCCTCAGCCTCTGAAAGTTCATCGAGCTGCAAAGACAAATATCAAATTATGTAGAATGGTCAAAATGACCAAATACAATTTTCACAATTAAGGGACTAAAATGGTGATCAGAGAATACTGATTTTTCAATAGGTACTAATAATGATTAACGTAATAAAACAAATCAGAATCTATAAAGTACAGAAGTGTTGGTATCATGTGACAAATTTACTTGATATGGATGACTATTCAGTCTATTGATCTAGAATTTTGCTTACAGTCTTACCCGGATATAATGAAATCCTGGGGGCTTGAGAATTTGTTCATAATAACCGAGTTTCAATACATAACCAGGTTTATCAGTTTAGCTTACAGAGTTAATCCTCTTGTTTGTAATGATAACAACAAGTTTAGATAAAACTGTATTATATACATGTAATAATGCTTCTGATTCCATCTCAAAAAGAGTATAAATGTCAACAAATTAAACTATATATAAGCAGGATTTCAACGTATCCGAGTTCAATACAAGTTGGTTAGACTGTATATAGATATGTAAGTTCAGTTAATCAAGGGTTATACAAAGGTTACTCTCCATTTCATATGTCAAATCATGTTTTTTTTTTTGGAAATCAGTTTTTGTTGACAAAGTTCTAATGTGGCACTAAAAAGGTAAACAATCAAATTTGGACTGATGAATGTAGGTGCAACAGTGTTTTCTCTTTTTCTATGCATCTAATTGTTTTCAATAGACAGGAGTAGAGGAAATTGCATTCTATGAAGGACTGATGAGTTGTGGTGAGGCCTGATGACAACTTACTCTGTAACAGGCAATACCAACACCTAACCAGGACACGCAGGAAGGAGACCGTTTACAAGCCAGCAGGAATGTATTTTTGGCATCTTCAAACTGAAAAATAAGTTACAAGTTTTCAACCAAGGTGTATAAAACAGCAACAGTATCAATTTCATAATATTATATTAACATTCATATATTAGCATTACCGATAGCTATATAAAGTCTATTATAAAATTTTAACACACTGGCCCATTGATGTATTAACTCATCCCATTCTGTTTATAATAGACAGAAAAATGGGCTTCCTCTTCCCCACTCGAGACTATACATTGTATAGTCAACAAGCTAATATAAAGCTGATGTTATTTAAGTGTTTATGTGTTGAAAACCAACAAGTATCCAATACAAAAAGGTGTTTAAGACTTTCAAAACAAATTTTCTGATAAATTTCTCTTTATTTCATTCAGGTTACATTTAATGTAACAGGTGATATTTTCTTCATAGGTTGTAAATGAAAACAATATGGTGGTTTGCTACATATTCACCTTAGATATCACGGTGTGGACATTGCATATTTGTCAATTCAACATCTAGATCTAATTTAGTTAAAATTTCTCAACATACAATGATAGCACTAGCTTTTGTGTTTCTGTATGGAAAAAAACAGCACATCAGAAATGCACTTATTTACTGCACAGAACCCCAAAAGAATACAAAGCACACAAACAGTTAATGTATGTTATACAAAATAATTTGATGACATTTTGATGAGTGTAATCTGCACTGTGGAGAGTTTTAATGAACAGAAAAGGATAATTCATAACGTATCTTGGTAAATATTTATATCCACGAATGTAGTTTTCCAGATTTGAAAAATGAGAAAAAATATTTACCTTACGATCCTGTAAGTAAATGGAGGCCAGACGTAGGTAGATGGAATGCATCTCTGAAGCATCTGACACAAAGGATATGGTGCGTTCATAGCAGTCCCTGGCGTTGTTTGTATCTCCGGTCATGTATTTTACATGGCCAAGCAATGCCCAGGCATCCGGATTCTGCGACAAGTAAATATATGAGGATCAATTAATTTTCAAAATAGTAAAAAGAAAAATCAGAGCAAAGTACTGTTTTGTTAATATGATAGCTATATCTATTTAAGAACATCTTGGAAAAAATCCTACCTTATATAATTAAATCTGAATATACATATAAAAATATTTGAATGTGTACCAACATGTCGATTTTATTAGGTGACCTATTATGATGGCCTTTTTACCCGGCATGGTGTGTTGTCAGGCATGCATTTTAAATAATTTACTTTTGCAACTTATTATCATTAAAGAAGAGGCACGAGTCATGATATTGGGCCAGTAACATGTTTTATTTCCCCTATTGGGCCCCCTTTCTCCCATTTCAAGAGTGAATTGCATTTTTTGGATTGTTTTGAATTTTGTCCAGACAATATTTTAAAAAGTACATGTACCATATCTGCATCATTTTTGATGATTTGACCTTGAGACTTTGCACACACCTTCATAGGAACATATTCTTTAAAATGTGACCTAAATAAACCATTTTAAAAGAATTTTAATTTTTTTTTTTTCATCAGCAAACTGTCCCCTGTGACCTTGAATGAAGGTCAAGGTCAATGATAAGCGTAACATTTGTAGCCAGCCATCCATGCTATTGATGTGCCAAATTTTTGACCTGTTTTTTTACCTTGACCTCAACACATTTTCTGATAACATGTCATTGAGAAAAGTTTGCCCAGATCAAATTCTAACCAATTTCCTATTAAAGATAAAACAAATTATGCTAAAAATTGTGAGTTTCCTATGTAAATTATAATACCAATTAGACCCTCCCCCAGAGGGAAATGTGAAACCCAGGGGCCATGAAATTTACAATTTTGATATAGCACCTAATTTGGGTCATGAGAAGAAGATTTTTGAAATATCAGTCAATTTTGGTAGGGACAATATAATTTACAATTTCCGTAGACCTTAAGCCAAGGAAGGTTTCGGCAAATTTCATCAAATATAGTTCAGGAGTTTTTGAGAGGAAGTTGAAAATGTGAAATTGCTAACTGACGATGGACGACGATGGGAAAAGCGTTGCTCAGGTGACCTAAAAACTCTGAAAAAAAGGAATTAAAGTTAGAAATATATCTCCAGCTCACCTGATGGTCAAACTGTAGGGCCTCGGTAAGACTCTCTTCTGCATCATTGAACTCCTTCTTCTGCAGTTTGAGGCGGGCATAACAGATATGATAGTCTGAAGTTGGACCACCTGTAGGTGTCAACAGCTCATGGGCTAAAGCTCTCTCTGTGAACTGTAATGAATGACAGTATATTGATAACAAAATGCAACATTTTGTTTAATTCCTTTGCCTGTTATGTCTGTCATTTCAACTTGTCAAATTTAAATATCAATTTTCTGTCATGCTACTTGTGAAATAAGTATAATTGATATAGCTAAAGCAATACATTTTCCCTACCGGTCCTCACTAAAAATAACTGTAACCTGTCAGAGATATTATGGTACTTTGTACTTTTGTGAAGTTTGATAAAAAATCCCTCAAGGAATGTCAAGCTGCTAGAGTACTGACAAAGGAGTTAAAAAAAAAAAAGGGGGGGGGGGGGGGGACAGTGACCTTGACCTTGACCCAACAATCCTGAATGTTTAACTTGTCCTAGATAAAACAATCCTTTGTATTTTTGTGAAGTTTGATAAAAAAAACAACCAGGGAATGAAGCTGCCAGAGCAATGAAAGGGATTTTCTAAAATAGGTACATACAAGACGGACAGAGAGGAAAACTATAGTCCACTGGTAGATGATGACTTATAAATATGATGCTCCATGAATACAACCATTAAATTTTCTTTCTTTTAATTATTACAATAGTTATTATGTATTGCTTTTTTCAGGAAGGTTTTCATTTATTTGCTTTGATATTACTTATTTTTGTATTATTTCATGTTACTTACAGGCACGGCCTTGACTTCAAGCAGCCAATCGATGGCCTGCATGTAAACGCTGCACTTAGGAATTGGTGTTGGCTCTCTGGGAGGTTGTTCTTCCTGGGTGTCGTCAGCAGGTTGGGGTGTACCTCTCTGGCTACCAAGCTTTAGCTGACTTCCTGGACGGGACATGCTACTGTCGCTTTTCAGTTTGCTTCCTAATACGGGTGAAAAGGAAAATGTATTCAGACTCACTTTAATATTACACAGAAAATGTAAATTGTATGAAAATATCTTTATTTTGTTGGGAGTTTTCCTTACACTTTTCTTGAAGTGAACACAGTCTTTCTGTGTTTTATAAACATGTATGTTATCATAAATATGAGAAAAAGAAAGATTTCATATATAAATATAATTTGATTTGCAAATTTTAATTGTAGGAGACATATATAAAGAAAACCCAAAGTAAAATAAAGATTTCTGTTAGTTATTCATTCTTAGTTATAAACATTTCAAACACTGAGTAAAATATGGTGTTATTTCTGTTTAAAATGTAATGCGAGTATATAGCATATGATATATATTTTTAAAAGGGGAATGTGTTAAATAAGAATAAAATATGTATTAAAATTTCCTTTTTATACAAATCATAATCTATTAATTGTGAAAAAAGATATTTTATACTCTTTGCATACTTATGCTGAAAACAGGTGTAAAATTAATTTCAAAACACAAAACTGTTTTAACATGTGAAGTACCTAAAACCAATGTCATTCTAAAAAAAAAAAAAAAAACAAACAAACCAATATTGCATATAAGAACACAATTCTGCATATTCATTTAATTTTGACAAACCAATTTTTTTTCCTTAGATCTATAAACACACATGGTTATTTCAACTACAAAAACCTTCTTAAGTCTGATGGGACTTGGTTAGTTTGTGTTCTTTTATACCAAATTGTTAAACAACAACAGATTCACCTCTGGTGTTAATTAAATGTCCAATCCATAGCAGGTTAATTGATTATAAAGACTTTACAAAGAATTGATGCAACATACAAATGTATGGTAGTGAAATGGCCTTAACGATTCATCACAGTGATATATGGTAGTACCTCTTCAAAGAGTAAAGAACATAGCACGGTATGATACAGAAAATAATCTTCAACTTTTCTCACAAGAATATTTCAGACAAAATGATTTGAAAATTTTTAGAGGTAATTTAAATTGGTAAATGTGGCATATCCCATATCTTCATATGACAAACATAATAAAACTTCTTACTTATTTCTTTTTAAATTGTTTTGTAAATTCTTATATTTCCATAGTCACCTTCTTTTACCTATTCTTTCAATGAAAGAAAACACAGCATACCAATGTATATAAAAATTATGTTGAGATACAAACTTTTTGCAGATTTTGGATTTTGGAGGATAACATTTGTCATATCTATGAATATTCTTCAAAATCTCTCTAATGTAATCAGCATTAAAAAAAATGTCAATTTCACAAAAATATATTCATTACAATTTTTGCAACAGAATTTGAGCCTATTTCTTTAACAAAAAAGAAAAAATGAATGAACTCAGATGTGAATATATCAGTTATGTGTGATATGGTGATTGGGTAGAGGAATCGGGGGGGGGAGAAAATTATTGGTACAGATATTCGGCCAAAAACATTTCATCTGTACACAATCAAGGTTTATATGTACAAACTTGGCAATCAGGGCACATGCAAAACTTGTGATGTATATGTGTGATTACAGAGATCGGGGTCAGGAAAATCTCAGCCTCACACAAAACTCCAAACACTGTAACGGCAGTACATGCTGCCCGCCTCACACGTGATTACTATACCTGTGCCTGAATTGTCGGGGTGCAGGTGGGGTTCTACAGATAACAAATCATTGTCACAAGTACTTTTTTCTCACTTCTTAATCTCCTTAATCTTGTATGACACTCATTCAAACTTCAGATTTCAAAAACACCGATTCTGCATGTGTATCATTCATAAATACATCAATGATTATTGGGTTAACATTATAACACAACTTCATGGCAATAAAAATCTTATTCTCAACTTCAAAAGTCAAAAAAAAAAAAATAAGCTGAAATAGCTCAGAATCATTTTTGCTTTCAACTGAAGTTAAATTTTCCAATTTTATTTTACTCCAAAACCACAAATGATAATCAGAGAAGGTTTTCCTGTTTCATCTGATTTTGTTCTATCAAAAAAAATATTAGATTTAATATTTAGCTTAAATCAACTGTTTTACTTTTGTAATAAACAAACATTTATAATTTAAATCTTGTCAAATTTCTTCCAATTAATCATATTCCTTGAAAAGAACTTATTGTTCCTACCAGTTTATGCATACAAATCTTTCAAATGGAGCCATGATTATTGTTTCCCAGTTGCTTACTCCATGGTAGCTACACCACACCTCTCTTACTACAAAAGTTTTTTTTCACAACTTTTCCATAATTAATTCCGCAGTGTGAAACTAAGCCTCTGTGTTAAAAGTTTTTCTTCACAAAAAGGAAAAAAAAAAGAGTGCAAAAATATACAATATCAAACAATTTGATTTGTCTGCTGTTCATTGTGCTGTGAAGCATGCAGTTTCATATCCAGAATAAGCAAAAGGCTGTCGTCATCACTCTGCTGTGAGGGTCGCTTAATCGAAAATAAAAAAAAAGTGCAATTTTGTCTCCGAGTATACTTACTCTTGTGTTTAACTGAGTTTTGACCAGAAAAAATGTAAACTTACTCAATATATGATCATAACATACATTGTTTGTTGTTATCTTAACTGGGGATTTTTCATGAATTGTTAAATTTACTTAATATATGATCATAATACATTGTTTATTTTTGTTTTTTAGCTTTCAATACTTTATATTTTCTATTTAGATTTGAAGCTTTTATTGATTAGGGGAAAACTTATCAAAGCTTTAATTGAATAAAGGTGTTTTTATTTTTGTTTTCATTCTGATAGAACACAATAAAAGAAATCAATATATCTCTACTTTATATACTTTCTATCAGGAAATGTGATCATAGTTAAAGATACACCGTACTCGACTGGCAATAAGCCCCTGCTCCACAATAAGCCCCTCTTCCCCTTTCTATCAAGACTTTTGGAACCAGGCCTACATTCAGTGATAAGCCCTTTCCCTGATTTGGTTCTTTCCCAAAAATCTTCTATCAATAATGATCCACTGTTATATATAGCCTGTGGTTCGACGCTCAGTCTGTATATCTGATGGGAAGATCCGTCTATTACACCGACAGTGTCCAATAAATCAGACCAGTTATCGTGCATGTCCAATCATTGCTGAGGCGTCGACCACTCAACAATATCCGCTTAGGTATCCCATATAATTGTTCTCATTGCATTAAGTTCTCTAGATGCAGTGGATGAAGAAGATGGATGACCGTAATGATATAAAAAATATAAAAATTGATTTCGTGGTGACAGGGAGTGTTCGTGGTTCGCTTCCCTTCGGAACCCCGGTGATACATCCCTCATCATATCCATACATCATACATTCCGCACCGATGCACAGGGGCTTGTATCATATATAGTTATTATATATCCATTATTGTATATTTATTAGTCATGTACACAATTACACGTGTGCAGTGCACATATAGATTGAGTATTATAGCAAAACTACTGTGTTATCATACATGTGCATGTACATCATGTTTTAGACATCAAAACCTGTTTATAACGCAATGCATAAGATATTTTTATTTTACGTTTCGAGACACCCACCCATCCCAAAAGTTTGCAGTCTGTGTCAGCCAATGGGATAGTAGATGTCTATTAAGAATATGTAGATCTGAGTAAGTAGTATGAAATGGCCGTAATGACTTGACTATTACCTGATCTCCGTGTGGCAGATTGTCGCCGGTCAGACATTGACCGTCCACCTCCTGACCTGGCGGAGGTCGGAGGCTTGTCACTCGAAGGCGGGGATGGCTGTTTGGTTTCTGTTGCAACAGCTGGGGGAGGAGCCAATCCCCCTTGGTCCCCGGGGTGGGGGGCTTCTAGTTCTGAAAAATGGCCAGGAGTGGACATGCCAAACATTTCCTTTTCGTAACTAAATACTCTTTTAGTAACTGATTACACTGTGAAACCAATGCATGTGGAAATTTTTGTACATTGAATGTTGAGGATTTTCTTTTAAGACACTGTAAGAAGCCCACGTCTTAGGAACCTCTGTGGAAAACGTTTGATAGGAGGACAATTTTTACTAAGTACATGAAGTTTTATGTGTGTAGCCCAGGGTAACATATCTGGGCCTTTGTACCTGTTATTGTGTGAGTGTGGTAGAATGGTGTATGTGGTCATGTGTGTAGTGTGCATGTCCTGAGTATATCTCAGGCTTGACCAGTGACGAACGGATTGTATGACTTGCCACGGACTTTACCCAGCACTCCCTTCCTACCCGCCCTAAGCCCTCTGTTTCTACCCGCCAACAGTCACTCCAGACTGGGACTCGCAACAGTCCAGTTCTACGAACACATGTCTCTAACATTGTTAGCGCTGGAGTCAGTCTTCACAGACTATGCTCGGGGAGCCTGGTAAGTGTATACATGTGTGAATGGTTTGTACTTTCGTTTCGTGATATAGACTATTCTATATTTGTGTGTGATGGTTGTGTATTTATGTTGTAGGTTTTTCGTGTATACAAATAAAAAAATAGTGAAGAGCCCATGCTCTGTGGTTGTGATTGCCCACCCCGGCATACATGTGTACGCCATGAAAAATGTAATGCAATATCTCGGCTCTTTTATATCACAAACAAAATTCCTGTAAAAGTACATAATTGTTTTCTTTTTAACTATTCTTCGTTTTAAAGTAAAAGTAATTGTGAGCGAGACTTGTCAAACTCTATGTCCGAGATGGCACTTGTGTACAGCATTCTATTTCTATGTTTTTGGTGATGGAATGAAAAATTCACCGTGAATTACTACACAAAAACTAAAATTTAAGCCAGTGAATGTACAAATATTCAAGTGAATGTTTTTTTGTTATCAAAATGTGTTCAATATTCAACATGCAACTAAGTTTCATGTGGATTCACAATATCTTATTAAAATAGACTAAAATAGGAATTGTCACGAACTGCTAGACACTATATCAAATACATGAATGTAAGGAAAAGTGACAGTGAATAATGTTTCTATCTAAATTAGTGAAAATAGGAATTAGATCTGATGGACATAAATTTTGCTTGAGATATATTACAGTGAATGAAACTTTAACCTTTTTAATCTG
Source organism: Pecten maximus (assembly GCF_902652985.1). NCBI lineage: Eukaryota > Metazoa > Mollusca > Bivalvia > Pectinida > Pectinidae > Pecten > Pecten maximus. Next base: position 13,379,285 of record NC_047017.1, on the reverse strand, counting down.
ACACAATAAGAGACAACATATATCGGACAAATTAGGATGTCAGAATACTCGGGGATCAGGTTTGACAGGTTTCACTTATGTTTACGTAACCTTGAATAATTTATATGTAAAACGCTACCTTCCCCAGTAACATCCATGTCTTTCTTGTCTTTAGCCATTTCTTCCTCCCTCTGCTGACGGACAGATGACCATGCCGCAGCCTGATTCAACTTATTGGCTTCAATGTAGGCCATTTCTGCTCCAATCTCATTGTTGACAGTGTCATAAAACAAACCTTAAAAGGAAAATTTACTCATGTTTTTTTTTTCAAATTACATTATTCTTTTTACAACCACAACTACTCAATGCATTGAGTGAATCATCATATGAAAGTATGGAGGTGTAAAGTGAAGTGTATTGCCCAAATATCTTTTTTTTTTCTTAGTTGATTATGAGGTCAAATTACCAATGAATATCAATCTATTTAACTGTAGTTTACAAGCCAAAAAACAATGATAGCAAAAATATTCCAATATCTCTCTGACTAGGATATTTTGGTCTTCAGTAAACATATCATTCTAGTCACTGCAAAAAAGCTCTACCTAACATCGTCCAGGCTAGGATGCTCCGAGGATCCACACACGTTGCTGCTTCAAAGAACGTCTCAGCCGCTTCATGTTTCTCCAAGAGTGTACAAACTACGCCATACAGAAGCAATCCCTGAAGGTGTTTCTGGTCGATGGCAATACACTCCTTAAAACATTCCTCAGCTTTTGTGATGTCATTGATGTACAAACAGAATGTGCCATATTCGAACCAATTGGTAGGATCATTCTTGTTGCGGGCAATTCTCTGAAGAAAATAATGAAGATTTAGGAACCATTACCATTTAAGGTGAAATAACCAATTCCTAATTTTAGACAGATATTTTCTACCCAATTGTTCCCGTTATTGTAACTCTTTAATCTGAACTAGTTGCAGTGGATACCAAATCTCTTTCACTGTTGCTATAAATACTCAAATTCCTTCATGCAATGGATAGTCTTACTCTCTTACTTTTCTAAGCATTTACAATGGCTTTAAAACCTTGACATTATTGCCAGAAATCCCCGCTTTTGCGATGTATTGATAGTAAATTCCGACTCTGTTGCTATGACAACTCACCTCCTGATAGTACTTGGTAGCCAATTCAAAGTTCTCATTGACCTCTGCCTCACGGGCAAAGTGCTTGAGCTGGGCAGAGTCTGTGAGTGGAGTGGGCACAGGTGGTTGGTCCTCGAGGGCCAAACTTCGGCCCAGGGCAACATGCATTTGGTCTATCAGGTAAACATAGAGCTCACTAAGGAAAGTCTATGAGAAAAAAACATTATAAGTTAAAACATGAATCAATGGAGACAATACAGTTGGTCTTTCAGCATTTACGCATTTACTAAAATTACAATAAATCTTGTAAATAAGTTTGATTAGGTTAATATTGAAACTAAAAACTTTCTTCTTAAATCTCTTACTGCACATACCAGATTTTTTTGTCTTCAAATGACAAAACATGTAAAATAAATGTTTTTAATTTCAACTTTTTCTTTTTTCTAAGCAATAAATGTTTCTGCCATTTTTTTGTCAGCGTTGAAAAATTAGACATTACATGTATTTCCAGAAGTAAAAAAAAAAAAAAAAAAAAAGATAAATGAAAGTTGCTGCTTTGTCCCAGGGTTTAATCATTAGAGAGTAAAACAGCCTATATATAATTATACCTGCAGCTCCTGTCTGTTGTCAAACGTAGTGGTCTTAAGATACTTCTCTCTCACAATTTTCACCACAGCATGCTTCAGCTGTTCCTTGAAAGCAAAGTATTTTCCAGAGGAGTTCAGCTCATAGATTAGTTTCTGTCTCCTGTCAAGTAGAAAGTGGAAGCCATGATAAAATTTATAACTTTTCAATTTGATGTATGATTCAAATTCAAATAAAAAGGACCTCTTTCATTAACAATAGAATTTTGCCCAAGAACCCATTTGACCAAAACCAGATGTTTTTTGTAGCACCCTTACAGTGAACACTTGAAATAGGTTTCAAAAATTCAAAAGGTACCAGGGGCTATGGCCAAATTAAAGTTGCCCATTAGAGGTGTACAGTGGGGGTAGGTTTTTCATCCAAACTGTATCAAAAGATGATCTTATGTGGTCTAATGATTTTATTTTCTAAAGAGTATGATTTACTGCAAATTATGAACCAAAATATGTATAGAAAATATATGCAATGAATGTATAACATCAATTTATGACAACAGAATAATTCTGATACATTTGCAGAAAAAATATCTACTCCAACTATAATCAATCATTTATTTTTGATGAAATGATATTCTGAACACAAATTTGATCCCATGGGAATCATGACAGTTTATTTCATTTTGTTATTAAATCATACTTATTATAAAAAATTATTTATCTCAGATAAAATAAGTACTTTAAAGACTTCCCAGAAAACCGGTGAATTTATTGGTGGTGTTTTTAAAAATAATTTAATGACATTTACCTTGTCTCCATACTCTCATTAGACTGTGGTTCTTCAGTCTTAAGTTCATCACCAAACTGATCCCTGTGTACAGTAATATTCTATGTCAGTATATCCTTCATATGTTTGAAATGATATCAGTTAACCATATAACAAGAGGCCCAATGGGCCTGTATTGATCATCTGGCTCTACAACAACTTTGAAGTTGATTTAGGTCATTTCTGCAGATAAAATGCTCATAATAACCACTTTATTCAAATATCAAATTATTCATGTCATTACATTTTTCATTCCAGTATAACAATTGGCCTAATATCAAAGTGGGTCAAGGTCATCCATTTGAACAAACTTGGTAGAGCATTATTGAAGCATGCTGCTGGCCCAATATCAGTTCCCTAGGCCTTCTGGTTATTAAGAAGAAGTCATTTGAATTAAAAGTTTACGTACAGCGCATGACAGCTGAAGAAGCACAATGACTATAGGTCATCCTGACCCTTCGTGTCAGATGACCAGCTAATAAATACTACAGTTAAAGACAGACAGACAGAGGAGTGATTACTATAGGGCACTCGTATCTTTGATTTGGGGCCCAATTAGAATTTACTTGCAAAGAAAATTTGCGAACTTTTTCACTTATTCACTTTCTACATTCTCACCTGAATTCATCCAATATCAGGTTAGCTACACTTGCCACTTGATTATGGAAATCCTCCACTGACTGTAAAATTCAAAGAAATACAAACTTTTAAACTGACTTAAAATCATCTTGTATTCAATATATAGATCTCCAAGTTATATGTACCTACCTAGTTAATTGTTCTATTTCTGCAATATACTAGTAGTCTATTGTATACTGATATCTATTGTTAGATCAAAGCCTATCAAATTTAATAATTTATTTTTGCTGTTAAGAAATAATAGTAAAGAAAAAAAGAGGTCATTGGGCCTTATCGGTCACCTGGGTTTTGAAATATTCATAATAGGGGGCCAGTCAGGGTCAACATGTGCATATCATCAATCTGTCATCCCATGCTGATAATGTTAATAATGAATTTCAATATTGTGATTTCCCTTTATAAAAAAACTATAGTTAAGTTTACCCCCTCCCCAGGGGAAAACAAGTAATTTATAATTTTCTTGAAGCACCTTAAGACCCTTCCATATATGAAGAGTATTTTATTCTACCTAACTTGGGTTTTGAGAATAAGTTTTTTTAACTTTCAGTAAATTTGATCCTTGTTGGCCCGGTCCCACCCCTAGGGGTCAATCAGTGCCAATAAACATGTAGTTTACAACAGGCATTCCATACTTATAATTCTAACCAAGTTTCTGTTATTTCCAATGGCAATTGGAACAAATAACGCTCAAAAATGTGATTTCCCTATATAAATCATAGTAAACTTTATCCCCGCCCCAGGGGAAAACGTGAGACCCCAGGGTTATGAAATTCACAATTTTGCTAAAGGATCCTAAGACCTTTCTATCCATGTAGAGTATTTGATTCTACCAAATCTGAAGATTTTTAAAATTTTAGTCAATTTGACACTTTTTGGCCCCTCCCCTTAGGCCCCAGGGGTTTTGGGACCATAAAATTCACAATCTTGGTTGACCTTTGGCCATGGAAGCTTCCTGCCAAATTTCATTGAATTTGGTCTGGCAGTTTTGGAAAAGAAGTCGAAAATGTAAATCGTTTGTCTCAGGTAACCTTAAAATCCCAAATACATTACAATGTTTGATAAATTTTGTATATACACAAAAATAAATCAGAATATCTTACCCGCTGTGCTCCATCAGTACGCTTTGGAAATAGTGGTCTGGGAGGAATGTACTCTGCAACTCTGTAAAATGAGTGTGTCATGTTTAGTTATACTAGGCTAATCCGTAACATCTCTTTCAAAATTCCCAAAAATTTCTTTTCAATTTTTCTTGTCATATTATTTTTTTCAGTCTGATGTCAAATTAAATTTGTAAGAGCCTGATCCATTCTCAATTCCAACATTTCAATGTATTTTTTAGGATACAGTATATACATGTATATATTATATAAGTGTGACCCTGGACGTTAATAGGACGTTAAACAAAATAACCAAACCAAACTTATATAAGTGTAACATTTTTCAAAATATTTTTTAGATATGACAAAGAATACAAAACATGTCAATTTACCTGATTATATATGTTTTAATGATAATGTTTGAATTAATTAAAGGTATTATCATTTAATAATACTTTAATATAGGCATAAATTAAATTTTTGTATGTGAAATAAATGAAAGAAAATTTATAATCTACAGCCTATAGAACAATAACATATCTTTGTAAATATGAAATACTGACCGCCTGGCAAGCTCCTCTGGGGGACGTTTGGGGATAAGGGGGCTGGTCAGTGAGATCTCTAGCATGATATAGGACTTGGAGTCCACATACTGCTGACCTTCCACATTGACCGGTGCTTGACCATCAACTTCGGACCCGGTGTCTGACTTTATGGTCTGAGAAGCCTGAAACATACAGAACAGTATAGCAATGGTGAAACCAATTTAAACATTATTGGGACCAGCTGCTCAAAGTTTTGTTAGGGTAACTTAAAAAAAAAAAAAAAAAAAAATTGCATAACATCTTTGTGTGTTCACAGGCGTCTGGTTAGTAATAATAGAAAAAAATATTATACCCTACTTATACTATATCAACAAGGTGTAACACTTGAAGATCTACAGTACATTGACTGTGGAACGGAAGTAGACTTGATTTGTCGAAAATTACAGTTAATATTGTTTATAGAGTACTAAATTATTCATACTGCCATTTTTTTCTCAGTAAAACCTCGATACACAGCTGGCACTTTCCAATAGAACACAATATGATTGTCATCTTTGGTTTAGTGAAACATAAAAATTAAGCATCCACTAGCTTTTCAGTAAAACATTCCAACATTTTAAAGTAAATATCATTTAACTTGATTTCCAGATATAGTCCTTTAAAAATATACTTGGCGACACATTGAAGGGAATATATAAAATACTTTTTAAGAATGATTTAGTAATGGAATGGTAGGCAGTGTTTCGAAGTTTAACACTGTATATAGCTAGTTTAGTTTTAGCAATTAATAGTATGCAAATAAAGTGTAAATAGACAAATAGAAAATGAACAACACGTATTGACATTTCTGTTGCATGGTAAATACAGCATCTCATTCAGTATATCCATCCTGTCTAATGAGACCATTTTTCATCAAAAATGCTGACAACTTGTGACTGTTAGACACCCAGCAAAGTCTTTGATTGTGAATTGAATCAATGTTCCGGTTTCCTGATTGTTACACTTTGTTGATATAGTAGGAGTAAGGCTAATATTTTTGTCCTATTAATACTAACCAGAAACAAACACCTGTGGTGTGTTCAAAACTATGAACACTTTAATGTTGTTTATTGTGGCTGTCTCACTTGGCTTTCAAACATTATGGACTCTGAATGTAAATTTTGAAGTTTTAATTAATTTTTCCAGAACAAAATTTTCCCATTTTAGTAGTTGTTAAAGCTCAAAAAGCTTTTAAAAAAATTAACAGCTCCTTTGTCTTGTAAAAACAAACATTTATCACTGGAACAAACATTATATTACATTGTCTTTTGTTTTAGTTCTTAGTAGATTTTGATGATACGACTAATTATACATTAATTATGTGTGGACATTTCTTCTTTGACAAGCACAAACATTTTCGCTGGTGGACAATTATTTTTTTATGAACTAGATTAGTTTGAACAAAGCTATGACATCATTATTGTTATGTTATAAATGTAAATAATATGTGTGTGGTTCAAGCAGGTATAATATAAATGTTGTTTTGTTTACTTGTGTAAAATAAAAAAGCCTGTGATTGGATACATTTTGTAACAAATATATTTCTCAACACAAAGTGGATTAAATGTATAATTGTTAAATACAAAGATTCAAATCAAAATATTTAGTAATCTTTATTGGTTGATTACACCAATACAACATTTGCAATTTATGCTGTTGGACCTTTATAACATAAATTCTTGCCCTATTTTTACACTGTGATCTTTTCAGAAGAAATTCTGAAACATAAGTGTGGTATATCTTTAGAAAAAGTTCCTGTTATACAAGGACTATTCATGACATTAAAAATGAAACTTGATTATGCAATAACATATAAAACTATTTTCTGAAATTAGCATCATAAAATTGAATATTTCTTCAAAGCATCACATAGAAATATATCACTGCAAAACATTCAACATGAGCTGACTTTTCAAAATTAATCAAAATTAAAACAAAAATGTTTTTTTTTTCAAAGTCTTATGAGCCTAATGATCAATTAAAATAATAAGTGTACAAAAATTTATTAAAATTAAGATTCATTTCAACTGCTAATTGCAATAATCTTCCCGTCCTTATAGACAAGTTTACTCCTTCTCCTACGAATCAAGACTACTGAGCTCAACAATCACTCATCATCAACCAGACCGATCACCAGTAACACACCACACAGTCTAATACTCTGGTACAAAAACTCACATCTATACTGGACATCTGACCAGTCCAGTGTCACGTTCGTATAAGTATGGGGCTATATATCTAGTATTTTTAAACTATTATTTAAAGATCTTTTATATATAATGTATATATCATACTTTTATATAAGTACCTGTGTCTTGATAAAGGGGCAGATTGCCTCGAAAATTTGACAATTTACTTGTCTATACTGTCGTTATTACTACTTGACAATCATACTTTTATATAATGTATACATATCTTTTTATTTTTTTTTATTGTTAAGTGAGTAAAACCCAATCATTCAAACAAAAGCTGACCAATATTATACAACAACATTACCATTACATATTGCTTCAATAGGAAGATAACTAATGCAGAATAAACTTGGGAAAATATGTTTTCTTTTTCTTTCAGGCCCTTTGGGACAGGCATGCAGTTTATACAAAATTGATTCCACTTCCCCCAAGAATGCTTCAGACCAAATACAGACCAAATCCATTATGTGTATTATAACAAGTAGCAATTTAAAGGACCATTTTTTTCGATTGGGCCCCAAATTTGGTCAAAATCAATTCACCCTTTTATGACTAGTAGTGAATTAAAGGACTTTCCTCTATTTACCTATTGGGCCCCAACCCTTCTCCCTTTGGGGGTCCAGAGTCACCATTTATGCAAAATTTATTCCTTTTCCCAAAAGGATGCTTCTGAATAAATTTGGTCAAAATCCTTTCACTCCTTTATGACAAGTAGCAATTTAAAGGATTTACCTCAATTTCCCCTATTGGGCCCACCATCTTGCCCCTGGAGTTCCTAAGAGTCACCATTTATGCAAACTTTGTTCCTGTCCCCCAAGGTATTTCTGACCAAATTTGGTTAGAATCAATTCAGTACTTTGTGACAAGTAGCGATTAAAAGGACTTACTTCTAATTCCCCATTGGGCCCTGCCCCTCAGGTCAAATTTGGTTAAAATATATTCAGTACTTTATGACTAGGCTAGTGATTTAAAGGAAATGTTGATGGACAACGGACGCCGCACCATTGCATAAGCTCACTAGCCCTTCACGCCAGGTGAGCTAACAATTACAGGGAATGAAGATGTAATCAGATCCACTTACGGGCTATATAAAATAAAACAAACATATGTTTCTAAAAATTCAGTAATATTTTTCCTCTTTTGATAACTTCAAAAAAGAAATATCAAATCAAAGAGGATTTAATCCTAGATCACAGGTCATCAAAATATCTACCACAAAACACACAAAAAACTATTCTAAACTATTCTTAAGCTACTTTAGTCAGTAATTTAAAACTAAACACAGGTTGTATTTTGATTGATAGAATTTTTCTAGTTGCTTATGAAAGTCTTTATTTATAAATTTATAAGTTAATAAATATGCAATCTTGAGAAAGAACAATTGTCAAAAAAACAAGAGGCCCAATGGGCCTCTATCACTCACTTGGCTCTACGGCAACTTTGAAGTTGATTGAGGTCAGTTCTACAGATACTATGCTGATTACCACTTTATTCAAATATCAGAGTAAGCTAGGTTTATTCACTGCAATACATTTTCTAGTCCTTCATTCCAGCATGCTATTGGCCTAATATTAGGTCTCGTTGACTCTTGACTATTGCAAAATCATTGTTTAAAGATTAAAGCCTATTTCACCCCTGTGACCATGAATGTATGTCAAAGTCATTCATTTGAACAAACTTGATAGCCCTTCACCCCAGCATGATACAGGCCCAATATCATGTCCCTTGGCCTCTTGGTTATTGAGAAGTTGTTTGAAGATTTTAGCCTATTTGACCCATGTGACCTTTAAAATAGGTCAAGGTCATTCATTTGAACAAACTTGATAGCCGTTCACCCCAGCACGCTACAGGCCCAATATAATATGCCTGGGCCCCTTGGTTATTGAGAAGAAGTTGTTTGAAGATTATAGCCTATTTGACCCATGTGACCTTTAAAATAGGTCAAGGTCATTTATTTGAACAAACTTGGTAGCCCTTTACCCTAGCATGCTACAGGCCCAATATCAAGTCCCTTGGCCTCCTAGTTATTGAGAAGAAGTCGTTCGAAGAATATAGCCTATTTGACCTTTGTGACCTTGAATGAAGGTCAAGTTCATGCATTTGAACACTTTTTGTAGCCCTTCACCCCAGGATGCTACAGGCCTAATATCAAGTCCCTGGGCCTTTTGGTTATTAAGAAGTTGTTTAAATGAAAAAGTTGATGCCGGACGGACAGAAGACGGAGACTGCACCATGGCATAAGCTCGGGTGAGCTAAAAATTACAGTATAGAGTAAATCAGACAAGTTTAATATCTGCAAACAAAAATAGATAAAAGAGAATGTTTGTGTACAACTGTATCATATATATCTATATGTAAATAAAGAATCTAATATATTAAATCACATGCATTTTATATCTAATACTCATTTACCTGTGTTTAATATGTAATGCATTGTTTATGTACCTATAACACACATGTATCTATCTATATTTATCTATAACTAAAAAGTGCAAACCTAAAGCGGGTGTTTGGTGCAGCTTGTTGTAAGTACTAAGTTTAAAAGTCAAAATATAGTGTAGTCACGGCAGGTCAATGTTGGGACAGACTTCAATAGGCTACGAGAGGTGGAAAACCGACTAAATTTTACAGCAAATCAGATTGGCACAGCTGTATCACAAACATTCCAGAACCTCAGAAATTTCCATGACATATGTTTCTCCGTATGAAAACATCATTGAAATCATGGAAGTCTTAAACCTTAAGGAAATTTTCCTCATTTTCAGTAATGATTTCCAATGGAAAATCTTACGATATTGAATATCTGGAATGTTTCTGAAATCGGTACCACCAGGTGACTATTTACCATATGAGATCCCATCTCTGACTTAGCACTTACACTGTAATCCTGTAGGCGAGACAAAGCCAATAACAATATGACAGGGTGGTATCGGAGGCTTTGTATTCAGAGATATAAATAGGCATTACAGTTACTTAATGATTCATAAACAAGCTCCCAAACCTGTGCAATTATAAAGGGTTGTCTGAGTCAATTTTTCTTTAAAATAAAAAATCATGTCAATTCTTTTCAACTGATGCTTTCCCTTATTTTAAATCAAATAGATGATAGTATACTATTAAACTGTTTTAAGTTTTCAATATTATATAACTACAGCTAAGAATCCAGTCCTTTATTATTGTGATATTTTTTTAAACCAAATTTAAACGTTTTCACAGCAAGAATTTCCAAACATTTTTCACATCGAAATGGAAATGGATATTTGGAAAAATTGGACCAATAAACAATAAGGGAAATATTGTGCAGACTTTCCTGGCATATTTCAGCATCTGAAGGTTTGTAAAGGATATAAATGTGCTTGTATATAATTCCTTCAATATCATGTGCAATTAAACAGATCTATAGATGTCTAGCATGTGCCAATGAAAAGAAAAACTCCTGCTGTAGAATTCAAAATTTTAGTACTTCATTACTCCATGCATCAGATAGACTATATAGCTGTTTAGATAGTTTGGGAATATTGATAAAATTGCTGTCAACCATGCAACTTATACTAGTCAACAGAATACTTTGCCTGTACACAATACAGGTTATTTGATATGAGTATACAGTGAAACCTGTCTAATCTGACCCTAAGTGTTCTGGCATATCCTGTCTAATCTGACCATTGAGTATTCTGACATATGGGTATACTGATATCCTGTCCAATTTACAACTGTCCCTGGGTATTCTAAAACTCGTCCAAGTTACAACTGTCCCTGGGTATTCTAAAACCTGTCCAAGTAACACTTGGCCCTGGGTATTCTAAAACCTGTCCAAGTAACACCTGTCACTGGGTATTCTAAAACCTGTCAAAGTAACACCTGTCCCTGGGTATTCTAAAACCTGTCCAAGTAACACCTGTCCCTGGGTATTCTAAAACCTGTCAAAGTAACACCTGTCCCTGGGTATTCTAAAACCTGTCCAAGTAACACCTGTCCCTGGGTATTCTAAAACTCGTCCAAGTAACACCGGTCCCTGGGTATTCTAAAACTCGTCCAAGTAACACCTGTCCCTGGGTATTCTAAAACCTGTCCAAGTAACACCTGTCCCTGGGTATTCTAAAACTCGTCCAAGTAACACCGGTCCCTGGGTATTCTAAAACTCGTCCAAGTAACACCTGTCACTGGGTATTCTAAAACCTGTCCAAGTAACACCTGACCCTGGGTATTCTAAAACCTGTCCAAGTTACAGCTGTCCCTGGGTATTCTAAAACCTGTCCAAGTTACAACTGTCCCTGGGTATTCTAAAAGCTGTCCAAGTAACACTTGGCCCTGGGTATTAATATATCATGTTAACGTAATACCTGACCTGAATATTCTGAACATGTGTACTTTGAAATCCTGTCAATGTAAATTGGTTTCTTCATTACAAGGTCACTGATTAGAAAGGTTTCATTTTACAGTACACTTAATTCCAAGCATCTTCATTCATCGTGATGAAATTTTGAAAAACAGAATGTATTAAATAAACCACATAATTCTCTTATATGAATTGTTATTGTTTTAATCATCAAAGGACTACCTGAAAACATTTTGCACATTTTTAAAAGCTTCTTGGTTTTAAATCTCAAAAGAAAACATTAATCTTTCATCTTCATCATTAATAAATGTTTGGAGAGATTAACACAAATATTCTGTTGACTTCATACTGGTTGTTACAATGTCACCTATAATACTCTGTTTACCTTCAGTGCTGGAGCCATGAAAGTGTGAGGGGAATCCTGTTGGAAAATTGTCACAATGTATTTTCAAATCTAGATCACTGGTGTAATGCATCACTTTTTACAACTTATTATAATATCATACCAACATAGACTAGCCACAAGTAAATTTCAAACTCAATTTTCACAAAGAAGTTATATTTCTTTTTGGCATAAAATATTATTCTGATTAATTTGGGGAATAATTCATTAACAGATTTAGAAACATCTGTCATCACTCAATCTATATTTTAGGTGTTTTTTTTTGTTTTTTTTTTTGTAATTAATTAATCAGATGAAACAAAATGATTGGACAAAATGTTAACAATTTTAACAAAAAATTAAAAACTATATAAGAGGCCAAGACGGCCTACATCGCTCACCTGGATATTTAAGTAATTATGACAAAACACTCTCATTTAAGTTATATTTCAAATATTTTCCTACTTTTGAATCGTCTCTTCCAAGAATGTTTCAAACCCTTTTGGGCCCTGCCCTCTGACCCTAGGGGTGGAACCAGCCTCATTTATATCAAATATGACTAATGACTAACAGCGGTTGGCAGACGATAATGGACGGAGCTAAAAAAGTGTGTAACATTTTTGCATACATATCTCACAAATGATTATATTAATGGGGATTTATGACAATTAAATTATCATTGGATCAATAAAAAAAGTTACCAGGTACTTTCAATTTTCTTAAAAACATAAATTTAATATTCTAATACAAGCATTATAAGCATGCACCTTAATTATCCTTTATTAACACATAACTTCTAATTCAGTGTTTTACATCTACTGTAACAGCAGAGAGAATATCTATGCTTTTATTTTCTTGGAAAAGCCTTTTTTTATTTTTCTTAATTAATCTACTATGAATTAGGCATCATGCATCCATAATCAGTGCTGAGCCAAGCAGGACCTAGATCTTTGCAAACTGCAAGCTTCTGTAAAACAAAAACTGAGACTCAAAATCCCAACACCAAAGACCCCAACACCAACGCCAACGCCAAAAGTCCAAGTTGGGTTTTTTTAAGTGAAATAGACCTTGCCTACTATAACATATTCATGATCTGAACTGTACAACAAAATTTTTTGTTTTGAAAATGAATTATTATTAGTATATTCCACCTTTTTTTTTATTCCTCTCTTCGATGATTTATGATTGGGAGATTCTATATACAGAGTCTATTTTTATCACACTGACGTTTGAGGGATGATATAGTTTTAATGTACACCTGAACTATGAAAATTGTGTGTCAATCAAAATTCACAATGAGATGATGACTTTTCATCTTTGAAAAATATATTGATCATCCTTGACTTAAAATTACAAACATTTCATTATTCTTTTTTCCACAATCTTTATTATTTTCAAACATGTTACTGCCCTAGACAATGTTGATTATAAAACAAAAATTGTTTTATTAATATTTTCAAAAAAAAATACAAATGTACATGTATATGAAAATGTGATACTACAACACCCTTTGTGCATTTTTACCAAAATTACATTTGATACAATTCAAATACAAATCCTCTAGAACACAGTAATCTGTGAAAGCAATATGAAAAAAGGGTGAGCTAATTATAATATTGTGATGTAATAAGTAAAATCGATTGTGAATTTTAATTAATTAAATTACCAGAAAATTGCAGTTTGTTCAGTTTCTTCTGCAGTCAACATATTGGTCTAAAATAATCATCTACTGTAATCAAGTTAAATTTTGTGAGCAATTTATCTTTAGTAACTTAGTACAACATTCACAAATAAATCATTTCAGACCGAAAAGGGAAACAGGTAGTTTATCATTTGATTTTTTAACCAATATTCAACAAGAGATACAAAGTTAATTTTAAAACAAATAACTGAAATTGAAATATTTGCCAAATGATTTGATAGAAAAATCATTTATTAAAAATCACTACGAAACTGCTCACAAAATGAAACAGTTGAAAGAATTTCCCACATTCACTTATTTCATAATTATATGGTACTTAAAAAAGCAGCGTAGAACAAAGCCCATGTTTGTAAGGTATCAAAATATTGGTAGTACCGTAAAAACCTGTGTAATTTACGCACTAATGTAATTAATACCCCCTAATAATCACTTTAAATTAATAGAATTAATCCTGGACAGAAAATAAAAGAGATCATAATTACCAGGATTCATGTTAGACTCATGTCTTTGTGGCTTAAGCTGATATGGAGAAAAAAACCTGGACAATCTCTGTACCAATGTAATCCACGTACCCCCCACTACATTTTTCCCAATAAATGCGTAAATTACACTGTTTTTACGGTAATTATATATATATATCCACTCCACAAATTATGCCTTACAGATTAATAAAGCAGACTAAATACAAAGAAAGGTGAACACCAAGGTCAAACTAATGTGGGGTTATAGGTTATAGACCGACCTCTGGGGGGTTGAGTGTATGACCTCCGTGATGCTGTGATGCAATACTCATGGAACGCTGGAACATACACACACCAACTAGTGCTACATGTATATTAATGATCAATTTCAAGAGGTTTTCAAAGAAAATTAATTTACATCAGGATGTATGCTACTTTATGTTGTTTCTCTTCATGAAGAATTTTGTATTTTGAAACTATTCAAGACAATAACATCTCTAATAAATAAAAAAAAAAAATTTTGAAAATAATTTTTCATCTCACAATTCACAAGTATGATTGGATGTTTATATTTAGGGGTAAAACAAAAAAAAATTGAATTTTCTTGTCTTCCTAAGTTGATCTTTTTTCCAAAGTCAAGTGAAAATATGACTATCTATATGTAAAGATACGTTCTTTATAATTTCTTGAAAATCCTCCTGGACCCAACAATTAAAGCATTGTGAAAGTTTAAATCTCATTATTCAGAAACCATTAATCCTGTAAAAAGAATAACAAATTTATTTTTTCAAGGTGATTTATAACATATACTGCATTTGTTCTAAAAAATATCCTTTGGCTGCAATATTGCTCAGAAATAATTGATTGGGGAATACATGAATTCTGTTTATACTTGGGCTCTGAAGAATGAGTAGGGTAAGCAAAAAGCTTTGAATAAATCATTGACCTCGATCAATTTCCATAAGGGAAAAATTTCAAAATTTTTGATCAGTTGGAATTCGATACTGAAAAATTTCCCAATAAATGCTGATGATAAAATATATATCCCAAAGGTTATTATTAAAATAAATACAATATTTGTTAAATATGACGTCAATTTCATCTCATGTAAAGAAACCTGCCAATAAAAAAAGCCAACACTTTCACATCACAATGACATTCCCACGAAACGATGCATGCAGATTTAAGAAAAAAAAATTTGACAATGCTGAAATCTATAATACTATACAATCAACATCCATCTAAATGATATTTTATGAAGGAAACAAAATCAAAACTGTCTAGGGCAGAATATTATCAATAAACCAAAGAAAACAAATATTAGAGATGAGCACAAAACAAGAGATCCAAGAGGGATCTTGGCGTCTACCATTAAATGACCTTTATTTGTTCTATGTATGATCTTTTCTCTAATTTAATGATCTGATGACAAGGAAGCATTCATTTTGAATTTAAGAGATGAAACTCTTAGAGAAGAATTTTCTGTGAATTAGAAATAGCAATGCTAAACTTCAACGGTTAGCAATTTTACTTTCTGGATCAGACTCAAAACAAAAGCAACCAAGGGGCACCTACATATGAAGCTTGAGACAAGGGGACCAACTCTGCTTCATATCATAACAAAATGATCATCAGTTAAAAGTGACATAATGTGACCTTGACCTCTGACCAATTTACCTTGACCTTTTGTCAGCCGCCTCCTTTAATTCTCACTTTCTATGCTTCATAATGTCTTAACAAAATGTTCATCAGTGAAAATATACAAAATTTGACCTTCACCCTTGACACCGTGACCTTGACCTTTGGTCAGTTGACTCTTTGTTTAATTATGAATAACATTGCTTCATATTTAACCCCGCCCCTCTGCCTCAAGGGGTCAGACCAGCTTCTTCTTTATGAAATACGGTCACTCTCCCTAATGATGTTTAACAACAAATTGGGATGCAAAAGCAAAAATTTTAAAGCAAAAATTCAGCAAAGTTTCATATTTGGGGCCCTGCCATTCGGGCCCCAGGGGTCAGACCAGCCTCATTTATATAAAATATGATCGCACTCCCCCAATGATGATTCAAACTAAATTGCTAATAATCCACCTCAGGGTTAAGAAGGAGTAGCGTTTTGAAATAGAAAGTCTTATGCACGGCGCACGACAACAGATGAAACATAATGGCTAAATGTCCTCCTGACCTGTTCGGTCAGATGACCTAATAATCCTTCTGTACTTCTCAAGAAATAGTGACAACAAACTTCAATTGTCAAAATCCAAAATGCCATTTTTTTTACTGGATCAGACTCAAAATCGAAGGGGAACAACTACGGACCAAGGAGAACCTACCAGTGAAGTTTGAAAAAAAATCCTCCCAGTACTTATCAAGAAATAGCAATATCAAATTTCAACTGTCTAAATCCAAGATGGCTGCCTGATGATCATCTTGTTTCAAGATCAGAATCATATCAAATGTGCACAACTAGGGACCAAGGGGAACCACATTTGAAGAAATCCTTCCAGTATTTCTCCATAAATAGCGGCAACAAGGATTAGTTACAGACGGACGGATGATGAATAATGCACGGACGATGGACCAGGGATGCAAGGTGATTTGAACGGCCCACACTCATCAGATGGTGGGCACAAAACTGATTTTGAAAAGCCTTTTATGATATATGTATGAAAACAAGTTAATCAGTTTGAAAAAAAATAGACTGAAAAAAAACTGAAACTGTAGTATGAGATATGCAAAGAAGGGAGAGTACAATTTGTTTTCAGTTATAAAGTTACTAAAAGCAAAACAAATAATAACAACTAAAATCTTTAAAATAAGGTAATAATGATAACACAAAAACAGAAATTGTGAATGCAATTGAGTTCCTATATATCATCTATCATGCCAATCACTGAACACTTGGAAAACGCTTGATTGACTATCACAACTATTGTCCCACACATGTCACATGACTGTCACATGACTGTCACATGACTGTCACAAAGTCATTACTCCTAATTCACGCCTAACAGTACCAACCTCATGATGGGCTACACTACTGGAACGCTGAAACACCATGTACATATTTTGTCATATTTGTAAGTAGAAGAGATTTCAGCTGAACCAGGAAAATTATTTCTAAATAATATATGTACATATCTTCTTTATGTACTTGGTTTAATATGTAATATTTGCCACATCTTGAATAAGATTTTAATTTTTTTTTTTCAATATAACTTTCAGACTTTCTAATTATCTAAAAAAAAATTGTGGGAAGGTGGAGTTGGGGGGATAGAAAAAAGCAGGACTACATGTATGTAAAGTAATATTTGTACTGTAATATAATGCCTAATATCATTAACTATCTATCTATCAAGCTATTGATGCTGAATAGCCCATTGTAATCTGCTAAGCAGTGCTGAAGTCCCCTTGTGGATGAGGAGCAGAATTATTTAGGAAAAAATGTGCATTATATATAATTAACTTTTTTTTCTTTTTTCTTTTTTCAATAATTTACAAATAACTTCTTCTTAAATTTGAAATCGTAGAACTAAGTAAGTTATATTTCAAATTATAGACTTCTTGATGAAAATATGTACATAAGTTAAAAACTGTAACAAAGAATTGAAACTCGAAATTCCCTCATGGTAATATCATTTTGAAATTATGTAAAATTCCAGCATACATGTAATAACAAGAAAAAATGACCAAATGCTGACAGATACATGAAGTAATGTTGTAATCATGATTTGGGTGACAGGTAGAAAATGTGTTTACATACCCCTTTCTTGACTTCTTTCTCCTTTTTCTCATCCTTTTCCTTCCCTGCTTTCTTTGGAAAAGGCGAGGCACTGTTACGGTTGAGGATGTTGAATGCTATCCTTCCAGCTTCCTCACCATAACCAGTCTTTCTCTTGGTCTGAACATTATGAGGCACAAATATAACATTTGTTTCTTAAAAAAAACTCTGTTGCCAATACTTGAATATGGATATTGCATACAACATCATCTACAATTTTCACTACTGAGGTAGCATAGTAGCTATGATGTCATATAACAAGGCTAAATTTGATATTTGTATAGTATTTTTTGCTTGATTACATGCACAGAGACTCAAAGTACCATATTTAACTTAAAACACAACTTTATTCAAGAGATATACAGAATTATGGGAGTTTTCATTTTCAAAATTACCTCCCCTTATTACTGCATTGGGAGAAAAAGTTGTCAAAATACACCTCTCAGGAAAATCAGCAATACTCGGTGACTATTAAAGATACACAGTAATCCGATATGTCATTTTGTTCGTCGGAACATATTCTAGACATTCATGGGGGTTTTAGTAGAATTAGAATTAAATAAGGTGATGTATAAGGTAGCACACTACAGTAGGACAGCCTGGCCATGGGCAATTTTTTTGTTAAGCAAATAACTCCTGTATTATGATATGCATAAAAAATGAAAAAATAAATGTACACTATGATTGGTATATTCAGTATGAAGAAGTACATACAGGCTTCACATTTGTTAAAACAAAAATTAATAAATTGGTTCTGGATTTTAAATTTCCGGATTTTCCGCAAGTGTGTTTACACAGGAAATTTAGTTTTGCCTACAGCGAAAAATGGATGCCCACAGTAAAGGTGAGATAGCGGAAAAACTTAATTTACAACATAGTCAAAACAAGATTAATTCTGTCTTTGGGATAGAGATATCTAATTTTAGATAGGTTTCAGAAAAAAAATTGTGTAGAGAATTGTGTCAGTTTGGGTCAAATATCATAATATTTTGCAATTTTGAGCATTTAAGCTGTTACCATGGTATTCACAGCTCTAAAAATCACAGAAAATATCAGTTAACTTATCCTTCAGAGCTGTATTAAAATTGCAAATGTTGTACAGATTACAAATATATATACTTTATTAGAGTTTATATGTAGGGTTATAACTGGCAATGTTTACATATCTAAGACATGTGTCATATTTTTCAAAATTGGGCATTTTTACTGTACACTGCTACCTGAATCTAGAGGAAAATTAGTGTTTTCAAATTATATTTATTTTTCAATTCATTTGATATATTCATTAGTTATTG
Organism: Pecten maximus; assembly: GCF_902652985.1. Lineage (NCBI taxonomy): Eukaryota > Metazoa > Mollusca > Bivalvia > Pectinida > Pectinidae > Pecten > Pecten maximus. The sequence goes on along the minus strand of NC_047017.1, from coordinate 13,360,282 downwards.
ATTTATATCTATATAAATCTTTATGTTCAAAACCAGTCCTTCTTTCATTTAATTACTGTACATGCCATTGATATAGCTCTGGATCAACAAACAAGACGCCCAAAGGGCCTGAATCACTCAAATGACCAGTTAGGAATGATGGCAAAATCACCATTTATTCCAATTGTCATGTTGACCCAATCTAATTGAACTTAGACATGTAATTTCTGCTATTTATACATAACTCATTTCAATGAGGAAACTGTCTTGGCCTTCTGGAAATTAAAAAGAGGATTCTTGAAGTTTTAAAGTTTTGAAAAAAGGTCAAGGTCATTTATATGAGGAAACTTTTTTCCACTTTGCCCTAGATACCTGCTGGCAAAATATCAACCCTCTGGGCCTTCTGGAACTTGAGAAGATATATTTGACTCCTGTGACCTTGAAAATAGGTCAAGGTAATTTAACATGCACTTCTGGCCAAATATCAGTTCTCAGTAACTTATAGTTTTCAAAAAGTTAAAAGTTGATGAATGGACAGGCAACCGCAAGCTCACCGGCACATCATGCTATGTGAGCTAATAAAATGGAATAACTATTATGGGGTGTTTAACTTAGTGACCAATCAATTTCCTACTATTATAAAGTCTTTGGTTTATTGACCAATCACTTTCCTTCTATTATAAAACATCAACTTACTGGCCAATCATTTTCCTTCTATTATAAAGTGTTTAACTTACTGGCCAATCACTTTTCTTCTATTATAAAGTGTTTAACCTATTGACTGATCACTTTCTGTCAATTATAAAGTGTTAAACACATTGACCAATCACATACCTTCTCATGTAGAGCATGGTCAGTATAGGCATGGACTCTGTAAGCACCACGGATTCTCTTCACTGGAAAAAGCATATCATAGAATCTTATAGACATTATTTATTCTTTCAACAGGTTAATCTCCCAGCAACCTGTAACATTACTTTTTAAACAACAATAGATTGAAATTGAGAAGAAAAGGAGCAATTCTTTAAAAAAGTTCAATTCAAAGAAAATACTAACACTTACCAGGTAGATCGACTGATCTTGAAACGTGAAAAATGGAATTTCTCTAAACCAAATTATCATGATCAATTTGTCTGTTAAGTACAATGTGGGGTATCAGAAATCAAATATCTTATAACAACATGACCTAAAATTTGGGTATGCCTTTGATCATTAAAATCAACACTTACCTCCGGGATACAGCAGAGGGGCTAGGTTAATGTAGGCAACACCGTGATAGCTTATGGAGCCTTCTTCATCCTGTACATAAATTTACAGCTATGCTTAGTTTCAATTTAAAGATAATTAGACAATATGCATACTAAAGGATAAAGAAAAACAGTTTGTTGGTAGATGAGATGAAAGATGGTAAGAATTAAAGGTCAAGAATAGTTTATAACAGTTACAAACATTTATTGAAAATGAGTTTCAGGTTTCAGAAAAAATTACAAATTACCCAGGTAAGAACAAAATTAAGTGCTTATAAGTATGAAAACACTGGCATTTTTTTTTGGCTTATTTTTCAGTTGAAAATTTAAAGAGAGAAAAATATAAGCAGTGGATTTAAGATTGGAAAAAATCAAAATGAAATTAAATATCAGGCCTGTATTGCTCATCAGGTTTCATGAGATATGAAACAAGAATGATGCATAAGTATATGTGTCACCCGTCTTGCTATGTCAATATATCATAAGCATTTTATATGGGTAAATACACATTTGTTTTGTTGTAATTCTAAAAATGTGAGGTTTTTATGCCAAAAAGTGCATTATTCCATGAAATGAAATGTGAGGTTTTTATGCCAAAAAGTTCATTATTCCATGAAATGAAATTGACATCTTTTGGCCCCGTCCTCCATTTGTACAATTTTGAATCCCAACCCCATAGGGATGCTACATGTAAATTATGAGTAATATTCATTTTGCAGTTTCAAAGAAGTCGTTTATTATATCAATTTAGCCAAATCAATCCCTTTTGGCCTGGCCCCTGAGGCCCCTGTGGTGTCAACCCAACCATTTGTACAATTTTGAATCCCTGACCCAAAGTGGTGCCACTAGTCAAATATTAGGGATATTCTTTGCTTAGTTTCAGCAAAGAAGTCGTTTATATCAATTTAGCCAAATTGACTCCTTTTGGCCCTACCCCTCAGGCTTCCCAGCGGGTCAGACCAACTATTTGTACAATTTTGAATCCTTACCTCATAAAAATGCTACCAGACAAATATGAGCGCTATCCTTTGCTTAGTTTCAGAGAAGATGTTGTTTATATCAATATAGCTAAATTGGCCCATTTTGGCCCAGCTTCTTAGGTCCCTGGGAAGTCAACCTCAGCATTTGTACAATTTTGAATGTCAACCACTTAGAGATACTTCCAGTCAAATTTTGTTTAATTCCAATCAGCAGTTATGAAGTCAATTGTTGGTGGAGGAATGAACCAGGTGAGCTAATACTATTTTTATAAAGGGCAATAACTATGTAAGTTACCCCGTCAGATAATTTCTATTTTGAAACTCATCTGTTATCATGCTCACAAGGTAATTATTGACGGAAGGCCAGACGGACACATACACATAGGCATAAGCTGACCTTTGACCTTGGTCCTAGGGACCACAGGTGAGCTAAAAATGAGTTTCAATTGAAAGACAGCAGAACATAGAACTCTTTTCTCAAACTGTGCTGCAGTTTTGAATCTTGTGATGTATCTAAAGCAAACATGCTAAATTGAGCTTAATGAAAAAAAATGAAATTTGGTGAGAATTGTTTAAACTTAAAAAAAATAAAAATAATAAATGACAAACACATGCTTGAAAGGATACATAGGCTAGAGTGTATACATAAAAATCATAAACAGAAATAAATATAAGAATATAAATAAAGAAATATAAATCATGCCAAGATTCAGCCACATTGTCAATCTTTGTTTTATGTTTACAGAACACAGATACACATTTGACAGCTTGAAATTATCACCTGACACATATAATTTCCAGGCTAGTTAAGCTAAACTGTCCAGTGAAGAATTATATTTCCCACTTGCAATTTTTTTCATGATACTAAAATCATATGTCTATTGCGTTAAATCTGAACAACTTCAAATTCAAAGATGAACTTGAAGGAGAATTTATTTAAATTACCTGGTATTTATTTATTTATATTCATTTGTTTATTTAAATAGATTAAATCAAATGAAGACTTCCGTATGCCCTCCCTAGCCCAAGCTCCTAACTTGCTTATAATTCTAAATGTTTTTTTTTTTTAAAAGTACAAAATATTGCTTCAATGTACGTGTAATTACAGACAACGGTAGTCATTAGATTTTTGACACATATACAGCACATATATCTAGTGTGCACATCAGCTACACATTGACACAAGCCACCTGTGAATATCACTGCCTACCAACCTTAGATTTCCCTGTAGTACCAGGGTTTCCCTGGCGCTGTGGTTGAGCCAGTAAACAAAACAAAGGACACACAGGTACAAATCATTATCACAGGGGGAACATCAAAATGGATATATACCAGTAATAACTATATACCATACATGGAATCTCATTATACCCAATTTAGACTGTGGAAAAGCAACTTTACCGACGATGCAGCACTTTTTCTGAGGGCTCTATGGAGCTAATAATTTGCCCCCATTCCCAATTGAAATTATTTCATATATTCAAGTCAAATTTCCAAAATTTGTAGTTTACTCCTGAAAGTTTCATTCCCAAAATGAGGCAAAATCCCCAAACTATTGAAAAAAATACCTTAGTTACAATAACAGATTCTCAAAATATGACTAATGTCACAGACGTGATATTCATTGAGAAAAAAAATTAATGTTACATTAACCAAATCTCAAAATATGGTTGTGATCATGGATTACGTTACATTTTTCTGTGACAGTAGGCACCCGTCGATTTCGAGTTAACGAAGTTCCACTGTACTTAAAACTGGCAGGTGTTCATCAATAGATTAATATGACATGTAGACATGTAGAAGGGTATGATTTCACCCCATAACTTTATACTTAAGTTTAAACTAGTGTTGTTACCGTTAATCATTGGTAAACACGTATGTGAGTGAGTGTTTGTGGATGAATGGAGTTATCATGCATTTAAGTTATAAGTTGCGGTTAAGTAATGGTGATAAGATAACACAAGTGTCTGTGACACTTGTCCCTATCTCCAAGTGTAATCTTGTACAATGGACTATCGATCATTATGCTTGAAATGAAAAAAAGAAAGTTTAAACTAATGCACAATCTTAATTATGAAAAAAAATGTACAGAGATTTTGTCTAAGTGAACCAACGGTTAAAGTATTACTATCAAATATGATTTCTAAATATCAACAATCGTAGTTTGACATTTATACGAGTTCAGTAAAGCTAAGTTGAGGTTGTGCAGTCAGGGATTATCTACAGTTCAGCAGTGGGTAGAGCATTCACTGGGTTTTAATTTTCAGCATTAGCTTCTGTGTTTGATTTAGATATATAATTGTCAGGTTAATGAACGTGCAGATCTAACAGCCAATCCTGTATCTACATCTCTATATATACTTACACTAGCAGCATGCTGTGAATTGATGTCAAACTTTCAATCTCTGATACATTGTTCTTACAAAAATCCATATATCGGTATAAGACATTTTATTATTAATTATGATTGCTCAAACGTAAATTATTTCAACCCTTTGCCACATGTAAACGTCTCTGGATGCCTTCACCTCTTGTCACATATAAGTGCTTTTGGATTCCCCTGCACCATTCCCATGTAAGCGACTCTGGACACCTCAACATGATCTCAATGCAAGCGTCTCTGGACGCCATTTTGACTATTGATTTTTGCTGCTGTATAAATATCACATGACTTAACAGCACCCCCTGCTTTCAAACTACACAAACTAAATATCAAAATATCCAACTTTCCAATTTACCAATGAAATAATTAAACATAAATCAAGTTTGAAATTTCTTGGATAGTGAACATATTTGATATGTATGTTAAGGATCTGATTCCAGAAAGAGTGCTTATAACAGTGTAACAAGTCTATTGATCTTTAAAAAATCCTACCAGTATTCTCTACATTATTGGAATTGAATTCCTTCGTACTCCATATAGCTGATCTTTCATGTACAATATTTATGATTATACAGCAATAATATGTTAATAATACTTGCTTGCCTACCTTTTTTCCCTTGTTGGCAGCGGGAGGTGGAAGTCTCATGATCTCAACTGGCCAGTAGCGACACTTGGCAATCTTGTCCTGAAAACTGTAAGAGACAATACAGTCCGTCTCAATATTACTGGAAAAATGACATTTTAACATATTTACTGTCCATTTTCTTTCTAAAATTTTAATGAAAGGATATCTATTGAATTCAAAATTCACCAACATGAATAAAATTCAATTCTAGTCTATTAATGTATATCATTAATTTTTTGAAATGAAGACATTTTTATTGACCCTATTAATACATAAATGCCAGTCATTAGTCTTCTAATTACTTATGAAAGAATTGAATACATCACATGAGTCAAATGTTTCATTCGGTCCCTATTTTTTCCCTTCTTTATCTTAGTAAAACACTGATAAATCGAAACTGTTGAATCAAATACTGCAGTGGCATGTGTCAAATATATTTTGTGATCCCTCCCTTCTAAACTACAGTCAAACCTGTCTATAGCGACCGCCCAAGGGGAGACAGAAAAACGGTCACTATAGACAGGTTGCCTTTATAGACAGGTCAAAATTATTGCACCAACCAATTTACTTAAACCTGCCATAAAAAATTGTCATTGAACAGGGCATTCAGAAGACCAGTCAGAAGTTAAATAAATGCATAAACTTTATAAATCTGAAGGGTTTAATATTTAATGATTTGTGGACCCAAACACAAAATATAACTCAAAATGGTCTTATGGATAATTTTTTAAAAATATTTTGTTCTGAAATAATGCTATATGTATCTATCAAATTATCTCCCTTTCTTTCATAAATAAAGAAAAAGAATACACAATAATTAATAAATTAATTATATTTGTGTTACTACTAATTATTATGTGTTATAGTCTTACTTCTTAAAACCAATTTTTTTTTTTTCTGACCCAAATTGAAATCCGGATATTTGTGTCAGTTTACGACTTTTTATTAGTATTGACTAATTAAAGATGGCGGCAGTACAAACGCTAGTACCGACAGCTACGATTAAGAAAGACATTATTGGCTTTCATGTGAGTAAATCTTGTTGACAGATATGACCAGTGTTTGTTATTGAAGTGATGTATCCTAGTTGTAATCACAAAATTAACTGACCGTGTCAAATGAAGCCACCTGTGCACAGTTGTAATGTAATACCGACACGCATGGTGACCCGACTCCTCTCTTACCGAGCCCATGAGCCCCAGGCCAGGGCAGCTACAGTAATTATAGGCTAACAGGTGGTAGGGGTCTTTTGTTTATATACTCAGGCCAGGGTTGTGGTGGTCCTTTGTTTGTATAATCAAGCCAGGGTCGATGTGTCTGAATTTTCCGGGGATTTTATGAGGGATGACTGCCGAGAGCAGAAGATGGCCGACAGAAATCGGTCGCTATAGAAAACAAATTAGCGACCGCCGTTCCGAAATCACCGGTCGTTAGCCACATTAGACAGGTAGTCGCTATACAGAGGGTCGTTATATAGTAAAATCTCACGGGGAATCTTAAAACCGGTCGTTATAGACAGGCAGTCGTTATATACAGGGGGTCGTTAGAGCAGGTTTGACTGTATACTAAAATTTCCATTTTTGTGTCAAACATCAAAGTATCATGCTTTCTCGGGTAAAATTTCCCAACATTGGCCTGATTGAGCATGACCTACTGTGTTCTGTTTACTGTTTTGATACACATGGCTGCTGGAATAAATATATAAGGAAACAAGAGATCCCAGAGGGATATTGGCGCCCACCATTGAATGATCTTTATAGGTTCCATGTCAGATTGATCTTCTCTCTATTTTCCCCTTCCTCGTACTAATCTGTGTAAATTGAGAAACATCCCTCCAGTACTTTTCAAACAAGGGGACCTATATATGAAATTTAAGATTTAGTGATAAAGGCTGTCTGTTGGCCATATTGTTTTCAGATTGGTCCCAAAATGCAATATGAGGGACCAAGGGGAACCTACATATGAAATTTGAGAAAGATCCCTTCAGTACTTTCTGAGAAATAGCAATAACAAACTTCAATGGTCAAAATCCAAGATGGCTGCCAGTCGACCATGTTGTTTTCTGATCAATCCCAAAATGCAATATGCACAACTTGGGATCAAGGGGACCCTACATATGAAATTTGAGAAAGATTCCTTCAGTACTTTCTGAGAAAAAGCGATAACAAACTTCAATTGTAAAAAAAACCAAGATGGCTGCCTGTCGGCCATCTTGTTTTCTGATTGGTCCTTAAAATGCAATATGCATAACAAGGGGACCAAAGGGATAATACATATGAAATTTCAGAAAGATCTCTTCAGCACTTTCTGAGAAATAGCGATAACAAACTTCAATTGTCAAAATCCAAGAATTGGTCCCAAAATGCAATATGCATAACTACGGACTAAGGGGAACCTACATATAAAATTTGAGAAAGATCCCTTCAGTACACAAGGACATAGATAAGTCGAACCAACTGATAAGTCAAATATTTTGCTTGGTCCTGTCGACTTTAATTTGACTTATCTGAGTTTTACTGTATTCATACCATGAGGAACTAGAACTGTCGCCAGGATGGCTGACTAATATCCCCGCAATCTGCATGAGTCAATGGTGAATTGGAACTGTTAATTAGAAGCTAACCAAGATATCCCAGTAAAATAGTGACCGGTTGCCATAGCAACCATAATTTTGAAAAAAAAGAAAGTGGCATGCACATCTACACATGGTCCTCTATATTTGTGCGAAGTATCATTGAAATCGGCCATTTAGTTTAGGAGGAGTTGTCCGGACAAACTTAAAGTTATGGTTCTTATCGGAAAACCTGTTTATAGTGACCAGTTGCCATAGCAACCATAATTTTGATTAAAGTAAAGTGGCATGCACATCTACACATGATCATTAATATTTGTGTGAAGTTTCATCGGAATTGGCCCATCGGTTTAGAAGGAGTTGTCCGGACAAAATGCGTCTACAGACGGACGGACAGACAACCTGATTCCAGTATACCCCCTAACTTCGTTGCGGGGGTATAAAAACTTGTGATTGAAAAAGGTTACCAGAAAATGTTGACAATTTAACAAGAAATTGAAATGTTTGTAGCCTATACCTCTTGACAGCGGAGTTTTCCATATAACATCTTCTCTCCGTATTCCATGGAACTCGGAGTTTCTCCGACTCGGAGTTCATCCTGTGATCCCTATCCTCTTTGGCACGGAGTTCTCCATCCTCGTCTTCAATACTATCACTGGAGACAAAGCTGGAACACACAAACAAATTGAGAAAATTAATTAGCATTAAACATTCTAATACTATAGTCAAAATACAGAAATAATCATCATAAAATCCAACCAAATTGGCATATTTCAGAAGCTTTGTCCAAGCTTATATAAGAAAAAAACCATTGTTTGATAAAAAGTGAGCAAAGTCAAATTATTTCCCTAAATGTCTATCTACCTATCAGGGATATAAATAGCATTGCCCTGAGCAGATCCAGGCATGGCCCACTTCTTTTGTTTGTTTGGAATCTCCTTGTCAGCACCAGGCTTCAGCGCTCCACCTGCAAATATGATGGGTGCCTCTTTCTGCAAAGAAAATTACATTTTTTTTTTTTTAAAGAATTTTTTCCAAATTCAATATTGGTTTTAACATATTAAGATACATATCATTAAATTCATGATAACTATAGCAACAAGTACTTATAATTAATCTACATGGACAGATTTCAATGGCATTCATGCTAATTGAAATTCTTTACATGGTTAATATCAAAAGTTTCTAACAAAGCACATTTTCAAAGAAACTAACCTCAGCAGTGACAGGGATGGGCAGTGCTGCAGCATAGCAGTACTGAGATCCGGCCAAGGTCCAGGACTCTGGAGGGGACAAGAGGGATTCCATGGTAATGGTCATCAAGTTCCCTGAGCTAACCTGGGGTGAGTCCATCAGTGGTTCGTTGACAGACACCACAACATCCAGCTCGGGCTAAAACAAGAGAAGAAAATTTTACCGATCAACAATAACTTTTGATTACTGTCATCATGTTTTTTGTTTTCCTTTTTAAATATAAATATGTAAGTTTTTACTGAAAGTACATTAAAATCTAAATCAGCTATACATGTACTTGAAAATTTGAAATTGACACCTCACATTTGACAGATGTTAAATGTAAAATTGAACACATCTTGATATTGTGGAATTTGAAATTTTGCTAGGAATGATAATACTTAATCAAATTTTTAAATTCTTCCAGAATTGAAATTTATGTTTCAGTATTCAATCAGCACTAACCTTGGCATGTTCAGGAGGAATTCCTTCCAGGGGTGACCCAGGCAAAGGGTTAACAACTAAGGTGTACTTGTGTTTTGTCTCACCTGTTTGACAGCAACATTCAGTAAATGAATTGTAACCGGTTATGGATTAAAAATATATTCAAGTTAGGTTTTTGCTCTCAAAAATTAAGAATAATTTTAAAAAGTCAAACACAAATTTTGTGTTAGTCTGTGTTAACGTGTGTATTCATCCATGAATGTCTTACAGTCCGAGGAATCTGATTAGTCAGACTGTCACAGGATAGTTATCTGTCAATCAGTGGGTCTCAGACACACGTTCTTTTTATAATGTTTAGCCATGGTGTATACATTGGTTATTACAGGTACATATCAGACATTTTAGCAAGAGTTTGAGAGTCTGATAGAGTATAAATACTGGTGGGCTGTTTTACATGGCATGATTAAACAAGAGGCCCAGAGGCCTGTATCGCTCACCTGGTTTTATAAGATATGAAACAAGAATGATGCTTAAGTATATTTGTCGCTGGTATTGCTATCTCAATATATCATAAGCATTTTATATGGGTACATGTACACTGGTTTTATTGTAATTCTAAAAATGTCAATTTAGCCAAATTGACCCCTTTTGGCCCCACCCCTCAGCCCCCTGGGGGGTTAACCCCGACATTTGTACAATTTTGAATACCCATCCCATAACCATGCTACCATACAAATGTGGTTTTTATGTCAAAAAGTACAATTAATCCATGAAATGAAATTGACTTTGAGCACAACCCAATAGGGATTGCTACTACACAAATGTGAGTGATATCCATTGCTTAATTTCAGAGAAACCCAATTAAGTGACCCCTATTGACCCTGCCCTCTACGATTTGTACAATTTTGAATCCCTACCCCAAGGGGTGCTACCAGGCAAATATGAGCAATATCCGTTTCTTAGTTTCAGCGGAGAAGTCGTTTATATCAATTCTGCGAAACTGACCCCTTTTGGCCCCACCCCTCAGCCCCCAGGAGGGTCATCCCCGTCATTTGTACAATTTTGAAACCCTACCCCAAGGGGATGCTACCAGGCGAATATGAGCGATATCCATTGCTTAGTTGCAGAGGAGAAGTTGTTTATATCAATTTAGGCAAATTGACCACTTCTGGCCCTGCTCCTAGGACCCCCTGGGGGTCATCCCTACCATTTGTACAATTTTGAGTCCCCACCCCATAGGGATGCTTTTGACCAAATTTGGTCAAATTCCGATCTTTGGTTATGAAGAAGAAGTCAAATGTTGGCGGACATCAGACGACGGATGCCACGTATGGCATAAGCTAGCTCACCTTGGTCCTTTGGACCAGGTGAGCTAACAATGAACGTTACCAACAACTTGTCATTATGTTCTGATAAGTGAACCCTTACATTACAATATGTCCTCTTACAAACCTTTGACAAGTGGCAGTAAATCCACAGTGCATTGTCCTAACAATGCTGTCTTTTCTTCCTTTTGTTTTTTCTCTTTAGGTAATCCTTCTATCACAGTCACTGTAACAGTAACAATGTTCACTTAATTTAAATGATTTAATTGTGCAGATTTGTAAATCAGTCTGCTAAATACAAAAATAAATATATATATATAAGTATCTGAAAAACTTAACTTAACCAATGTCAATAAATATAATATATAACATGTCAAATCGTTTGGTTTGATTGATGATATATTGTGTTATTGTAAATATTTATTTGTAAATTCTGATTGTAAGCATCAGTTGAATGATGGATTTAATTGAAAATTACTGCTAAAAAACAAAGTGGTGTATTAATTGATATACAGTATATCCATCAACTTGATCAAGGGGAAATCCACTTACAGACAACTGGTTTGTGAGCAATTTCATCCAGGGCCAACGGGTCATCATAGGTACAGTTGATGGTAGTGCTAAAGTTGAGTTCAGCTGGAACCTCAGGAGAACACTCGACTTTAGGGGAATCCCCAAGGGTTTTCTCTCCAAATTCTACCTTTACCATCACTTGGACACTATCAGCCTTTGTTCCTTTCTGTGAAACATACACCATCATAAGTCTATGGTGCTAATGTTTATTGCATGTATACTCAAATGGCAGCTGAAAACCTCCATTTGTGGTATCGGGAGGTCTAATAAAGAGTAGGACACCGACCGGTGTCATGCATTTGCATGACACCGGGCTATGTGACCTAAGGGTCACTAGTTCAAGTCCCAGCGTGGACACTATATTCCTTGTATCCTTGAACAAGATACTTTATCCTGTTGTGTTCTAGTCAACTCAAATGTAATTAGTCCATAGGGCAGTGCAGGAAACGTTATATGTAAGCTGGTAGCACAAAAAATAGCAGTTCCTACTGAATGCTCCCAAGGGAATTTAAATGTTGGCTGCTAAAGCTTAAAATTACCACAGATAATAATTTATGAACTGCTTTGAGACAGCTATGTTGCTGTGATTATTAGCATATTTAATGCATAATCCTATAGGCAAATCCAGTCAGACCTAAAATCAGTGATAAATCTACGTGCCTGTCCTGCATCCGAGACGCATAAAAATTGGAAAGAACTATGTACACATTCTTACTATGAGCATCCTAGGGACTCATAAAAATTAAAAAATAAGGAGAAAGGTCTATGTTACTGTACAACCTCATGTCAAACTGGTTACCAGTAACAAATAAATCTGACCAAAATCAAAAGATGCTATTCCCTGTCGTTTATACTTTCATCATCAATCATATGTGGAAGTCCCCTGTTCTAATTATAGCATACGTAAGTGATGCGCTGATTGGATATCAATTTCCTGTAACCAGCCAATCATGCATTAGTTCAGTGCAGTGTCGTTGAATGTATAAACAATGTACCTCCCAAAAAAGTTCTACGGCTGGGGAAGGGACAAGAAACGTTGTTTTCTCTAATAGAAAAGAGTCATACGGATGGAAGTTTTAGGTTGGGTAGGGATGATTAAGCGAGGTGTGGAAGCCATATACTAATATTGTACAAAAATTTATTAAAAAAAGTGAACAATGTCAAAAGTATGAATTGTTACTTGAAATGTGCTTGGAATGCTGGTTTTTCATCTACATTCTCAATTTTTTCTGGGGAGACCCCCCATACCCCTCCCCCCATACCCTCCCCCTCTTCCGTGTGGGGGCTGTGGCCCCCTCCCTCTCCTCAGCGCTTCGCTCCATGGCTACCATAAGTCCAGAACATGTGGGTCCCAAGGACTCCATCCCACAAATCCTACATTTATCACAGCTAAATATAACTAGGTCCTAACATGACAGTTAAAAAAATCAATGTTATTTATTATATCATGTTTATCATCTTTCTTCAGATAAGGGGAAAACAAATAAAGGAAAAGTTGGTAACAGAAGAAATGTCTATGCCTTGCAAAGATTTTGTACTTACCAAGTTCCTGGCCCTCAGGACGGTTATAGTAATTGGCTCTGGAGGCCTAGTTTGTATATTGTCTTGGTCCATTTTGATGGGTTTTTACTCTTCTAATTGAAAGAACCTGTAAGGAATTAAGAAAAAGTTTTCTGATTTGATAAATGATCACACTTACAACCAATTGACCTAAACGTGTCTGTTGATCAAAGTTTGGTATATTTACTGATTGTCTTGACCTTTCAATGGAATTTGCCAAAAATAATCTTACTTTATGAACATGGCCAATGACATCTCAACGCGAAAATATATTTTCATCATGACTGTCAGCGTAAAAATATCCACACCGCGAACAGTTGGGAGGCTGACTAAGCGAAAATTTCAATGAGCTAAAATATCCACTTTTAAAGTACATGTATATACATTCCATCAGCATTCAGCATATTTATTATCAAATTACAATTAACACTTTATATCAGATATTATTATTGGTCTGTTTGTTTGTTTGTTTTTGTTTAACGTCCTATCAACAGCCAGGGTCATTTAAGGACATGCCAGGTTTTGGAGGTGGAGGAAAGCGGATAACCCGGAGAAAAAACACTGGCCTACGGTCAGTACCTGTCAAACTCGCAACCCAGAGGTGGAGGGCTAGTGATAAAGTGTTTTCATTGGAGGAAAATAGGTCATCTGACATGTTATAAATAGAATATACCACGGAAGTATGTCGTCACCAGTGTATAACCTCGTGGTATACCCGAGCCCGGTACATAACCTCAGTGAACGTTCCTGCACTGGAAGTCATCTGCTTCATTCAAAACAATGAGAAGTATCAGCACGTTTTGGAGGAATAACAGAGGAAGTATCATTGGAATATTGGAGAGCAAAGTTGCGAAAAATACAAAAAAAAATCTATGTTTCAGGGAGGTCATTTACAAAGATGACAAACATTAATGGTCCTAGCATTGAGTCTTGAGGAATTCCTGATGTGACTTCGGTCCAGTCAGAGTCTGCACCATTCACAGTTACTTTTTGTTGTCTACCTTTTAAGAATGTTGCTATCCAAGAGATTATTTGGTTGGAGAAGTTATATGAATTTAGTTTATTGAGGAGTCTATTGTGATCCTTGGGTCTTTCAGCTCTTACTCTGGTAGCATTGCTGTTATGGTACACACTACTGTGCAGTACTAGTTAAGTATTGTAAATTGAGAGAGTGTTCTCAGCTACTAGGATCTATTTGGTTATCTAGCTGTTAACATGCCTTATCCCGAAATCAATTAACCAGCTACGACACCCTGTAAACGTTACAGTAGAATCTTGAATACAGATCTGTGCAAAGCATTAGGTCAGTATTTAAAGATTCGATCAACATTTGTATAACACAATATAGACTTCACACAATATCCATAACTGATGTGTATTTGAAAACGTTACATGTACATTTGTATCTCATGGAATCATATTGTACTAACTGGTAACGTTACATGTATCAATGAAAGTGCAATTGTTCCTTAGCAGCAATGAGTACCAAGATGCCATCAAATAAAAATAAACATTAATCTCGAAAATATGCCACTCTGCTCTAACTGATAGGCCTGTACTCTGAAACAAGTGAAAGACAGGAGGGGGTTGTCATCATGACATCGTTACGCTCAAAATATCCACATACGAGTGTCTGTGATATGTATCGGTTCAAATTATTTCGAAAATGCATGAATCTTAAATTACAGATATATAGTACATTCCTAAACCACAACTAATTACCTTTTTTTGCAGTAGACAGTAACTGTGTCTACAGCCCTGTGCTCACGCCGGTTTCCTTGACGACAGTATAACACTTAGCGAGACTTCCGTTTCCGGTTTGTACAGTCTGTAGTTGCACTCGCGAGTAGTGACACACATGCAATTAATTTGCTTGCGTCTCACTGATTGAAATAATTAATTTGCTTGCGTCTCACTGATTGAAACAGTTCTAATGCTCAAAACGCCCCAGTGATGAAAGTGTTAATTCAAAGAGTAGCTCAAGCTAAAGTTGCAGGTAAAATTACTGTTTGATATTTCATAACTAATGTATGTCTGTCTATACTTTCTACTTTCACTTCATCTATTCCTCGGCCTCGCGCTCGCCTAGACTTGGACCGTTTTCGTTTTTACGGTCCAAACGGACGGACCAGTTGGACCGGTGTTGTTCGTTTATGAAATCACGACGGACCTGATGATTTAATATTGTTTTCAGACAAGCCTTGACAAAGACTCCCAAGGCCTGTATTTGCATTTGCAGGGTAGGTAACCCCATACACAAAGAGTCGTTGTTGCAGAGGTTAAAACATTGTGCATCAACATGCAATGAACAAATAATTAAGGAACAATGTGTAAATTATTAAAATGGTGTTATGTACCTATTGAAATGTGCTAAGGTAAGCAGCTAACTAATCATTCATAATTAAGAAAAATTGGGTCTCACTCTCAGTTGGGTAACGACGCTTAAATTGTCTGCGATGAAAAATAATATGATTTTCTAAACATCAAAGCAGTTTTCTGTTGTCTGGTTAAGTATGAACTTTGAAGAATACTGTAGATATGAATTCCCACACAAACTAAGTAACTGTCAGTTTAGTAATACAGTGGAACTTCGTTAACTCGAACTCGACAGGACCACGAGAAAACCGAGTGTTCGAATTAAGCGAGATATCATTTTTGATGCAAAGTTTGGTCAAAATTTTTCAACATTATATAATCATTATAACTCCGATCTGTCGCTCATCTACTGTTAAGTGTAAAGACTGGTCAATACATGTAAATGTATATGTAATATTTCGTTCTGTCACTCGTAGTTTGGTGTAGTTTGCCGATATACAGTCTCGATAAAGTTTCTTTTGCTTAGTCACTTCAATAACGATCTGATGTTCATGTCATGTTTGCAAAAGGAATAACGATAAAATGGAATTCAACCGAATAACAATTTATTTATGTTATATTAAATAACCGTTTAAATTTAACAAAGATTATATGTAAAACGTACTAACAGAACCATTACCTTATATTGACATATACAATACTGTTTGATGGTCCAACTTGCGTTTTATCGACAACCATGCCGTTTCCCTGCGTTAGCGGAAGCAGAAAAATGTCCTTAGTGAAATTTGCTGAAATATTCGATTTCTTTTAGCAATTTCAAAAATGCTTTAGCAAGACAAATTGCTAAAATGGACAACATTTTCTTTAGCAAACTTTGCTTAACAAATTTTGATACAATTTGAATGCGTAGCGCGAGCCCAGTTTCCATGTGTATTAGCACAGGAAGTTGGTACTGCACATGTGCGTATAAAATGTTACTGTTAATGAGTTGGCGTTTTATCCGATTTAATAGACAGCACTGACCGTTACAGTCGTACTCCGAACACCTCTGCAGTAATTGTTTCAGCAGTTTACAGATTTAATAGGCACCGGTGACTGTTTCATTTCTACACCTGTAAAAACTTCAGCCGAGTAGATCTACCGGTGTGTCAGAGATTAGTTTCACTTGAGCGAGCCGGAGCGGGTAGATGAGTTGTTGACTAACGTGTGTACTATTATCGGCGACCGCCTTAGGAAATTACCTGATGTAAGTAAAACAGTACTTTTTATCACCGACAATTTCTTTCATGAATTTATGAAACACTTATAATCGCATATGATAATCTGTAGAATTGTAGTGCCGATACAAACGGAATTTCGATGTTGAAAAAATGTCGGCGTTTACAAACATGATACTTCGAGTTATTCGATCATTTCAAGTAGGATTTTTATTGTTAAGGGACCAGATTTTCACTTCGTATTATTCGAGTTTTTCGAGTTTCCGACTTCCAGTTTTCCGAGTTTTTTTTAATAGGATAAAGAGAGAATTCGGGACTGACGAAGTACTTCGGGTTAAGCGGGGTATTCGAGTATTCCGAGTTCGAGTTAATGAAGTTCCACTGTACCTAGCATTTCGTCAAATATTTCTGTGCATGCATATGATATACATAATGTACATGTACAGCCATATACCTTTCATACAGTATCATTTGGTTTTTTTCACGATTCGGAAGTCTAAGAGTTATCTACCTTGGAGCGACCTCTGTTGATAATTAACCCTGCTACCTGTTCGCTTATGCAGCTTATACTGGTCTGTCCGTTTGCACCGCAAAAGCGAAAACGGCCTTTTGTACAGTTCGTTTATGAAATAAAGACTGTCCTGGCAATTTTATATTGTTTTCAGATGAGCCTTAACATTTACATGTCCGTCAAGATCTATGTTTGAAATACTACATTTAAAAACTGAAGAACTGGTTTGTCCACATAAATGAACAGGCTCTTGTATTGGGATGGAATCCCTGTACATTTTAGGATTATGATATGTATATATAACAAGAATGAACAAGAGATCCCAGAGGGATCTTGGCGCCCACCATTGAATGATCTTTATAGGTTCCATGTCAGATTGATCTTTTCTCTACTTTTCCCTTCCTCTAAGTCTTACTAATCTGTGTAAATTCAGAAACAGCCCTCTAGTACTTTTCAAACAAGGGGAACCTATATATAAAATTTAAGATTTAGCGATAATGGCTGTCTGTCGGCCATGTTGCTTTCGGATTGGTCCCAAAAGGCAATACGACAGAACAAATGGGAACCTACATATGAAATTTGAGAAAGATCCCTTCAGTACCTTCTGTAAAATAGCGATAACAAACTTCAATTGTCAAAATACAAGATGGCTGCCTGTCGGCCAGGTTGTTTTCTGACTGGTCTCAAAATCCAATATGCATAACTAGGCACAGAGGGCAACCTACAAATGAAATTTCAGAAAGATCCCTTCAGCCATTTCTGATAAATAGCGATAACAAAATTCAATTGTCAAAATCCAAGATTGCTGGCTGTCGGCCATGTTGTTTTCCTATTGGTCTCAAAATGCAATATGCATAACAAGGCACCAAGGGGATCTACATATGAAATTTGAGAAAGATCCCTTCAATACTTTCTGAGAAATAGCGATAACAAACTTCAATTGTCAAAATCAAAGATGGCTGCCTGTCGGCCATGTTGTTCTCCAATAGGTCTCAAAATGCAATATGCATAACTAGGCACCGAGGGGAACCTACATATGAAATTTGAGAAAGATCACTTCATTACTTTCTGAGAAATAGCGATAACAAACTTCAATTGTCAAAATCCAAGATGGCTGCCTGTCGGCCATGTTGTTTTCCGATTGGTCTCAAAATGCAATATGCATAACTAGGCACCAAGGGGAACATATATATGAAATTTGAGAAAGATCCCTTCTGTACTTTCTGAGAAATAGCGATAACAATCTTCAATTGTCAAAATCCAAGATGGCTGCCTGTCGGCCATGTTGTTTTCCGATAGGTCTCAAAATGCTTTATGCATAACTAGGCACCAAGGGGAACCTACATATGAAATTTGAGAAAGATCTCTTCAGTACATTCTCAGAAATAGCGATAACAAACTTCAATTGTCAAAATCCAAGATGGCTGCCTGTCGGCCATGTTGTTTTCCGATCGGTCTCAAAACGCCATATGCATAACTAGGTACCAAGGGGAACCTACATATGAAATTTCAGAAAGATCCCTTCAGTACTTTCTCAGAAATAGCGATAACAAACTTCAATTGTCAAAATCCAAGATGGCTGCCTGTCGGCCATGTTGTTTTGCGATTGGTCTCAAAATGTGATATGCATAATTAGGCACCAAGGGGAACCTACCTATGAAATTTGAGAAAGATCCCTTCAGTTCTTTCTGAGAAATAGCGATAACAAACTTCAATTGTCAAAATCCAAGATGGCTGCCTCTCGGCCATGTTGTTTTGCGATTGGTCTCAAAACGCAATATGCATAACTAGGCAACAAGGGAAACCTACATATGAAATTTGAGAAAGATCCCTTCAGTACTTTCTGAGAAATAGCGATAACAAACTTCAATTGTCAAAATCCAAGATGGCTGCCTGTCGGCCATTTTGTTTTGCGATTGGTCTCAAAACGCAATATGCATAACTAGGCACCAAGGGGAACCTACATATGAAATTTGAGAAAGATACCTACAGTACTTTCTGAGAAATAGCGATAACAAACTTCAATTGTCAAAATCCAAGATGGCTGCCTGTCGGCCATGTTGTTTTGTGATTGGTCTCAAAATGCGATATGCATAACTAGGCACCAAGGGGAACCAACATATGAAATTTGAGAAAGATCCCTTCAGTACTTTCTGAGAAATAGCGATAACAAGAATTGTTTACGGACGGACGGACGGACGGACGGAGGGACGGACGCAGGGCGATTTGAATAGCCCACCATCTGATGATGGTGGGCTAAAAATTGCGCTTTATTTGGTTTTAAAGAAATCCTCCAAACTCTGTTTGATACTAAATTATTGAAGCAGTTCAAATATCAGTAAATTGATAAATAAACTACAGTATATTTAGCTCAACTGGTCAGAAGGACCAAGGTGAGATTATGCCATACCATGGGTGACACTAAAATACGACATAGATAGCTCATAGGGGTTTTCGCACGCCATAGCAGAATGTTGTTTTTTTGCGTCAGTATATCCCTTTTACAGGTTCTGGTAAAGTTTCATTTATAAAAAATGTGTACTTAATTTGCAAGAAAATCAGTCTTATTTGCGAAGCCAGTTGGAAGCACTTTAAACTAAAATTAGCCATACGTGATTATGCAAGCCATCTCAGAGTTATTTATGCAAAATCAAAGGTTTTTTCATATTGTATGTGTATTATACATGATAATGTAAAGTTTCATCATGAAATAAAAATGTGTATTTTGTAAAAAAAATCAATAAGATCTTGAATATTAAATGTAGGTGATACAAGACTTGCAATCTTAAAAACTTCTTTGACCATCATCTTAAATTCATCTTGCAAGTACTGGGTAAGTAATCAACTTGCAGTTCATAAAATTATCATAAAATGGGGAATTTTGGTCATCAGATTATCCTATATTTGATCAATACAATCTGGAGACAGGGCAAGGAGTCTGAAATTTTGACTAAATTTGGAAATTAGCTAGTATACCAGTAAATATGCTGGGATAAATGACTGCTAACCTGGGGTATTTGTATTCAAATGAATGACCTTAATATATATTTTAAATGTAATTAAATTCAAAGATGGATTGATGCTAGGTGAGTGATACAGGTCAGACATTTTATCTGTTATGGTTGCAGGAAGCTGATCCTGTTACCTATCCTAGTGGTCTTTAACCAGTTGCATCTCTGACCCATTTCAAATTTGGTTTCTAACAGTTCCTGTTGTGGAATTGTATTTGAATAGCAGGCAAGGTTTAACATTCAGTCTGGACTGAGATTAATATTTAATGTCTGATGAAACAACACTTACAGATAATGTCTGATGAAACAACACTTACAGATAATGTCTCTGATGAAACGACACTTACAGATAATGTCTCTGATGAAACGACACTTACAGATAATGTCTCCGATGAAACGACACATACAGATAATGTCTGATGAAACGACACTTACAGATAATGTCTGATGAAACAACACTTACAGATAATGTCTCTGATGAAACAACACTTACAGATAATGTCTCTGAGGAAACGACACTTACAGATTATGTCTCTTATGAAATGACACTTACAGATAATGTCTGATGAAACAATACTTACAGATAATGTCTGATGAAACAACACTTACAGATAATGTCTGATGAAACAACACTTACAGATAATGTCTCTGATGGAACAACACTTACAGATAATGTCTCTGATGAAACAACACTTACAGATAATGTCTCTGATGAAACAACACTTACAGATAATGTCTGATGAAACGACACTTACAGATAATGTCTGATGAAACAACACTTACAGAGAATGTTTGATGAAACAACACTTACAGATAATGTATGATGAAACGACACATACAGATAATGTCTCTGATGAAACAACACTTACAGATAATGTCTCTGATGAAACAACACTTACAGATAATGTCTCTCATGAAACAACACTTACAGAAAATGTCTCTGATGGAACAACACTTACATATAATATCTGATGGAACAACACTTACAGATAATGTCTCTGATGAAACAACACTTACAGATAATGTCTCTGATGAAACAACACTTACAGATAATGTCTCTGATGAAACGACACTTACAGATAATGTCTCTGATGAAAAAACACTTATAAATAATGTCTCTGATGAAACAACACTTACAGATAATGTCTCTGATGAAACAACACTTACAGATGTCTGATGAAACAACACTTACAGATAATGTCTCTGATGAAACAACACTTACAGATAATGTGTGATGAAACAACACTTACAGATAATGTCTGATGAAACGACATGTACAGATAATGTCTCTGGTGAAACAACACTTACAGAAAATTCCAGTGGTTTTGCATGTGTTTCTCGCTGTGGCCTCTATTTTGGGTTTCACTTAATGTAGAAACAGAGTTTTTGTCGTGCATCGATGTCCTTAGGATATTGTAGGACTCCATCATATCACTCCTTAACATTCTGTATTCCATGGTTGGTAGTCATAATTCAATCAGTCTATCAAAGTAACTTTTGTTTCGAATAGATTGTATAAGTTTTGTAGTGTGTCTTTGAACATTCTCGATGGAAACTCTGTCTTTGATTGTATTTTTCGACCAGACTGTTGGGGCATATTCGATTCTCACCAGTGATCTGTAGAGGTTACAGAAGGATTTCCTATTTAGATATTTGAAACTCCTTTTTATGACTTCCATGTAGTCTACCCTATCAACTTTTTTGACAGATCCTATTATTGATTTAATGATCTTCTCATTTCAGTTGATGGAGAAACTGTGAGTTCTATTGGAAAGGGACTATGCACCCTGGTTGGAATCACCCATAAAGATACACCAAAGGAGATGGACTACATGTAGATAACTTTATATTTATACATGTATATGTATTGAAGATATATAATGACCAAGTTTGTTCAAATGAATGACCTTGACCTTCATTCATGATCACAGGGGTAAAAAATGCTGAAATCTTTAAGCAACCTCTTTTTAATAACCAAGAGGCCCAGGGACTTGATATTGGGCCTGTAGCATGACAGGGTGAAGTTTGTTCAAATGAATGACCTTGACCTACATTCAAGGTCACATAGGTCAAGTAGGCTGAATTCTTCAAACAATGATTTCTTGATAGCAAAGAGACCTGATATTCGGCCAGTTGTGTGCTGGAATGAAGAACTAGAAAATTGATTGACATGAATAAAGCTAGCCTCACTGATATTTGAATTAAGTGGTTATCAGCATAGTCTCTGCAGAAATAACCTAAATCAACTTCAAAGTTACTGTAAAGCCAGATAAGCAATACAGGCCCATTGGGCCTCTTGTAAATATAATGCATTGGTATTGATTATACGACACATACACTACAGCTTACGTGGACTTTGCGGTTTCCACGCGCCCACGGTGGACTGCCCACGCAATGTCCACTAGTGGACATGCGTGGGCAAAGTGTCCACGTGAGTCCACGATTCGTGATGGATCGGCAGATACCGTGGGTGTCCACGCAACAGCGCGGCCCGTCGAGGAACACTGGATATCGTGGCCCGCCGGATGCCGTGTATGTCCACGGAACAGCGCGATCCGTCGTGGAACGCTAGATAGCGTGGCTAGCTTATGTTTTGAAGTTATGCTTACTTTACCGCGACTTCTAGTCACGACCGAAGGCAGGATGTCCTCCCGATATATAAGAGTTACTTCCCTTCCGTTTCCCTGGTAATGTAATATTTGAATAATGCTCTATTATAACGGGCCGTATACAACATGTAACATCTCATTAATTTTCTTTAGTAACGGGCTGTATATAACATGTAATATTTGAATAATGCTCTATTATAACGGGCCGTATACAACATGTAATATTTGAATAATGCTCTATTATAACGGGCCGTGTACAACATGTAACATCTCATTAATTTTCTTTAGTAACGGGCCGTATATAACATGTAATATTTGAATAATGCTCTATTATAACGGGCCGTATACAACATGTAATATTTGAATAATGCTCTATTATAACGGGCCGTGTACAACATGTAACATCTCATTAATTTTCTTTAGTAATGGGCCGTATATAACATGTAATATTTGAATAATGCTCTATTATAACGGGCCGTATACAACATGTAACATCTCATTAATTTTCTTTAGTAACAGGGCGTATATAACATGTAATATTTGAATAATGCTCTATTATAACGGGCCGTATACAACATGTAACATCTCATTAATTTTCTTTAGTAACGGGCCGTATATAACATGTAATATTTGAATAATGCTCTATTATAACGGGCCGTATACAACATGTAATATTTGAATAATGCTCTATTATAACGGGCCGTGTACAACATGTAACATCTCATTAATTTTCTTTAGTAATGGGCCGTATATAACATGTAATATTTGAATAATGCTCTATTATAACGGGCCGTATACAACATGTAACATCTCATTAATTTTCTTTAGTAACAGGGCGTATATAACATGTAATATTTGAATAATGCTCTATTATAACGGGCCGTATACAACATGTAACATCTCATTAATTTTCTTTAGTAACGGGCCGTATATAACATGTAATATTTGAATAATGCTCTATTATAACGGGCCGTATACAACATGTAACATCTCATTAATTTTCTTTAGAAACGGGCCGTATATAACATGTAATATTTGAATAATGCTCTATTATAACGGGCCGTATACAACATGTAACATCTCATTAATTTTCTTTAGTAACGGGCCGTATATAATATAATAATTTTAATTGTAAATAATCTAATAATCTCAGATTAACACTAGTAAATATCTTTTATGTAATTTGCGTGTACACCATTGTATTAATGTATTTTATGTTACAGAAGTTAAAACGCAAAGTAAACGATGTGCTTATATCAGTTGATACTGTGTAATATGATAAATTCTTTTAATGCGTCATCTTTACGAGCCCATGTCTGTGTGAAGCACCTTCTATTTAAAAAATATATATATCTAAATTTCATTAAGTGTGAACTATATTACAGATATTCTTTCCGTATGTTACTTATGATCTGATCAATAATAATCATATTTTGGTTACGTACATTATGTATGTTGGTTTATGGGTTCTCACGTACTAACTACGGAATAAAATTTGTTGATATCATAGTTATCATCTGCTTTAAGTTTGAAACAAAAGCAAGACCAGTCTATAACCATTAATTAATTCGCTGTATAGGAAAGCAAAATACCGTTACAAAAACTGAGTTGAACAGGTAAATGCCTGGGGCTAGGACCTCGCAGCGGTTGCTATGACGACTTGGTGTGTCAAACGAGCTAGAGCTGTGAATCTGTCGCCACGGGTGACGTGACTGACCCACAAGGTAAGAAAAATCGTCTGGATTACCGCGGCGGGGGGGGGGGGGGGGGGGGTGGGGGGGGGGGGGTCTCCTTTCTCCCACTTCTTACAAATAAGTTACGGGCAGGTATGTTGTGACAGTCATTATAGTCTTCACCTAACCTTACCTGGATTTTACCTGTGTTCTCCAAAGTTCTCCAAAATTACCGGTATCTTATCTGTATTCTCCGACATTACATGATCTTTACCTCTATTTTACACGAACTTTGAATTCATCTCATTTCATTCCTTATTAATAATTTTGCATACCATTTTCATAAACCAAATTTGCAGAAGACAGCTATAGTACAACAACGTAGATATTTTACTGTTTTAAATGATTGAAAACGCGAAACAAAATCACATCAGACCATTTACTACTATCCGATAACCCTTATCAACATGGCGAACTATCACTCATATTTTTCTTGATATTATTTAACTTAACTGATTACAAATCATATAGACATAAAAGTGTACTCGACTGTGAGTGGGTTAATATACCATTTAACAATAATCAGGTGTGAAATTACGGTCGACACGGTCGTCACGCCTGTCACAGCACCACAGGTATCTGTTCTGTCGGATGTTCTAATCGGAACCGCCTATAACTGCTGGTGAGTTGACACGTATGGTTTCCGTGCACGTCAAAAATGTTCCGAATATATGCTTTTACAGGTTGTACGTATATTTAGCTTGAGTTTTGTTAAAAATTTCTTTTTACTGTAGGGATTCATTTTTAAATTAAACACATTATTTACATTTAAATTCCGTTGAGTTAAAACAATAAACATTCGTATCACAAATAAAATAATTAGCCTAAGTTTGAACATTCACATACCCACGATGTTGAAACTTTACTTTAAGCATTTATTTCATGTACGAATTCCATTTTAAACTTATATTATTAGAAGTGTTGTAATCGAAATCGTTATTGGTATGCAACGAAACCCGTGTCCTCGTAATAAAGGGGAGGGTATGGACAGGGTGATGTAAGTCGTTACACATTATATGTGTTGTATACGGCCCGTAATAAAAGAAAAGTAGTAAGTTACATGTTATATAGGCCCGTTGAAATAGAACATTATTCAAATGTTACATGTTGTATACGGCCCTTTACACCAGTATAGTAGAAAATTAGTAAGAAGTTAAATAAATGTTATATGCGACTCGTTACAATAGAAAATCAGTGAGATGTAACATGGTGTATACGGCCCGTTACAATAGCAAATTAGCATGTTATAAACGGTCCGTTCAAGCAGAAAAATAGACTATTATATAAATGTAACATGTTATATATGGCCCGTTATAATAGACATTCAGTGAGATGTTACATGTTGTATACGGCCCGTTATAAAAGAAAATTACAGTGAAACCTCACTATTAAGAACACCTGGGGGTCCGGGTCAAAGTGCCGAGGTGGACCAATTTGAGCTAGACCATCAGGAACCGTAACTCTTAATTGACTGAACTCAGGTGCAAGTTGTATAGATTTGGCTAAATACATGCCATAGTCTTAACTTTAAAAAAAAAGAAAGACAATTGTTTTTGTCTATCATTTCCTTTATTTTCTTCATAACCTTCTAAAATTTCTGTCTTTCTTTTCAAGATGCTCTGACCTGTGTTTTGCCGACCCCAAACTGTTCAGCAAGTTGTCGTTGGCTACGACCATTGCTACATTGAATCAGTTCAATTTTCTTTTTTAGTGATAACTCGTTACGTTTACGTGATGTGGCCATCATGAGCGAAAAAAGAAATGAAGTTAGAAAGAATAGCATAATTCTAGCGAAATATTTGAAACCAAACATGTTTTTTTTTTCAAATTATAATAACACCTATCTACAGACCCTATTCGGCATTGATACAAAAACATCGAGATCGCTGAAAAAACTTGCGCTTGACCAGAAAAAAAATCAAACGTTTCTATGTTTATTTTACTCGCTTGTATGTAATCGGGTCTTAAAACGACCAACAGCCACAAATCAATTATTTGAATACCATAATTAATAAGCAAATGTACGGTTATTACAATTTTCAAGGCAAGATAGATAATCTGATCACTTGTGTATTTAATCCGTCACAGCGTCACCAATGAAGGGCGATCACCCGTAACGGTAAACAAAGGACTACAAACTAAAACCCGGCACATGTTGGCTTGTTACGAACAATGAAAGACTGGATGTTTATTTTACCTTCCGGTCAGTGCGAAGATTTCAAAGAGATTAATAGCCATTCTACTCACCTGTCGATACACTGGTCAGTAAACAAAAGATCGATAATTACGTATACACACGTCAATGGCCAGTTTGACACGCATTACCGGAAGCTGTTCACGGTTCGCTACACACCAGGTAATTTTTCAGACACGACCAACTGGTCGTAATTGTGGGGGTAATAAGCGTTAATTAGTATTCGTTGGGACTGCCCAAGGTGGTCGTAATACGGAATAGCAAAGTGGTCGTAATAGTGAAGCGACCAATACCAAGATATATAGAGAAACAAATCGGGACTGAAAAAAAAAGTGCCCGTAATAGCGGGGTGGTCGTAATTTTGAGGTGGTCGTAAGGTGAGGTTCGTAGTAAAAAGTTACATGTTATAAACGGCCCGTTAAAATAGAACATTATATAATTGTGACATGTTATATAGGGCCCGTTTTAATAGAAAATTAGTGAGATGTTACATGTTGTATACGGCCCGTTATGATAGAACATTATTCAAATGTTACATGCTGTATACTGCCCGATATAATAGAAATTTGTAAGAGGTTATATCAGCATCACATGTTATATACGGCCCGTTAAAACAGAACATTATATATGGTGACATGTTATATACGGCCCGTTATAATAGAAAATTAGTGAAATGTTACAAGTTGTTTACGGCCCGTTATATTAGAAATTTAGTGAGATGTTACATATTGTATACGGCCCGTTATAATAGAATATTGCTCAAATTTTACATGTTATATACAGGATGTTAAAACAGAACATAATATAATTGTGACATGTTGTATATGGCCCGTTATAATAGAAAATTAGTAAGAAGTTACTTGCTATATATGGCCCGTTAAAATAGAACATTATTTAAGTGTCATATGTCATATACGGCCCATTATGAAAGAAAATTAGTAAGAATATGTATGTTATATATACGGCCCGTTAAAACAACATAATATAATTGTGACATGTTGTATACGGCCCGTATAATAGAATATTAGTAAGAAGTTACATGTTATATATCGCCCGTTAAAATAGATCATTATTCAAATGCCATATGCCATATGCGGTCCATTATAAATGAAAATTAGTAAGAAGTTACATGTTATATACAGCCCGTTAACACAGAACATTATATAATTATAACATGTTGTATACGGCCCGTTATAATAGAACATTATACAAATGTTACATTTGTATTATCGTTGTCTTATTCGCATTAATTGCAGGCACGTGTTTACATTTGTTTATATATATTTCCTAAAAAGCGGTCTGATCCCGTTGAACCTGTGATATCACGATCTTGTATTGCTAATGTATATGTCTTTGTATATGTTGTAAAATCAGATTGGCTGAAACGCCAAAGGAATAAATGAATTAAATTTACCTACAGTTAAGGATCCACTTCTTGGCATTGGGAGTCCTTTTATATCATCATTACCAAAAGAAACTGCCCTACAGGTAAATTCAACATGTTAGAGATACACCTGTTAATTAAGATGTGGTATTTACCGGGCTATTATCTTAACACGCCTCTGTGACCGCGGCTTGCCGGTCTCTGGCCTTTGTGGTGTTGGCCACTCGTCGGTTATAAAACGGAACTCGGATGTATCTCAGTTCGTGTTTCTACGTGTAGATATTCATATAACATTATCATGACCAGTCCTAGGACATGACTTTTTTATTGTTTATTCCACAGATCAACCGATTCCCGTCTCTGATATCGAAGGTGCATTGAGACTTTCCTATCTCCAATAATTTAGCTCGAGCTCTCCAACAAATGAAATGTAGCCTAAAACCGATGAGTGGATGAGTCGGAACAGAATATCACAAATCGTGCAACATCGTTGCCTAAAATATTAGCATCTCTAGAATAAACTTTTAATAGACTATTAATGCAATGACTCAAATACCATCTCTGATATCGAAGGTGCATTGAGACTTTCCTATCTCCAATAATTTAGCTCGAGCTCTCCAACAAATGAAATGTAGCCTAAAACCGATGAGTGGATGAGTCGGAACAGAATATCACAAATCGTGCAACATCGTTGCCTAAAATATTAGCATCTCTAGAATAAACTTTTAATAGACTATTAATGCAATGACTCAAATACGGTCTCTGGGCGAACCTCACACGTGAGGTCACTGTGCGGAATACATCCCTATATAGGCTATTAGAACCGGTAGATAATCAGTTTTGACGGTA
Source organism: Pecten maximus (assembly GCF_902652985.1). Classification (NCBI taxonomy): domain Eukaryota; kingdom Metazoa; phylum Mollusca; class Bivalvia; order Pectinida; family Pectinidae; genus Pecten; species Pecten maximus. The sequence continues at coordinate 13,331,537 of NC_047017.1, read as the reverse complement.
TGTATCGATACAGTTTTTGATAATGTTTCTCAATATTCATTTAACGGGTTTTACGTCTACTATTACAACTGACGACAAAACATGTGCACGTACGCTGACTTGTCGATCATTCTCACCAACCAATGGAATTAACGGACGCCTTTCTACAGTGTTTGATTGACAGAGTCAGAGATCACTGGAGTGTAACAAGCTTTAGTGTCTTGTCAATCATTCTCACTAACCAATGAAACTCACGGATGCCGTCAGATACCCCGTTTGATTGACAGACAGCTAAAATAGAATCATCTGCGTGTGACGAGCTGCCGAGAAAATCAGCGGTTATGGCTGCCATGTTTATGCAAAACACCGCATAAAAAGTGTTGCATTCAATGAGTAATTTATGACTTAAAATATGATTGAATACAAATCATTGAAATCACAGTGGTGATAGAAACAGAAACAATAATTGGACCTGAATGCAAAGCACTCAATATACATGATAAATATAAAGACATTAAATGGTTATCATAAATCGGTACATTTAGGGAATGTATATAAACATTGTACATGTAAATTATATTGCAGAAAGGGCCGTAGTAATGTTTTAATTACATTCTGAATCCATTCTGCTTTTGATGCAATAATGTAATGTTTAATTCCTTTTTGTGTTTTCCGTTTAGATACCACATTAACGCTATTACATGTATACAAGATACCCAGATAGGCAGTTATTAACAGCTCTTTTGTGTGTACACTTTAGAATAGATATACAAATAGTTGTCACAACATTCGATATTCCGCATATTTTAATATGGTCGGAGTCTGATAACATGATAATACCGATGTTTAAAAGATAACGGAATAAGGATTAAAATGCCGACGTTTAGATATTTTGATGAGATTTGGAAAAGCTGTTCTTATGTCGCAGTGGTATTTTCTATTTTCACAATTCAATGTCTTGTAATGAATGCAATATTTCTAAAATAAATGAATATTTTTTAAAAACGTGAATACGTCAATGGAGAATGCTGGATGGATGAAACAGCTTATGTTAAGTTACATTAAATATTAACGGCGCTTAATATATTGCGATTGTTTTTTAATGTTTATAATATGGCCATAATAACGCTATTGATGGACCAAGGGTCTAAAGCTTTAAATAAAACTTGAAATGTTCTTCAATTTCATCCGAATTCATAAAGGCTTATCTACACCGCCAACATGAAACCATGCATAATTCTGATAAACGATACCGATACCACTACCGCTACCGAAAGACGAAGGGATATAACTCGTGTAGATCAGAAATGAACAGCAAACAACTTGTACCCACTGTATATCGCGGATCGACATGGACCACGGGCTTTAAAATGAAATGCATGTCCACCACGTATCGTGGATCGTCGTGGAACACGGTGTCTCGAGTTGAACTATGCCCACCACTAATCGTGGATCGTCACATACCGTGATGCCGAGTGGATACCGTATCAGTCAGCTGATGTCCACGATATATGACGGACCGTCGCGGAATGCCATATCCGGTGGGCGAGTGGGGTCCGCGCTGCCCACGTCCGTGACGGACGCGTGGAAACCGCAAAGTCCACGTAAGCTGTAGTGTATATACACAGTCAGTGCAGACATATTGAAGAAATGTGAAAGGATTTGAACCCAATTTAGTCAGAACCATCCTTGGCGGAAGGGGAACAGATTTGAGGGGAGGGGCCCAATAGGGGAAATTGAGGCAATTCCTACTAGTAATAAAGTTATGAATGGATGTTCTAAAAACAATTCTTGAGGTCTTTCAGACCCTTAGAAAGTCTGGACTTCGATATTTCTTTAAAGCACTTGGGATCCCCACCCCATAACCATATATAGCATTGTTTGAGATTGACAAATAAAACGAATTGAACATGAACATGAACATTATTTTGACATTTGGTCTAATCCAACCAGCTGAGCGATACAGGCCCCATGGGCCTCTTGTTATATTGGCTCGTCTCTTCGGAGGAAAGGAAGAGCTTAATTATGTTGTCACTCCGACGTCAGTGTCGTCATCAGCGCTAGTTTTTCAAATGTTTTTGGTGCAAGTGTTGAGAGGCATAGTATACATGGTATTAGGGTCCTCTATAGGGGTTAAACTATCCCTTGCCGGAGTTAAACTAAAAGATTTTTTTGGGGAAAAACCTGATTTTTAAAATTTTCAAAGTTTTGAAAGTTATTAACACATCACATTTTAATTGTACTAGGGTGCTGATATTTGGTAACAGGGTCCCTCTGGAGTTCCACTATCCATTCTTAGAGTGAAACTGAAAAAAAAACAATGTGAAAATGCTCACATTAGACAATTTATAAGGTTCCACATTTTTCAAGGGAGACAACTCTCATTAGGATAATTTTTTATCAAAAAATAAAAGAAATAGGTCAAAAAGCTATTATTTGATATGTTTATTAGCTCCCCTGGTATGCCATACTGTGGCGTCCTGCCGGCTGTCTGTCCATCAACAATTACTTTGCTGCCAAATATCGACAAGATCTCGGATGAATTCGAAAATGGAAATTATTCAACACATGTGCAAGTTAAATATGTACTTACCCCAATGTAAATACACTTTGATGTAGCTACAAAATATAGATCAAAGTACTGTATAGCCAAAACTCAGTTATGCAATTTTCCTAATTAGGGCAGCAATTTTGTGACACTATCAGGTTTGCCACCCTCCAGAGATGCTAAAGTAGGAGATCTCCCACCAAGGAATTGTGGATTAGTGTGACATTTTAACAACATAAAACTGTTTTTGTGCAGTAATTTTCATGATACAGTACCCAAAATTGTTTTAGTAATCTATCAGGACAAATAATAACATGTTTTTAAATGGACATCTACATGCCAAGCCCATAATACAGTGATATTACAAGACAATCGGAAAGCACTAGATGGCACTGCCATGGTGTCATTGTCAACTGTGAACGTCACATTCATCAGCGATGTTACATATGATAATACAATTACGGTATCTATAAATATCAGATGAAACTTGGAAGACACAAATCAAATACTGATCTTTGGAAATTAAATCTTAAATTTAGAACAAACAATTAGGTCTTCTAAAAGATTTGGTTATTTATTTCAATTATTTAAAACTGACGATAACTGCCTCAAGTGTACCAAATTGTGGCAGTTATCGTCAGGCCCATTTATAGCATAAAAGAAGCTGGACATACATAGAATGTGGGTCAACTTTGCAGACGCTGCAGAACTTCACATATATCACAAACATTCCAATGATTGCTTCAAGGTTTGGATATTGATAGGAGAAAGATGATGCACTTGAAGTGAAGATTGGAAAATTATGACGTGAAGATTATTAAGATATTTAAATGCAAATATTATCTGTTTGGAAACTTTGTCTGAATGAAAATAAGGCCAGAAATTTTACCAAAACTAATATATTTGTTCAATGAAAACTACAGCAACTTGACTGTATCATTTAATGAAATATTCAAAACATAGGTAAAAACTGACCATAACTACCACCTGACGATAATACCCTCCATTGCTCTATTAATTGTGATTTAATAAATTCTTACAAAAGTTAATTTAAAAGGGTTTTTTTCTTTCAGGGTAAGGAAAATTCTTAACCTGAGATTATTTGATGATGATCAAGGAAAGAGATGGTCTAAAAATGTCATGGAAAAAAACTATGAAGTTTTGTGTGTGAGCCAAGTAAGTATCACTGCTTGAAATAGTAAGGTTTTTTTTTCAGTGATTGCAGTTAAAAATTACTTGAATTATGGTAAATGCTTTGATTGTGTTACAAATGTGTAGGTTTAAATTTTTGTATTTTTTTTTTTTCGTTACAGTTCACACTCTGTATGATTTTGAAGGGGAACAAGCCTGATTTTCATTCTGCCATGCCTCCAGAAAAATCTCAAGAGTTTTATGCTGAATTTATCAGGAAGATGGGAGAAGCATACGATCCAACAAAAATCAAAGGTTGATACTGTTATGAACTCAAAAATTGTCAATATTTTTATTCGTGTTATTTTTAACTGTGTGTGTGTTTAGGTCATCTGATCTATAGTCATTGTGCTTCATCTGTAATCATCCGTAGTGCATAAGCTTTTCACATTTCAAACTTCTTCTCAAGTTCCACCAGTGGGACTCAGCGCTAACTTACCTGAAATGATCCTGAGATGGTCCAGTGTCGTTATTTTTCGGGTCAGTCCAAAATCCAATATGGCTACCATGAGCTTCTTCTCCAGTTCCACTGGTGCCGTTGAGCTGACAATTGGTAGGGATGTTAAGGAAGGGGAGCCAACAAAGTGCCTCATAAACACTTTGACATGGCAGCCATGGTGGCCATTTCGTAACATCAGTGGGATTTCATGGTTTTCCTGAACAACACCTATTTCAAACTTCTTCTCAATTCAACCAATAGGATTCAGCTCTAACTTACCTCAAATAATCCTGAGATGGTCCTGACCAAGTGTTGTTAATTTTTTGGTCGGTCTGAAATCCAAGATGGCAGACATGGCAGCCATCTTGAAAAACACATTTTAAGCTTGAAGCATCATGGTGATGTTTAAGGGGAGCCAACAAAGTGTTGTTATTTTTCAGCCATGTAAAAACGTTGACATGGCAGCCATAGTATCCATTTTGTAACATGATTGTGCAATCATGGTTTCCTGAACAACACCTATTTCAAACTTCTTCTCAAGTGCCACCAGAAGCATTCAACTCAAAATTTGCTACAATGATCCTGAGATGATCCTGACCAAGCGTTGTTATTTTTCTGGTCAGTCCAAAAATCCAACATGGCCAACATGGCCAACAGTACTGCTATACTTGCTACTGAGTATGTATACTACAATAGTCTTTAAAGTCAGATGCCCTTTAAGGCCCACAGGGCCTCTTGTTATGTGTACTTGTGTATTTTGGAAGATATATGAACTAATGTATTATATCATTCACTTGGTTATGAAAGTGCGATTATACATAATACAAATTTCCATGTCTCAGTACTGTTTGTGACAGTTTCTGATGTGTTGTAGATGGAGTATTTGGAGCACACATGCAGGTTCACATACAAAATGACGGACCCGTAACAATACCTCTGGAATCCCCCGAATCTCTTCAGGTACACTAATATGTCATGTATCCAAGCAAACTTTGTCTGGATTATTTACTTATTTGCTTCAAATCGCTACTAGTCAAAAAGTTCTTATTGGATTTTGACCAAATTTGGTCAGAAACATCCTTGGCGGAAGGGGATCAGATTTTGCATAAATGGTGACTCTGACCCCAAAGGGGCCTGAGGGGCGGGGCCCAATAGGGGAAATTGAGGCAATTCCTTTGAATCGCTACTAGTCATAAAGTTATGAATGGATTTGAACCCAATTTGGTCAGAAACATTCTTGTGTGAAGGGGAACAGATTTTGCATAAATGATGACTCTGACCCCCGAGAGGCCAAAAGGGCGGGTCCCATAGGGGAAATAGAGGTAATTCCTTTATATCGCTACTAGTCAAAAAGTTATGAAAGGATTTGAACCCAATTTGGTCAGAAACATTCTTGTGTGAAGGGGAACAGATTTTGCATAAATGATGACTCTGACCCCCGAGAGGCCAAAAGGGCGGGTCCCATAGGGGAAATAGAGGTAATTCCTTTATATCGCTACTAGTCAAAAAGTTATGAAAGGATTTGAACCCAATTTGGTCAGAAACATTCTTGTGTGAAGGGGAACAGATTTTGCATAAATGAGGACTCTGACCCCCGAGGGGCCAAAGGGGCGGGGCCCCCAAAGGGGAAATAGAGGTTATTCCTAAATCACTACTTGTCATAAAGTGATGAATGCATGTTCTAAAAACTTTCAATTCTTGAGATCTTTCAGGCCTTAGAGAGTATGGACTTCATTATTTCTTTAAAGTAGTTAGGAACCCCACACTATAACCATAAATAGCATTGTTGAGATTTGCAAATAAAACAAATTGAACATTTTTTTGACATTTGGTCTAATCCAACCAGGTGAGCGATACAGGCCCCATGCGCCTCTTGTTTTATTGTTGCAGGATAAATAGAATACATGGTCAGTGTCTTAAAATATAAGCTGTATTTTTGGCTCAGGACAGAAAGACAAAAGTGGCTAGCCTGACCATGTATTCTCTGTTTATCTGTATATACAGAGATCAAACTGTATGTATTGTGCACATATTATGTTGTAAGTTACACTGAAATGGGAACAACATGATTTGTAACCTTTGTCATAAAACTCCTGTTCTGAAAGCCATGAACCATGTGTAAACATCCTATTTAGGATGCAGACAGATAATCAGAAGGCACTGTGTCATGTTAAATACATCCTCCTCGATATGTTGAAGTTAATCACTGTGTCGTGTTAAATACATCCTCGATATGTTAAATACATCCTCCTCGATATGTTGAATTAATCATTGTGTCATGTTAAATACATCCTCGATATGTTGAATTAATCATTGTGTCATGTTAAATACATCCTCCTCGATATGTTGAATTAATCATTGTGTCATGTTAAATACATCCTCGATATGTTGAATTAATCACTGTGTCATGTTAAATACATCCTGGATATGTTGAATTAATCATTGTGTCATGTTAAATACATCCTCCTCGATATGTTGAATTAATCATTGTGTCATGTTAAATACATCCTCGATATGTTGAATTAATCACTGTGTCATGTTAAATACATCCTGGATATGTTGAATTAATCATTGTGTCATGTTAAATACATCCTCAATATGTTGAATTAATCACTGTGTCATGTTAAATACATCCTGCTCGATGTGTTGAATTAATCGTTGTAATTGCCTTTTCTATTTGAACTTGACATTGATCTTTAAGTAGGTAAATGTACATGGTTTGTTCTTGGACAATCCAGACTTTATTTCGCCCAATGATTCATTTAACTTGTAATGTATGTGTCAGAGGCAAAATGGGATTCAGCTCAAAGCTACCTGAAATGATACTAAGATGGTCCTGGCCAAGTGTGGTTATTTTTCTGGTTGGGCCAAAATCTAAGATGGCCACCATGGTAGCCATTTTGAAAAAAGCATTTTAAACTGGTTCTCCAGTTCCACTGGTGCCATTGAGCTGAAAATTGGTAGGGATGTTAAGGAAGGAAAGCCAACAAAGTGTGTGGTGAAATGTTTGACAATACAACAATGGTGGTCATTATTGTAACAAGAATGCACAATGTTGGTTTTCCTGAACAACACCTATTTTAAACTTCTTCTCAAGTTCCACCACTGCTATTCAGCTCAAACTTATCTGAAATTAACCTGAGGTGGTTCTGACCAAGTGTTGATATGTTTGGGTCTGTCCGAAATCCAAGATTGCCGCCATGACAGCCTTCCTGAAAAGCACATTTCAAACTTTTTCTCCAGTTGACTGGTGCCATTGAGTTGATAACTTATAGGGATGTTAAGGAAGAGTAGCCAACACAGTATTGTTATTTTTTGACTTTGTAAAAACTTTGAGATGGCAGCCACTTTGTAATACCTATGTAAAACTTCTTCTCACCTGAAAGGATCTTGAAATGTTCCTGATCAATTGTTGCCAGTGCCACTGTACTGCTACTGAGTATACATGTACATATATACTACAATTATGTTATAATAGGGTCTGTTCAAGACAGATGGCCATTAATGCCCATAGGACTCTTCTTTTTCTTTGAAATTTTGGTTGCCATGGTAACTGGTCATAATTAACAGGTTTTTTATAAAGGGCCATAACTTTTCAGTGATTTGACCAATTCTATTCGCCCTTGATTAAATGATGTAACTAAGCCAAGCCTATAATTTGATATATAGGTTTTGTTGCCATGACAACCATGCTGAAGCAAACAGTGGCCTCGTATTGGTTGAAATTTGACAACCTTTAACATATGGTAAGGAGATTTAGCATAATGGTACATGCCCAGGGTAATTTAAGCTTGTATACAAAATATTGACTTCACACGGACTGAAACTAAAACAGTTAATGTATTAAAACAGCATTCCTCCCATCCCCTACCCTCATGTCACTATCTAGACTTTTTGAACTTGAACTGTAAATAAACATTTATTTATTGCAAGCATAACAATATAAGTAGTAATATTTCCTCTGAGACTAGTGTTAAAGAAATGATTGACGGTAAGGAATTCACATTTTTGTTATGTCCTAAAAAATATATGGTTATAATTTCATCTTTACAGGATGAAGGAAAGAAACAAAAAATGTGGAACAATGCCAAAAAGCAATCTTCCAATGCTTCCAAAAGCTCATCAACACAAATGACTCCTGTGCTACAGGATCCTAGTAGCTCTTCTGTGTCGGGGCCAGACGTGGGGTGTGACGGAGCTACGTCTAGGGAATCTCAAGGTGGAAAAGAGTCCCAGCCAAATGACCAGAGTTGACCCTGGCAGTTATATAGATATACTCCTCAATGACAGCTTGTTAATCTGGAATCAGACATGCCTTGTGTGATAGAAAGTGTCCCTGTGAATAGTATGAAGTCTTCATGATCATATACACTTTTGACAAAGGATATTTTTAGTCCAATTTTACCTCTAACTCTTTGCAACATTTGACAAAAAAATATGGTGATTGGGTAGCACAGTGGTAATGAACTCTCCTTTAACCTAAGCACCCAGGGTTTAATTACCCATCAGATATAAAAATGTATGGAGGTCATGACCTGCCTGACCACTATAAGGTTTCCTCAGGGTACTTTGGTTTCCTCCTTCAATAAGACCACTTACTCGCTTCCATCCGGGCCCACAAAGAGTGATTTATGTAAGTTGGTATAACTCGTTTCCCACTTGTAAAATAAATATTATTTAAAGATTATTTTTAGCTCACCTGGACCGAAGGTCCGGTGAGCTTATGTCATGGCGCAGCGTCCGTCGTCCGTCCGTCGTCCGTCGTCCGTCCGTCCGTCAACATTTGCTCCAAATCGCTACTAGTCAAAAAGTTCTTATTGGATTTTGACCAAATTTGGCCAGAAACATCCATGGCAGAAGGGGAACAGATTTTGCATAAATGGTGACTCTGACCCCTGAGGGGCCAAAGGGGCGGGGCCCAATAGGGGAAATAGAGGTAATTCCTTTAAATCGCTACTAGTCATAAAGTTATGAATGGATTTGAACTCAATTTGGTCAGAAACATCCTTGGGGGAAGGGGAACAGATTTTGCATAAATGGTAGCTCTGACCCCGGAGGGGCCAAAGGGGCGGGGCCTAATAGGGGAAATAGAGGTAATTCCTTTAAATCGGTACTAGGCATAAAGTTATGAATGGATTTGAACCCAATTAGGTCAGAAACATCCTTGGAGGAAGGGGAACAGATTTTGCATAAATGGTGACTCAGACCCCCGAGGGGCCAAAAGGGCGGGGCCCAATAGGAGAAATAGAGGTAATTCCTTTAAATCGCTACTAGTTATTAAGTTATGAAGGGATTTGAACCCAATTTGGTCAGAAACATCCTTGGGGGAAGGGGAACAGATTTTGCATAAATGGTGACTCAGACCCCCGAGGGGCCAAAAGGGCGGGGCCCAATAGGAGAAATAGAGGTAATTCCTTTAAATCGCTACTAGTTATTAAGTTATGAAGGGATTTTAACCCAATTTGGTCAGAAACATCCTTGGGGGAAGGGGAACAGATTTTGCATAAATGGTGACTCTGACCTCAAAGGGGCCAAAGGGGCGGGGCCTAATAGGGGAAATAGAGGTAATTCCTTTAAATCGCTACTAGTCATAAAGTTATGAATGGATTTGAACTCAATTTGGTCAGAAACATCCTTGGGGGAAGGGGAACAGATTTTGCATAAATGGTAGCTCTGACCCCGGAGGGGCCAAAGGGGCGGGGCCCAATAGGGGGAATAGAGGTAATTCCTTTAAATCGCTACTAGTCATAAAGTTATGAATGGATTTGAACCCAATTTGGTCAGAAACATCTTTAGCAAAAGGGGAACAGATTTTGCATAAATGGTAGCTCTGACCCTGGAGGGGCCAAAGGGGCGGGGCCTAATAGGGGAAATAGAGGTAATTTCTTTAAATCGCTTCTTGTCATAAAGTTATGAATGGATTTGAACCCAATTAGGTCAGAAACATCCTTTGGGGAAGGGGAACAGATTTTGCATAAATGGTGACTCAGACCCCCGAGGGGCCAAAAGGGCGGGGCCCAATAGGGGAAATAGAGGTAATTCCTTTAAATTGCTACTTGTTATAAAGTTATGAATGGATTTGACCCCAATTTGGTCAGAAACATCCTTGGGGAAAGGGGAACAGATTTTGCATAAATGGTACCTCTGACCCCAGAGGGGCCAAAGGGGCAGGGCTCAATAGGGGAAATAGAGGTAATTCCTTTAAATTGCTACTTGTTATAAAGTTATGAATGGATTTGACCCCAATTTGGTTAGAAATATCTTTGGGGAAAGGGGAACAGATTTTGCATAAATGGTGACTCTGACTCCAAAGGGGCGGGCCCAATAGGGGAAATAGAGGTAATTCCTTTAAATCGCTACTAGTCATAAAGTTATGAATGGATTTGAACCAAATTTGGTCAGAAACATCCTTGGGGGAAGGGGAACAGATTTTGCATAAATGGTGACTCTGACCCCCTAGGGGCCAAAAGGGCGGGGCCCAATATGGGAAATAGAGGTAATTCCTTTGAATCGCTACTAGTCATAAAGTGATGAATGCATGTTCTAAAAGCAATTCTTGAGGTCTTTCAGACTTTAGAGAGTCTGGACTTCATTAAACTTTAAAGCAGTTTGGATTACCACACTATAACCATATATAGCATTGTTAGAGATTTACAAATAAAACAAATTGAATATGAACATTATTTTGACATTTGGCCTAATCCAACCAGGTGAGCGATGCAGGCCCCATGGGCCTCTTGTTTCTGTCATTAATTGGATGATTTCAAACTTGAAGCTTGGACTAGATATTTTCTTGCAAAGAAAGGCATTCCTTCTGTCCTAGACATTGTTTCTGTGAACATTTCTTTAGAAATTGTTTTAGGTGCCTACAACATCAGTGTTACAACTGAAAATTCTAACTATCCTTTTTGAAATTTATATAAGAATTTTTTTGACATTAAGCTTAAACATTATAATTATTACAATGAAGGATCTTCATTGTACATAGTCCTGAAAAGTCCTTGAATTTTACCATGTGGGCCCTTGAAAGTCCTTGAATTTACTTTTGACCTTGAAAGCCTTAAACTCTGACCTATGACCTTTAAATGCTATGTAATTACACCCAGACATACAATAGTTAATCAGTGGATCTTATTTCATCAATGAAATCTCTTACAATTGTAGTTTGGTTTATAAAAATTCTTACATGTATATCACACACCTGTATATAGATGTCCCTAGAGACAAAAACAGGACCAGCATTCAGTCTAAAATTACATGTATAGGAATTTTAAATTTTAAGGATTGTTTACCTATTCCATGATTTATAATACATACATTTATCTCAAAATGTGTTTAGGTGCCCTGTTTGACCACATAATAAACACATTTACTTCTACACAACTGTTTATTATTATTATTACTTGTTATACTATGTATACCTGGTATCTAAGAAATCTTACCTATTAAGTTACTTCGATTATCGATTTGTATTGATACCTGGTATCTGCCTACAGAGGATCAAATATACTGTCCTACCATTCATCACACTGAACACAAACCTTAATGTCTGGAAATACAGTTAAAGGTCACAGCAAGTATAAAATCTTTATATACATTATACACGTTTCCTCAAAAGAATTTGGTACCTTTCATTATGTTTGTTAATGGCCCAGGAAATGTCTACGTGGATGAAATTGTGAATGACCTTGACCTGCATTCAGAGTCACCGGAGTCAAATATTCTAAAACAATTGAAATGACTTCTCAATAACCAAGAGGCCAAGGAGGTGATATTGGGTCTGTACCATGCAAAATATCTCCCAAAACTAAATCAAGAGGGACCTATATTCATCATGCTTTGTCTGTCGTTGTGTGCAATGCCTAAACTTTTCATATTTCAAACTTCTCTAGTTCTATCAGTGGGACTGCCCTCTAGCTTGATATAGCAGCCACAGTGGTCATTTTGTAACATGATTGAGCAAACATGGCTTTCCTGAACAACACCTTTTTCAGACATCTTCTGAAGTTCCATCCGTGGGATTCAGCTCTAATTTACCTGAAATGATCCTGAGATGGTCCTTACCAAGTGTTGTTATTTTTTTGGGCGGTCTGAAATCCAAGATGGCAGACATGGCAGCCATCTTGAAAAACACATTTTAAGCTTCTTCTCCATCCAGTTCCACTGACGCCATGGAGCTGAAAATTGGTAGGGATGTTCAGTAAGGAGAGCCAACAAAGTCTTATTATTTTTTAGCCTCACAAAAACTTCAGACACAGCAGCCATTTTGTACAATGATTGAACAATCCTGGTTTTCCTGGAGAATGAATGTGCCCAATTTCTGAACCGGTGTTTTGTAAATTCAAGAGAAGTGTGTGATTACATCAGGTATAGTGATATTCCTTAGCAACTGTAACCATAACCAAAATGAAATATCAATAAATACATTGACATGCAAAATATTGTAAATGACACTTCTCTCAAGTACAAAAGAATGACTTTTAAGTCAGAAATACGAGGGCTGATTGATATGTTGTGCACCTCATATTGGAGGTTATGAATTTTGCCAGACATATTGTATTATTTTTCAACATGATCCCCTTAAGTATCTATACAATTTTGCCAGCGGTTTTTTAGGGCCTCAATGCCACTTTTATAAATATTGGCTGTTCAGAAAGTCATCCACTGCATGTATGACATCATCATCGGATTGAAAGTGGGTGCCTGAAATAGCTGTTTTCAGTTTTGGAAAAAGATTAAAGTCTAATGGAGCAAGATAAGTTGAATAAGGCAGATCCTCAATCAATTAAGCCATAATCGTGAATGGCAGTCATGGTGGCAATGACAGACTTGTGAACAGGAGCATTGTCCTGATGAAATAGCACACCTTTAATAAGCTTTCCCGGTGCTTAAGTTTAATATTTTCCTGTAACTGCCTCAGAAGTAAAGTAAAGTATGTGCCATTGTTTGTCCCTTTTGGAGATAATCTATCAGCAGAATACATTTTTGCATCCCTGAAAACCGAGGCCATAACCTTCCCAGCTGATGGAACAGTCTTTGCCTTCTTTGGTGGGGGAGAGCCAGGGTGCTTCCATTGTTCCGATTGTTGTTTGGCCTCTGTGGTAAAATGATGGACCTATGTTTCATAGTGACAAATCTCTGTGGGAAAATGGCAGGATCTTCCTCAAAAACGTTAAGATGAGAACGCGATAATGTGTGCCTGGTGTGCTGCTGAACAACTGTCAGAAATCTTGCATGGTACCCATCAGGCCGGAAGCTTTCGCATTGCAAGGTCCCCGTTCAGAATGGAATGTACTCTTTCCTGTGAAATGGCAACTCTCCAGGACGGGGTTCATCCTCAAGGCTCTGTCGGCCGCACTTAAATTCCTCCACTCACTTTTTCACTGTAGCATATGAAGGGGCATCTTTCCCTAGTGTTGCTACCATATCATTATGGATATCCTTAGGCGTTAAACCTTTTTTATGATTTTATTTTTTATGATTGCGTAATCATCAATGTCTGAACAACTATTTCAAACTTCTCAAGATAACTCAAACTCAAACGATGATCCTGAGATGGTCCTGACCAAGTATTTTTCGGATGAGTTCGAAATCCAAGATGACCACCATGGCCAACAGTGCCACTTTATTTGTTACCGAGTATGTATAATACAATAGTACAAGGGTCTTTAAGTCAGATGACCGTTATAAGGCCCATGGGCTTCTTGTTATATTATATTGATACCTTTATTTATATCTCGTTTCCGCAATAATGCTCCAGTCCTAATTTCATCAAAATCAACTCAGTTGTTTAGGATAGGTGGCAATTTAAACAATTAACCTTTTACCATTGATTGACATTAATTCCCCCTATTGGGCCCCACCCCTCCAGTCTCAAGAGAGTGTGGTGAATATCATAATTTATTACAATAATCCAAATTTCCTTTCTATTTGAAATAGTTTTTTGAAGTACAGTGTATTTATCTTTTTTATGATTTATAAAAAATAAATTTTAAACCTCATTTATTTGATGCAATAGAATTACACAGGTAAATGACAATCTAAAAATTTCTGAACTGTGGCATTTAGCATTAAATCTATAGGAGAAATGAACAGTGCAAATTTGGGCATATCGAAGGTAACCAAAATGTTTAACAGCAAAAGTAGGGGTAATCCATGTAATCTTGAAATTGGACACTTCAAAGTATCACTGGCAATTGCTGCAATTAATTCAGGCCAAGGTGGAAAAAGGGGCCTTATTGGCCTGTATCACTCACCTGCTTCTATTGAAACTTTACTCAGCTGATTACAACATCATTCAAATATAAGAGTATCAAGATAGAAGAGTATATTGAGAAGTCATCAATTTAAGATTCAAGTATAATTGCATCCCTGTTACCTTCAAAGTAGGTCAAAGTGATTCATTGAAATAAACATGGAAGCCATTTACCCCAGCATGACACAGATTATCAGGTCCCTGGTCCTCTTGCATTGATTTAGTCGTTCAAAGATTGTAAGTCAAGGTCATTCATTTGAACAAACTTGGTAGCCCTTCACTCAAGCATTCTACAGGGCCAATATCAAGTCTTTAGTCTCTTGGTTATTGAGAAGTTTTTAAAAGAATTTAGCATATTTGACCCCTGTGACCTTGAATGCAGGTCAAGGTCATTCCTTTGAACAAAGCCTTTCACATTGGCAAACTACAGACCCAATATCAGGTCATTGGGTCTCTTGTTCATTAAGAAGTTATCTTAAGATTTTAGCATATTTGAACGTCACCTTGAATGTAGGCCAATGTCATTCATTTGAAAAAAGTTGGTTGTCCTTCACTCAAGCATGCTAATTATATATAACAGCCCAATATAATTTATTTCAAGAGAAAAGTTGACGCCAGAGGCATGGATACCAGACGAACAGAGGATGCACCATGACATAAGCTCACCTACCGTTCATGTAAATGATGAGTAAACACTCATGAAAAAACAAACAGTAAACCAATGCACATAGTCAACAGTTTGATTATTTATATAATATATACAATATATCTTATACAGGTATCCACAAGCTTTGAATCTGTTTGTACATTTTATACATATAACTAACTCAAAACACATTAAATGGTTACAATTAATATACTTTCGAGTCTAACAGTTGAAAATGTCCTAAATATAAAACTAGTAGAAGATTAATCCTTGTTCCTAGCATTTGGAGAAAAGGAAATATCATGTTTATGTCATTTCTAAACTCTTTCATATTTTCAATTTTGACACCAATTATATGATATAATTAATAATATTACTTCCATTTTATTTTAACTTCTAGGATCATAAATAGTTAGCAAAATATTGCTGAAACTTTATGTAATTCAATAGGACAAGAGACCCATGGGCCTTAGCGGTCAGCTGAGTTATGAAATAATTCAGTTAATTTGATCCTTTTTGGACCCACCCATCAGCCCCTGGGGGTCAGTCAGGACCAACATATGCATACCATCAAACTCATTCAATTCTAATAATGTTAACCAAGTTAGAATGAATTCCAATAGAAATCAAACATATGATAGACAAAAATGTGATTTCCCAATATAATTTATAAACCATAGTTAATAAGTTTATACGTATACCCTCCCAAGGGGCAAATGAGAGACTGTTCGATCCATGAAGTTCACAATTTAGGTAAAGCACCTTAAGACCCATCCATCTAGAAAGGTTTTTGATTCTAACTTATTTGGGTCTTAAAACTTGGATTAAGACGAAGAGAGATTTTTTGAAATTTCACTTAATTTGACCCTACCCCTCAGTCCCCTGGGGGCTGGGGACCATATTATTAAGAGTTTTGGTTGACCTTAAAGATTGGGCCATGGGAGGTTTCTTAAAAATTTCATTAAAATTAGTTGAGGGGTTTCTGAGCAGAAGTCGAAAATGTAAATAATGTCCTGCAGACAAAACAGACAAAAAGCGATTAGAATAGATTTTTTCTCAGGTGACCCACCAAAAAATAATCATAAACAAACCGATACAAATGAAAAATAAATGTATATACATGTACTACAAAACATACACATTGGGAAATAATTCCAAAAGTTCACAATATTGACCTGCAGATTCTGTATTATTATGTAGAACACACATGGCAAACAATGATGTTTTCCAGTATATGCTTAACTTGATTGCTGTTTAGTCAATCTCGTAATGTACATGTTAATGGTAGATAAAAAATAAATGCATTCTGATAAAACATAATTAGTTAAAAAAACATTATCTTTGGTCTTTGCATAAAAAAAACATAAATTCATGTTCATTATAATTTACATTCTTTTCCAAATTTTACTTTTAAATAAATTATCATAACCAAATTACACATAGCTATATACAACCCAGGACAAAAGTTACAAGCAAGAATCATGCTTGCCTTTTTCCAGAAAATTTGTCATTTCAACTGTTGCAAAATGAAGGATTTTGGAGCAATTGGACGGAACTTGGAAAGTAGAATATCATCCAAGTGTTGGTTTGAAGATGATTTTGGTGACTCAGATTTTCTTTTGGAACTTGACTTTGTGGATATGTTATCTTGGGATACTGGTCCTGGTAAATCCAAATCTATATTTTGATGGTTTTTAGGAGGACGTCCCCTCCTCCGAGCTGGCACAGAAATTTGTGATGAACCAAAGTTACTCTCTTTCTTTTTTGATTCAACGGTACTCTCTTTCCTTCTTGAAGAATGTCTTCCTATCATTGCAATTTTCTTTCTTCCAGCAAACTTCCGAGGAGATCCCCTTGTCACCGACACCGGTGCATACATGGGAGATTTTGTTGCAGGATCAATATGTTGAAATTGTAATGCTGTCTTCTTTAATAAAGTAGGAATTTTCTTTGTTTTTATGGTCCTGATAGTTTTCTTCACAAGAATTTCAAGTGGGTTCACATCATCTTCAGCATCCTCTTTATTCAGGTCAATTACAAAAGGCCTCCTTTCATCAGCTGTTGAATTGACATCAAAATTTCCAGGTTCTTGATGGTCAGCTTCTGAACTTTTTTCAATATTGTCTTTGCAATAACGAGATTCTGTTTCAGATGAAGAATCCTGCTTTTCATGTATTTCACCATCAGGATGCGATTTTTCTTCACAGTTTGAAAATGTATCAAACATATTTCCTTTAGTGTTTGAGAACTTTGGAGATGGAACTGTTGATGAAGATGGTAAGAGTTTTGAGGTGTATGCCAGCTGTGGAGACACATTAGCCGCTCCTTTCAATTGAACTGGTGTGTTAGAAATGATACCAGTGTTTGTCTGGGGAGGTCTAATATAATTTTGCAAACTACCAAATCCAGTAGGTGTATTTGCAACTGGTAGAGAACTCTGCAAAACATTGGTGGAAGAAACTGAGCTAGTTTGAGGAGATCCAACAAAATTGAATGGTGTAGTCATCTGCTGATTACCAGTTGTGCCAGAGTTCACAAAAACAAGATGTCCCAACTGCTTGTTGACAACATTAGCTGCTCTTGGGTTGTTCTGTAAAGTTGTATTATTCACTGAAGCAGTACTAGTTATTCCAACTGGGTTGGTTGGCGAAACTGAGGCTGTGGTGGAGTCCTGTAAAACCTGGCACCCAAAATTACCAATGATTGGTCCAGTGGTCAAAGAGTTTGTGAGCGACATTGGACTAACTACTGAAGATCCAATAGCTATTGGCTTTACAAATGTTGGTCCAGTATTTCCAATCACATTTGGTCTTGCTCCAAGGTTTTGCATATTGGGAAAAGCTCCAATAGGTAAAGTGATTGAATTGTAAGAGCTCTGAATTGTATTTAAGTTATTTGCAACAGCATTTTGACCTGGATTCAAAGCTCTTATAGCAACAGGAGCTCCAACTGAAGTGCACATAGATGGTGTTGACATTGTAGTTGTGGTAGCAACATTAGATGTTCTGGTAGGAAAGAACAAGTTTGACGAACTTTTGATATTTGATGTATTTGCTGCATTGGCATTTACAACTATGTTCCAAGGAAATCCTAGTTGTAACGAGTTTATGTTAGAATTATTCAAAAACAGTTTAACAGGTTCTGGGCCAGGACAACCATTTGCATCCTTCAATAGGGTTGAAGCTCTATCCCCAGTTTTGTCAAAAAGGTTATCTTTGGTAAAATTGGCAAAATTCTTCAAAGGAGTGTTTTGGTTACAATGTTTATTTCTTGTTGTCATCAAGGTATTTCCAGCATTGTATGATTTGCTATCTATTGGTAGAGACGTCGATGGTTTCTCACTTGACAGCTTTTTTATCTCGGTTTGTTTTGGAAGCAATGTTTGCAGTCTCCTTGGAGAAGATGTTGACATTTTACTCGTCTTTCTTGCAGATTTTGCACCACCTTTCGATTTTCTCTGTGGAACATCATTTCCGAAACTTGGATTATCTGCCAAGCTATGCACATTCAAAACCACTGGACCTGTGTGTAATGCTGTTTTTGGGTTTTCTTTGGTTAGTTCTTCAGAACTATTTTCACTTGTTCCATAAAGAATTTGGTTTGCAGGTGATTGCATATCATCAGAAGGCTCCTCCTTCACAACTTTCCCATGTTCTGAATCAACAGTAGATGAAGTATGATTCATACTATTAGTGAAAGTGAAGGATTCAGAAGAACACTGCAACACACCAGGAGATAACGGTTCACTTTTGACTATGCTAAGGTCAAGTTCTTTGTTTTCACATTCTGAAAGAGATGTTTCCTCTGGCCTATCCATTTCACTGAACTTCCTTTTTCCATCTCCTAGTTGTTCCTGAGTGTAGTTGCCTTCCGTGTGCATATTGTCATAATCTTTTTCAACCTTGACTTCAACTGATGTTGATATGGTAGGCGTAATACAACTGCTGTGAACATTTGTATTAGATATTATGTTTTCCTTTGTTTTGGATTTCTCTTCTCTGTATTTTGTTTCCCTGGGATACTTTGAAGCAGGTAAATATTTCGACCAGTCCTTCAACCCAAATTTTTCAAGAGCTCCTTTTAATTTATCAGTAGGTTTCACTATATTTCCGTATATGAATTCTACAACTTTTACCAGTACACTTCCACTAACACCAAATATATCCAATTGATTTGATGCTAATGTATACTCCTTGCCCATTTCTCTCAGACAGGAAGGGTCTTCAAATGCTGCTACCCATACGGCACTGTGTACCAACACACATGCTCCATCTTCAGCCACCAGTTCAAGATCACACATTACTCGATTTACTCTCATGTCGTTCAGTTTGTGAACAATGTAGGAGTCTATGTTGTGAGCCATTTCCCACGATTTAGAACCGTTTAAATGTACATTCACCTCTCCGAGCTCCTTACCGTCCAACGATCCTTTGTTACTCGGTACGTACGCTTACAGAAAAAGACAACCAATCGGAATTCACATGATATACATTTAACCAATGAAAAAATACAACACGTACACGTACGGTAAAAGGTCGATATTATTGACCAATCAGAGAAAGTCTCATCTATTCTTGTGCAATGGCAAAATTCTGTCGAAATATGATTTTAATAGCCTTGTTTTTCTACAAATAACAGTCAATATACGTTTAAGGATCGTTAATGTGAAAATCAAATGTTTTTTAAACATAATCAAGATGACTTGATAGAGCTAAGAAATAAATAACTTGTCACGATGTAGTGGAACTCTTCAATAAAAGGAGGTGAAAAATAATAACAATATGGCAGACGAGCTGTCAGTAATGCTCTTTTGGTTTGCAGATTATTCAAGTTTCTACTCCGTTCTAACTGTAGTCGTATGTTTCATTGTTATGGTCGTGTTCATTTTAAGGTGAGGACAGTAGAGGTAAAACAACGTTCATTGTTTCGATTTCTGATTGCAAATATTTGACATCTCACGTGACGTCGCTGCACACTTTGACGGGCGCACTTTGACTTTGTACAGTCGTCCGACAGCAGATTGTACCACATGCACTTGTGGGCATGATTATGATATTTTTAATTTAAATGTTACATTATAGACGAGTAAATTATTGTATTACAACCGCATGCTTAATTTGTAAAAAAAAATATATCGTACATTGGCCTTATAAATACTAAAAGATAGAAAATCTAGGTCAACGCCTACCCTCTAGAGGAAATCCCCGTTCTCCTTGAATATGCATTGTTTTACTGCTACAAGCCTATGTGCCTTCGATTCAGAAATTGTTTTCTTCTTAGCTTTATAAGAGCACCTACGACCATAACTCTCGCTTTTTGTCAAATATACATATATAGCTATTATAGTGGAATACCACTACAATAGTGAAATCAGGACTTCTCCCCGACCTGTCAGGTAAAACAGGTTACTCAGAAAACATGCATAGAAACTTTCTCACACAAAATTAGTTATTCATCGACGTTAATAGTACTAGTTGATAAATAAATAAGAAAATGTTGGCAAAAGTGAAAATTGTCGTTTTCAGTAAAAAAAATATCAATTCTTTGTCGGTGTTCATGGGTGTGCAGTATTCTCGTTTCATAAAAGATTAATTGTTATCTTATCTGCACGTGTTATTCTGAACTTATGTAATATGTCAAACCTATCAAGTTTTTTGGGTAAAACTGGCGAAAACATCATAAAACCATGTTCAGTTCCTTGTCCATAATATCTAAAACAGTAGCTGAGGGGACTAGGCTTTGTATGTACCGAGAGTCATAATTAATTTGTACATGTACCTGTCAATAGGTGACTTCTGAGCTATATGATGGTGCGCTCATGCATGCATGCATGTGGTGGTCTGCAGGTATTTCATTCAGACACAGAAAGCCTTGTTATCTCAGCTACATTTTGGACATTGTGGACATGGAAATGGATGGGGTTTTGTGATGTTTATTGCCAGTTTTTTCTAAAAAAAACTTGATAGGTTGCATTGACAAATTGCATATGTACCATACAGGATAACACATGTGCAGGTAAATTGACCCAACATTTTGTAAATGACTGTAACTGATCATGACCACCCAAATCTGAACGCAATGGACCAAAAAGACCAAATATCATTTATTGTGTTTTTCTTCAAATATAGTTTAAATCAAGAAAAACTAAGGTCATAATCAAAGCAATTTTAAGACAATACCATATAGGTACCTAAGTTCATAGTCCTACACAACACAAATATGTACTATGTAATTTAAAATGAATATGCTTACATTGAAGTTATCAGTGAAATTATTTGTTTCAAAATATTAACATGTAATGCTGTATGAAATTCCTGTCTCTTGTCATGAGACTATTGCGTGCATATTTCAGAAGAGTTAAATTAGAAACTAGAGTTACCATTTCATTTAAGTTACATAATGTTACAAAAGTGAGAGAGAAAAAATTCAGGTTCCAACGGTTTCATTGATTACGGTATGTTTGTATACACAAATGTATGTGTGTGTGTGTGTGTGTGTGTGTATGCATACATACATACATGCATGCATGCATACGTACATGCATGCGTGCATGCATACGTACATACATACGTGCGTACATATATACATGCATATATACATACATGAAACTGAGGAATGACAACGTTAACACTTATAATTACTATACATGTTTTTTTACATGTATTTAAGTTGTTTGTTCTAATATATAGATATATATGTTGTGTGAAATTGTGAAATTTTAATAAGAAAAAATATTATTAATTGAATATTATGACTTGTGCGGTAGATGTTTTTACTATGGTGCTTATGATTGGTGCATTATATGTATGAATTATGGGAGGGGGGGGGGGGGGGGGGGGGAGGGGAGTCAACTGACAAATGGGAAAAAAATACACAGATATTGTTAACATAACCCATGACAAGATCAGTAGAAGTATATACACTTATCATAATTGATACATTGACATATATGAATATGTATATTAATGGATTACATCAAAACTACTTACAATATTAATAAGTTTAACTCACAGCAAGAAAAGATACACCTAAGCAGTTAAAATACTAGTGATACTAGTTGGGCATGCAACCCCTGAGCTTGAGTGATCACAAGCTTAAATATCTATGACTGTATAAAGAAAGGAGAGATCTCTTTAACTTGAGCAATCTCAAGCCACATATAGTAAGCAGCTGTTAGCTAAATAGCAGGTGGCCCTGCTAAGACTGTTCAGATGGGGCGACCCCAAAGTTTGAGCGATCCTAAGCTAAGATCGACATAAGAAATAAATACACAAAACATAATATAATGAATTGGGGGCAGTATATATATATATATATATTTCTATATATGTGTAGTATAAAAGCCAGTTATGCAGTTTTTAGAGAAAATATAATAATAAAAAATGAATTAAGAATTTGATTGTATATTGAGGATGGCAGATGGCCATGGGTTAATTAAGGGTAAATTACAGGTTTTGCAAGTCAGTAACTTTCCCTTAGCAAAATTCACACAATCTAAATTTGAAATAAAACCTAAGGTTGAAATCAGATATTAAGATTTTCTCAAATAATCATGTTTAATGTTTTTGTATAGAAGCAATTTATTGGTCTCTTTCTGTGACAATTTTATCGTCAAATACTTGTTATTACTAGCTTTAATGTTGCTATGTAAAGATACAGAGTTGCTAATGTATCATCATATACTATACAAACTATTAAATTTAAAACTGAAGAAAAAAAACATGACTGTTGGATTACCTCAAAATCAAATAAATGTTGCCCACCAGGTGTTCAAATTGATAAAAAAAGAAATATGTGAGTTTATGAATTATACTACTGCCTTAAATATCTAAATTGAACCATTAAAGGCATTTACAAGAATGATTTAAAGAAAGGAAGGTGATCACTGTCAGTAGATGATTTATTTGATTTTAATGATGTATTGTATAATGTTGTTTTCCAGATTGAACAACGAAAATATTTTCATGAATCTTAATTCAACATCAGTGCAACAAGTCAACCTTGCAGTTGAAAGATGTGTTACTGACATGGTAAACCCATTTTCTGTGAAAATTTGGCCAGGTGAATTGAGCAGCCTCAAAGGTGAGTTTGTTTGAGACTTTCTAACCCTCCTGGCTCCATAGCTACTTATAAACTAAATTAGCAAGACATTTTTGACATTTAAGTTTGGAAAATGCTTTGATTAACTCATTTTCATTGGAAAGCATTTCTGGAATTAAAAGAGGCATACAAATATATTTTAATTTGCCTAATTGATGCTTTCCTTTTTTCCTTTGGAAATATCCTTTAGTTATTGAGCATTTGTTATACAAGATCCAGTTCACTAGCCCAATTTTACATACAAGTGTCCTTGTACTGGACAAGATTTTGAAGATTTATAAACAATGGGGAATATTCTCAACACAATATGCATGTTGAATTTATATATAACCATGGAAAATCAAATTTATGATGCTATTTTGGATTTACATTGTAAAGAAGAAGAAAAAAGAATTGCTAAAGCACATGAAAGTGATCCTCAAGTTTGGAATAGAGATTAACAAGGACAACAATCAAATTAAAACCATATCTTGATCTGTGCTCTAGTTCCATAAACTACATTTTGGGGGAGGGAAATCATATTTTATATAAACGAGGCTAGTGTGACCCCTTGGGACAGAGGGGTGAGGCCCCAAAAGGGGAACTTAGACAAAATTTTGCTTTAAAATGCTACTCCTTAATGGATTACAACCAAATTTGGTTTGAAACATCATAAGGGGACAGCAATCATAATTTTTATAAATGAGGCTTGTGAGGCCCCTGGGGAGAAAGGGGTGAGGCTCCAAAAGAGGAGCTTAGCCAAAATTTTGCTTTAAAATTCTACTCCTTCAATCTTTATGCCTTAATTGATTACAACTTTTGTGAAACAGAATTGAATTTCACAATAGCCACTATGGCCATTACAGTGCCACTATACTTGCCACTGAGTATGTATACAATTGTACAAGGATCTTTAGAGTCAGATGACTGTTAAGGCCCTTGGACCTCTTGTTATATTTTCCTATCAAGAATTTTTGAGACACAGAATTAAAAAATTCTCTCTAACATTTTATCAAACACCAGTGTTTAATTGTATTATTATTTTGTGACCTGTATAAATGTTTACTTACTTTTTATGACTCAGATGGACTTCACATCCAACTTTCTTTACTGAAGAAATGTATTTTACAAGTGTATTGGGGGATAGACCTAGAGGAGTTCCACAAGGCTATGCAGGCACCATGGCAACACATCTTACTTCATCTACGTGCAAAGTCCTGGCTGGAAGGATATATTCTATTCCGTAATGAAAACAAAGAGTAAGACATTTTCCTTTTTGTGACAATGTTCAATTCATTTGAATCAAACACCAGTTGCACTTTAATATTCGGTAGTCATCCAAAAATCTTCTTTAGTGTCAAAATGTCAGAAGGCTATCAAACTTTAAGGTAATCTACCAAGGTTTTGGTGATTCTTGTCGAATTCGTTGAACATTAATGCTGTCGAACTGCATTCACATATATCTCCTGGTAACATGCCTGACGGGCCGGTGAGCTTATGCCATGGTGCAGTGCCGTTATCTGTCAGGCATCCGTCAACATTTCCTTTAAATCCCTACTAGTCATGAACGCCTGAATTGGTATTGATGAAATTTACTCTGGAGCATCATTGGGCAAAGGGGATCAAATGTTGTATAAACAGAGGATGTGATTCCTATGGGGTCTGAGGGGCAGGGCCCAGGAGGGGAAATTGAGGTTAACCTTTTAAATCCCTACTAATCCTGAACACTTGAATGGATTTTGATGAAATTTAATTTGGCCAATTATTGCGCAAAGGGGATCAAATGCATAAACAGAGGATCTGTCTCCCCTGGGGCTGAAGCGGCGGGGCCCAGTAGGGGAAATTGCGGTTAATCCTTTAAATCCCTGCTGGTCCTGAACGCCTGAATGGATTTTGATGAAATAAAATCTGGAGCATTATTGCGCAAAGGGGATCAAAAGCATAAACAGAGGGTGTAGCTCCTCTGGGGCTGAAGGGGCGGGGCCCAGTAGGGGAAATTGAGATTAATCCTTTAAATTCCTACTAGTCCTGAATGCCTGAATGGATTTTGAAATCAAATTTATCAAAATAATCAAAAACAATCACATCATCTTTTCACATGAGACACCATTATTAGCTCAACTACCCGAAGGGCTACCAAGTTTGTTCAAATGGATGACCTTGACCTTCATTCAAGGTCACAGAAGTCAAATATGCTAAAATCTTTAAATGACTTCTTCTTGATAACCAAAAGGCTGAGAAATCCAATATTAGGTTTGTAGTATACTGGAATAAAGGGCTGCAAAGTTTGTTTAAATGGATCACCTTGACCTTCATTCAAGGTCACAGGGGTCAAATATGCTAAAATCTTTAAACGACTTGTTTTGATAACCAAAGGGCCCCGAGACCTAATATTAGGTCTGTAGCATGCTATGTTGAAGGGCAACACGGTTCAAATGGATGACCTTGACCTTCATTCAAGGTCACAGGGGTCAAATATGCTAAAATATATTAAAACTCAGGTGACTGTTAAGGCCCATGGGCCTCTTTGTCTTTCTGAATTTTCAGTGTAATTTTTGAAGTGATATTTCTGTTTTCTAAATTAAGGAAGTAAGATGTAGGTTTTTCTCTTTCCTCATTCCATTTTGCCCTAGATCTTATGATTGTAATTGATAAATTGAGTCTGACATGCTTTGTGTCCTGTAATTTAAAAAGACTGAATCCCTGTGACTCGAGACATGAACACTTTCAATGTCCAGAGGAGATGTCAGCTGATGCCCTGGGGGAGCTTCCAAGGAAGAAATATCCAGCCATGGTCATCACCTACCTACCAGGATCTTCAGAAGAGAACAATTCTACAAATCCTAAAATTGTAAGTGAATTAAGGTACATATATTTACATAGTACGACCCAGAATCTACAACTACACACCCTAGCTACAGCTTAATAGTACTTTATTTGAAAGTGACCTATCAATGAATAATTATATAAATATTGAAATAGTTTGTGTCGGATATAAACAGTAAACATAGTATTTTGAATGAGTTTTCATTTCATATGAGATTTTAGGAAACAAGTCTTAGGAAATCTTGTTTTTGTTAGCCGTGCAAGACGAGTTTCATAAAATCTTACATAAAATGAAAATTAAGATACCGTATATGACCTAATAAGGGCGCCCCTACCTTTTTTCCAAGAAAAAATCTTTGACTGAGTGTCAAAATGGTGTTCAAATGTGAAATGTTTTGCTACTGTATGTGTTCAATATTCTTCAGCAAATTCAGTCACTGGAACAAAAGTTTTCGCCACATTTTGTCTCTTCATACAGATGTCAGTACAAAGTGTGCCCGAAACTAATGCTTAACACACATACAAATTACTTATCAATAACTACCATATTTATTTGAAGATCCAAGTAAAAGACTTAATTCTTGTTGTTAACTAAATGTTGTTAAGAACAGAAAGCTAGTAAAAGACATTGTAAATCAATTATTAAGTCAAAGAAAACAATGGCTGATATGATCTGGGTAATCACCTGTGTCTATAAATAGAACACAAACAAGTTCAATGGTGGAACTCAAGTGATGTTTAAGCTTAATATATGATAATGAAAAGATATCTTCATCTGGAATATTTTTAAGACTAAATATTTTACCGTTTCCACAGCCTTGGGTAATCTGCTATAAGGTATAGTCTGTTTCATAAACCTTCAGAATAACAAATCATAGTAAGGGTGCCAACACTGTCAATTACCCTCGCCCTGCACCCTTATTAGGCAATATACAGTACTTTTTATCATACGATTCAGCAAACTTACATTTTGACAGGTTTACGTTCAAAATGTAGAGGCAAAATCAAACAGAGGCAGACATTTTGTTGCACTGTGTACAATGATGATGTAACGTCATTGTCTATATGTACATTGCACATATGTTAAGATATAACATGCACAAATTCACTTGATAACAGACAAATTATATGATGATTGGCTTCATCTATGAAGTTTCAAAAGAAATCGATAATAAGGATACTGGTAATAAAAAATTTTAACATCGTTACAGTAAAACTCGTTTATAACAAACTTCAAGGGACATGGAAATTTAATTCGTTATACGAGTAGTTCATTGTTTAGATAGAACGAATGGAAATAAAAATTGATGCAAATTTCACTATACGTGTTTATTGAATAGTAGTGGTCTAGATATGGTAAACCTCTGGTCAGTTTATTCGGCAGAGTTCGAACACATATTCTTTCTAATAAAAAAAAAACAATGATTTTCTAGTAAGTTTTTGTTTGAACTCTGATTGTTTATAGCTGAACCTATTTCGAATAGTCCGAACTTGTCAAATGAAGAACGTAAAGTAAGATTTTTTTCCGGGAAACTCCATTGAAAGTTTGTGGTATTTGGCACCAGCTCACAGCAATCAACATTGGAAAACTGTTAAGACTTTTTTTTCCAGGGTAATGGGTTATGTGTGTGATCTTTGCAGTACCTCTGTGACAGAAAAATCATAATATGCCACACATTTAAACGTTGGCTCAGTTTTTTACATTGAAAAATACATCACACACGAGACAGCTGATAGCAACTTTAAGCCCAGACAATGTATAACATGCGATATCAGTACTCATACTAAGAAATAATCCATGTATTGTCAAATAACGTGTTAACTAAGCATTTTGATTATTTAATTGCGACTGGACATCTCTTAATTATTAGCAATCAAGGTATCATCACCTGTAAACCTGCGCCCTCATGCTAGATAGGCAGGGGTCACGCAAAGTGTCGCTCGTGGTAAAGTTGAAAGGTCAGCCGCTTAAACAAACTTCTTCCAGGTAAAATTCATGTTATGAAAAAAAATTCATGGTGTAGCATTCGTTGTACAAGTGCTTTTATCACTAATTTGATATAGTGCTGCAGTCGAGGATGGGTTGGTTTTTTATTTGTTATATGTGAAAATTTGTCCAAACTGAGTTCCTTGTATTCGAGATTTACTGTACATGTATTTCATTTTCTTTCCAAAATGTTTCAAGGTAAAACATTATGGTATATTAGATGATGTCCACCGGACTGCCAAGGTAGACTGGTAAGGAGATACAATAATCCTTGCTGAAATCTACATTTTTCAGACTGATGAGATTCCCCGTACAATGCATTTATTTAACTTTTTTACACTTTCATGCTTTGTCAGGTTGCTGTGTTCAGTATAATTCACCTAAAGGACAACATTTGCCAGCAGGATTCTCATATCCTGAGCCAGTACATGAAAACCTCTAACCAAGGTGTATTTACATTGCAGGTAAAATATTTCCTCTCTTGTTACATATAGTAAAATCTGTTTGATAAAATCTGTTTGATAAGAACATTTCCAGGTATCTTGTTTTGTAAATAGTTTCCCATTAGATGAATTATATCAAAATTTACTTGCGCACTCTTACAATGGTGATTTTGATTATCAAAACTGGGGCATTTCCTTACCTTGACTTCATGTAAGTATCATTTGATAAGATAACTTCAAACAGCTAGCTTTGCTTTGTTAAGATATAGATGAATTCATAATGGAAATTTCCATTGTCATATCAAATCTGCCAATCGATAAACTGTTGCTGTTTTTGTAGCCCCTGTTCATATCCACCTCACCAGAGTCCCAGACAAATCATACATCATCACAGCCCATCACTCAATCCAACAAAAGATCTACAACTGATCCACATTCTTCCAGTCAAATGGAAGAAACAGATAAACCACAGCATCCTGACTCTGTTCAGCAAAGTCAAGTGCTGTCTAGAGAAAATGAGGCCTATGTTCATTCAAGTGATGCTGCCAGTGATGAAAATGTGCCAGGTACTTGTTCAAAGTGTGAAAAAACAACAGTCATGTATAAAGATTTGTGTGCAGAATGTTACAGGGAGGCAACAGTTGGCACAGATCCAGTGTTTATCTCAGAATCAGGAAACAAATTATGTGATGGACAAAAGCTTCAAGGAGTCGCAAGCAGATCCGAGTGTCAGGACACTCTTTTGTCGCAAAATGGTCATCCAAGTCGAGATTTCAGTAATAGTGATCAAGATGAAGAAGAGTGTATTGTATGTCAGGCAGAACTTTTAGCTTTTGCACTACTGCCTTGTCGTCATGCCTGTGTGTGTCAGTCATGTTTTAGGCAGATAGATAGATGCCCCATATGTAGGGGCTACATCGAGTCATACTTCCGTGTCCGTGGGAGTAACATGGAGAATATAGAAACAGTGGAGGACACGCTCACAGATTCCGAAATCTCTTCAGCCCATGGTAGTATGTGGGAAAGAATAAATAGCAAACTCAACACATTCTTTGGGTTTTCCTAATACATGTATTTGTGAGTGTATGAAGTTCTGGCTTGATTTTTTTTTTCATGAGTTATAACTTAAAAAGTAAATGTAATTGGAGTTGATCAATAGCCAATCATTAAAAAATAAATTCTTAAAAAGTTATTTAAGTGATGTTGAGAGCAAAATATATTCCTTTATGAACATGGAACAGTTCTGTGTTGAAATTGAATGTTTTGAGACAGTCTGGTCAAGAAATTGGAACAAAAACCAGTTTTAACTTCTGAATTTCAATTTTCTTCCATACCATGTTCAGGTACCTCATGTTATAAATGTTCTTCACAGATTTTACGCTCAAATGGCAAACTTGTTATCTTGAAACTATGATGACTCAAAGACTCTGCTCAAGACAAAGTAATCATTCAGTTCTGACTAAAACTTCTATGTAAAATATTACTGTATACCTGGTAATTTTCGGCCCAGGTTATTTTCGCCCTTGAGCAACACAAAACATATTCGCCCTGTTTTAAATTCGCCCTAAATGGTTTTCCAGAAATATCCTTTTCCTCGTTTGTAAAATCGAAAAATTACGTTCGGAATTCTCAATACAAGTTGCACTCGGACCACTCGGGACTTATCGAGTTCCCCGATTGTCTTACCAGCATGAGATGTAAAATGTGATCAGGTGTCAAGCAAAGAACGGTTACCTGTGCTCAGATTTTCTTGAGTCCCTGCTAATTCAAGTAATATCAGGTATGCATTGGTGATTTTAAGCAAACACGATCAATTGTAAGTTAACCGCACCGTGACTAATGACTGACCAGTGTTTTCTCTTGTTCACATGTACATACATGTACATGAATGAAAGCCACAATTAAGCGACGGTGAACTCATCAAATTAGTCTTTTCCATGGCAGGAATTTGATGCCACTCTGTGTTTCATTTTTATCATGACTGGACTACATAATTTTAAAAAAAAATGACTGAATTTTTAAAATAACTTAGTATGTATCGTTTTTAATTGAAAATGCTAAGCCTAGTACGTGATTTTACAGTTAAAAAGTAAGAGGGTAATTTTGTGATCTGACTACACTTGTACTATGGTTTATAAATCCTTCAACTCAGCTTGAAATTTTCGTCTTCATCTTAAATTCGCCCTATCTTCAAAGGGCGAAAATGGCGAAAATTAAACGGAGGCGAAAATTAACAGGTAAATACAGTAATATACTCAATGACCTTGATTACTTCAGATATTTCAAAAAAATTTCATGATTCCATTTAACTCAAGAAAGCGAGGTTTGACTGAATTTGGCTTCTATGACATGCTTATGCCTGTTGGTGTTTATACAGTAGAAGCTGTATTATTCAATACTTCAATTTCAAACACCCTCCTCTACCACATACAGCTGTTTGACTGACTTTTCGCACCTTTGACAAACTTAAGGCAGAAATGACCTTAATGACCTTGAATGAAGGTCATCCATATCAACAGACTTTGTAGTCCTACATCCTAGCTTGCTATAGACCTAATATCTGGTCTTTGGGGCTCTTGGTTATTGAGAAGATGCAGTTTAAAGTTTTAAGCTATTTGAGACCTGTGAACTTGAATGAAAGTCAAGGTTATTTCTGTTAACATACTTTATAGTGCTTTATCCAGGCATGCTACAGACCTAATATTAGGTCTCTGGGCCTCTTGGTTTTGGAGAAGTTGACTTGTAATGACATTTTGCATCGATATACATAAAAAATTGCAAAAAGAAATAAAAAGTTGAAAATTTGGAGACTTTTGGCTTCACAGCAACCTTTTTTGATTGACCTCTGACCTTCAAACTTTGATAAGAAAAAGTTAGCCCCATATCTACCAATAATATAAGTACATGACCTCTGTATAATGAATACTTTTTGAGTTATGGCCATTTAAAACTTTTTTTTTTTCTAAATAAAGATTTTCTATAGACAAACTTTGACCCTTAGCAAGCCTTTTAATCAGACATATTTTGTATTATCATGGCATGGCAAAATGGTAGCCCCAAAGATATTCTACAAATGATAAAATTGCTTGAACCCTGTCAATTCAAGGGTTTTTGAGTTACCTTCACGGTATGATGTCATGATGGCCATATTGTATTTTTGACCTAAAAGATGCTAATGAAACATCTTCATACCTTTTCCAACAACTTAATTGAAAGACTTTTGATGGGCTTTTCAC
Source organism: Pecten maximus (assembly GCF_902652985.1). NCBI lineage: Eukaryota > Metazoa > Mollusca > Bivalvia > Pectinida > Pectinidae > Pecten > Pecten maximus. Next base: position 13,299,908 of record NC_047017.1, on the reverse strand, counting down.
CTTCTTATACAAAAGACCTAAAGGCTTTTAAAGCTAACAAGAGGCCCAATATCAGAGTAGGCAAGGTTTATTCATTCAACCATGCTATTGATTGGCCTAATTGTTGAAATTGAAGCCTATTTGACCCATGTGACTTTGAATGTAGGGCCTCTTGGTTATTGAGAAGTTGCCATCTAAAGATTTAGCAATGATTACACAATAATGCAAATTCAGACTCTCCGTCTGATTTTGCGTACTTCAATACTTCAGATTTTATTCGTGCCTCGTCAAAACTTTGTGTTCTGGGAGCTGACGAAAAGTCAGGCTATGGTCTCCTTTTTAAAACATTTCTCGATAACCTTGAAGTTCCGAAAGATTTAAAAATAACCTTATTTTATGGACACCGTATCAATGTGATACATTTTTTGTATTTTCTATGACAGCTTCCGTATTTTATCATCGGAAAGATATTGAAGAATTCATTGACTCGTACTTCGGTGATAAACAAAATAAACTTGTTTCAGCTGTTGCTGCATACCTTCCAAATAATGTTGTCATTGCTGGATGTCGAGCATTAGAAATTATTGACAAACTTATGGCCGATAGGGCGTCAAATTGAATCGACCAAGCAAATGCTAGGTTTAAACAGAGACATATATACACATGTGTATATATGTCTCTGGTTTAAATGACATGTCTTATTTTGAACATTTTTCGAAGGATTCCTCCGATTTGTTGCACCGTTTCCTGATTTTACTTTAAAGGATAGTGTATATGAATGTCTGTTCTCCAACCATGATGAGGAATTAGACGTCCTCGCTATAGAAATAATATAGATTTTATATACCAATTTTCTGATTATTATAAACAGACAGCTTGGTGGTAAGTTTCATCGCGACTCTGTACCAAACTTTTCTTCTTTGAAGGAACAATCTTCTTCTGTAACAAATATTGTGTCCGAGCGTGATTTTGCGAATCTGGATAGACTTCAGAGAGAGAAACCAAATGCAAATACTATTGCTTTGGAAGGAATGATATTATTTACAAATAATAAAACTTTAAAATGGTTAGATAATATGGAAAAAGGGAAAAAAGATGAGATTTTAGATATGGCCAGAATATCTGCACCAACCATGTTGTTAGAATTTAAAAGGAAAAAAGCTGAACTCAAAGTAAAACACGCTGAACTTAAACAAAAACAAAAAGCAGTACACAATACAGAGCATCGAAAGATAAATGACATTTTGAAATTAAACCGTGATATTCAACAATGGGGCGGACTTTGGGAAACCATGGACACAGTTACAACAAATCTAAACAATATTCTTGACAATTCTAAGATGGATGCTCTGAACTGTCAACTAAACTATAGGAAGGTTGTTCCTTCTGACAAGTCTTTTTTCACAATTTTCATCTGGAGGAAAATCCTTCACAGTGCCGGAACCTATTTCAAATTTAAAGTGTATCATAACTGAATGTGGTTAAAATACTCCAGATTCTGATATAGCTTCTGGTAGTCATGTGTTTCAAATTCGAAGAAAGGAGGAAAGAGATGAATTCATGCTATCTCACAGGTTAATTATACTGAAAAAGGTTGAAAACAGAACACAGAAAAAGTTAAATGTACAAAACTGTGGTCAGGATATTTTAACGCAAAGAAAGCCCAAAATCAAAACGTGACGTGCAGTAAAACGCTGCAAAGTCAAAAAAAAATGTCAAACGCGTTTGTGATAGCGACACTGAGTTAGTTATCAGACTCTGATGGCGACCACAGGCGCTTGCATAGAAAATATGACTTTAAATTATTTTTTTGATATGACAGTGGTATGTGTAATCTTTTAAGCTTAACAGATTACACATACCACTGTCATATCAAAACAAAAATTTAAAGTCATATTTTCTATGCAAGCGCCTGTGATGGCGACTACCCTGATGTCGACATGTAGTCGCCATTTCACCTTTCGATCGAACACTTTTTGAATTTAAAACAAATCAGACAGTTGCTGTAGCTTATTCGGACACATTTTATCCTGGGAAAGTCACTAACGTTTATAATGACAGTTTAAGAAGGAAAATTCAGTAAGATGGAGGGATCATTATTGGAGGTTAAGCATGAACTTCGAGTTCACAGCGAAAAGTTAGAGGGTGTCGACTTTGATCATTCTATACTGGAAGAGAGAATCAGTAAAGTTGAAAAAGAACGAGAAGATGTTAGGGAAGAAAATCGGTTACTTAAAGAACAGATACTTGAGATACAGACAAGATCTATGAAAGACAATCTCTTGATAGGGGGAATCCCTGATGGTAACGTTGCGGAAGATACGGAGGCTGCGGTGGAATTTATAAAAAACTGAGCTCGGTATATCGGATGACATTCAGCTTCACGTCGCTCACCGTCTTCGTAAGAGGACAGATAATAAGCCAAGATCGATTGTGGCTAAATTCTCTAGCAGGAAAGATAAAAAGTGTTGAACTTGAAGGCTGCCCCAAAGCTAGCGGAGAAAAAAGAGTTTCCAGTTTTTGAGCAGCTCCCGCCAGAAATCAATGAAAGGCGGCGGTTACTATATCCTGTCTTTAAGGAAGCAAAACGACAAGGAAGGCACGCTCGACTACAGGGAGACAAACTGTATATTGATGGTAACCGTTACATTCCACCAGGTCACTCCGATGACCGGTATTATTCTGATTCTCGTGCTAGAAGAACAGGATGGAGTTCAGCAACAGATGGAGCCCGATCTGCCACGCCCACCAGTGGACCACGTCATTTCCACGATGGTCATCATATACCGGACTTGCGCAGTGACAATCGTCCCCCGTTAGGGAGACGCGGCAAGAGGTCAACCTCGAAATCAGTATGTCCCTTCTAGAGACATTATAAAGTTTACTTTTCTTAATGTCTGTGGCATTAAGTCTAAAATTCTTTAACCGGAGTTTGAAGAAATTATCATATCACACGATGTTCTTGTTTTTGCAGAAAGTAAGTTATATAAGTTAGATCATTTAGAATACTATTACCGTTTGGTAACGACTATTACTCTAAATGTAGAGAAAATGCAGATAAAAAATCTGGTGGTATTGTAGTTATTTTCAAGAAAAATCTTAAGTCAAATCTAAGCTTTCCTAATACTAAATCATTTTATGTGTTGTGGATTATAAGACTATCATATGTGGTCATGTAGGATAGGGATATTCCACCCGAGGGGATATTTTGTGACCCAGAGGGTGAAATATCCCTATCCTTCATGAACCACATATGATTGAGTATTTTTCTCTCATTCCCCAACCTAAAATATGCAAAAATAGGCACTATCTGTCGATAGCTTTCTCAGATAGACGCCATTTTTTCTCAATCCAAACTTTTTTTCTACTGCATATAATAAAAAAAGAACAGCGCCAATCGATTTACCATACCCCATATATGCAAACGACGTTTGCTGTTCTAAAACCGAAGGAAACCATTCATTTCCACAGTCTAACGTTGTTTCAGCAGCCCTGTCATTGCAAGCGAAGCCAAATCACTTGATGTCGGCCAAGCTAGTGTGTCCTTTCGCGTGAAAATATAGTTCCATGTTTTATTAATAAAAAACAATAAAAGAACGTGTTTTTTTACATAATTTATATCATAAATAAAAACAATTATTATCTGATTACATATCTTAATTCAATGTATTGTTGAAATGTTTAAATCATGGAGAGATTTAAAGTACCGGCGACCTACTTTTGTATCATTGCGCGCGCGTGGCTATCCTACACCGGAAGCGAGGTAATACACACCCAGCAAGCATGGGTGTATTTACCTGGACAGAACAGTATGATACCGGTAGGGATGAGAGAAAAAAATTTCAAAGTAAATTATGAAATCTGATGATGATTTTTTCCTGGGGTGTGTGTATATACCTCCTGAAAATACTAGGTATGCATCACCTGAAGCGTTTATAGAAATAGAAATTGAAATGATAGCATCTAAGAATAGTAAGAAGATCGCATTAGTAGGTGATTTTAACTCTAAAACTCAAAACAGAAATGATTACGTCGAACCGGATGATAATTTTATTCACTCGCTCAATCTAGATGAGAGTGAAGAACTATACTCATATCTGTATGATTTTGAAAAGTTAAATTATTTAATGTTACTTTACAAAGAACAAGTCAGTGTAAAGCCAAAGTCAATAATTATGGTAATAAGTTGCTTGAATTTTGCAAGCAAAATAACATGTATATTGCCAATGGTCGAATTGGTAAAGATGCACAAATTGGTAAAACTACATTAGTGATGTCAGTGTTATTGATTGTTTACTGCTGACGTCTGATATGTTTCAATATACGACCGATTTCGAAATAATAGAATTTGATCCGTTGATATCTAGCTGATGTACATTGCAGAATAGCTTTTAGCTTTTCTATTTTTGATAAGGCAGAAATATATCATACAAAATGTAACACGGATGAAGTGGTATACACTAAATGGAAATCTTCCAAAAAGCAGGAATTTGTAAATCATATTGTTAATGATGAATCGGGGAATCTACGAAATATTAATGATAAATTAGATATACTATTAAATAAACAAGTAATATAACGAAGATTGAAATTAATGATACTGTAGAATTGATCTGTGAATTATTTAAAGGCTCCGCGGAGCATGTTTTTGGGGGAAAATCTCTACGCAATAACACAAGTTTGAAGTGTAGTAACAAGCCTTGGTTCAACAGGGAATGTGAAATAAATAGAGCGGAATTAAAAAAGGTCAAGGCCAGAAATCATAAAGTTAAGAATTCCTTTAACAATAGAATCTCAACAGAACCAGTAAATTATATAGGAAAACTTTGAATGAAAATTACCGAACATATCACGAGAATATGTCTGATGAGCTGAGGCACAACGCTAAAAACGATTCAAAAAAGTTCTGGAATATTTTGAATAAATGCGATGGGTCAGTGACGAAAGGAAGTGCTGATATATGCATTAAAGAATTATACGAATACTTTAAAAAGTTGAACGAATCCGCTCATTATGATGACTTTGAATTGGAAAATCCTAATGATAGTATTTTTGATGAGTTTTTGAATGGGGAAATAACGGCTGATGAAATAAAGTTTACATTAGCTAACTTGAAAAATAACAAAGCTTCTGGTGTAGATCACATTTTAAATGAATACCTTAAGAGTACTATGGATATTGTTATACCATTTTACCAAAAGGTGTTTAATCTTATATTTAATACAGCATATATACCAAATGTTTGGAAAACCGGTATTATAAAACCAGTGTATAGAAATAAAGGTGATCCCAAAGATCCGGATAATTATAGAGCGATCACCTTAGTATCTTGTCACGGAAAGGTGTTCACCTCAGTCATAAATAATCGACTGAACAAAATCTTTGATGAATTTAACCTGATGAGCTGTGCTCAAGCTGGTTTCCGAAAAGGATATTCAACAACATATAATATATTTGTATTGTACTCTTTAATTTCCATGTATTTCTCATTAGGAAAGAAGCTATATTGTACTTTCATTGATTTTAAAAAGGCATTCGATACAGTGTGGAGAGTTGGTCTCTGGAAAAAGCTCTTAAAGAGCAGTGTCACTGGCAAAATGTTTAATGTTATTTTTATGTTATATGAAGATGCCAAATCCTGTGTTAAAAATGGATGTGAACAGTCAGATTTATTCAATTGTCAGATCGGTTTAAAACAAGGGGACAATTTATCGCCTTTTTTGCTTTCAGTTTATCTTAATGATTTAGAAACTTATCTTGTTGAAAAAAATGTGAACTGTCTTAAAACTTTAGAAAAGTTATGTATCGACAATATTGGGATGTATCTAAAACTTTTTATCATTCTATACGCTGATGACACAGTTTTGATGTCAGAAACACCAGATGGTTTACAACAATTATTAAATGAATTTGAACAATATTGTAAGAAATGGAAACTTGAACTAAATATAAGAAAAACAAAAGTTGTAATCTTTTCGAAACGGAAATGTCTACAAATTCACAATTTTACACTGTGTAATACGGAGTTAGACAAAGTTGAAGGGTATACATATCTAGGTATATTTTTTTAACTTTAATGGTAGTTTTTTTAAAGCAAAGAAAAAAGTTGCTGAGCAAGCACAGAAGTCAGTTTTTGCTATTTACAAGAAACTTAGGAACATATCATTTCTTGTAGATCTCCAATTGAAAATATTTGATTCACTTTTCATGCCAGTTTTATTGTTTTCATCTGAAATATGGGGATTTGAAAATGTAAATATTATAGAGAAAATTCACTTGCAATTTAATTTTGTAAAAACATACTTAAATTAAGAAAGTGTACAGCTAATTTCATGATTTATGGCGAACTAGGAAGATACCCTCTTGATATTGAAATAAAATGTAGAATGATAACGTTTTGGCATAGCTTGATAACCTCAAATTAACTCTCAAGTAATATTTATAGATTAATGTATACTTTACAGGAAACTGGATCTATGTCCACTAAATGTGTAGATTTATAGAAAAACTTATTAAATTAATTGTAAAGTGATTTTTTGTACCAAGCAGTGCTCCTTCATTCTTTATAATTCTTTAATGTTCTTTGTAATTATCACAAATTTATTTTGTATAGAATATAGTAAGATTGTATTACTGTACGCCATGTATCATTGTTATTATGTAGATGTGACCTCTTGTTACACACGTTAGTGTGTCAGAGTGATATCAATAAAACCTTGAAACAATAAGTCGATGATTAACTACGTAATCCAATCTTCATCCCCACTGGGCATGCGTACATAAAGGGCAATTAGTCGCTGATCTTCGTAAAGTCCTTTGAAGTTTAAAACTGAGGTCTGTAAGTTTCGATGGCTCGCACAATTCGCGTTGTCCTGACAACGAGGGGTGTCCACGAATTACAGACGTTTCGCCCCAACTTGATGTGACAATGTCCCATGCCACAATGTCCCAAATTTGTTTCCTAATGTCCCAAATGTCTGTCACAATGTCCCATTGGGGGTGTCACAATGTCCCAAATTATTTGGGGACATTGTGCCTGTCATTACCACAATGTCCCAAAATACCTTGCCACAATGTCACCCATGGCACCCGTGTCTACTGGTCAGTCGTTGGACCGGTCGAGTCCAAACGCTTAGGTAAATGTTTGGTAGGGATGGAAGCTCCCGCTGTGTTGGGGTCGGTCGCGCTGTCCCCTGTACGTGTACCTTCGTAAGGCTTCAAATTGTCATTGTGTATTACAACTGGCTTTGATATTTCGGAGTGACGAATTCTAAATAACACATCATCAAGCCGTGCGACTACTGTCCACGGTCCGGTCCGACCGCGGGCTAACTTAGCCTTAGTTCCAACTATTATTTTATGTTGGAATCTGCGTACTTTATCTCCAATATCATAAGAGTTTTCCTATAACTGTAACTCGTTAATCAACTTTCGCGATTTTCGAAGGATTTCCAATGCTATCCTGAGAAACCACCTGTCCTAGGATCTAAACTTCAGTGTACAAGAAGTTACATTATTCGCCTTAAATTTCGCGCGATATCTAGGCTCTGAAACAGCGGTCAAACTATACCAAAACTGTTTAAAATCCTTCGCGTACACAATTATTGTTCATGTGAAGCACTATATCCATAGTATTATATGCACTAGCGTTCCACTTAGCGTCTTCTCCATCCCGGAAATCACAATTGGCACTATTTAAAGTCCAAAACCATCTACATTTACAAATAACATCCTCATTATCTGAGATGTAACGAACGCGGACTTGGCTCCATCTGACATCGATGAAAAGAGTCAAATTAACAAATACAAGCGAATTAAACCACAGCTTTACTAAATGCGACCAAATATCATCTATACGACCAAATACGTGTAGGATACACATCATCTGCTATGTTAACACATATTCTCTAGGAATTCGTCATCTTCTTTACCAAAACCACGAGCTAAAACTTGTCTCTTCAATTCCACATTTTCACAATTTCTGAATAATGCACATTTCTCCATGACATAATTTTAAGTAGTTTCAAATCGCGTGCGAAACGGTACTAACACAGGGCGTTCTTCTGGTGTTACATTGTATTCGTTGATACGCCAAGATGTTTCCACCATGGAATTACTCCTGGCCCCAGAGTTTAATTTCCAATTAAGTTAACGGCTATTTTCCGATCAACTTCCTATCCGCGTTGTTTTGAACATCACGAATTTATCTTTCACATCTTCCTGTCTGCGACTTTGCGCGGAAGATTTTAAACTTTAAATACTACTTTCTCCCAATGTCTGTTTTAGCACCACCGTTTGCTTCCCCTTCAACCTTACTGTTTTAGGTCCAGAAATTTGCGATACTTGACTTTGGTTATTCCCTGGTTTGAGCCTTCCCGAATCTAGGACTGACACACGATACACTGATCAAGTTCCTGCTCATTTTACTATTTAGTCTGAGAGTTGTCACAATCTATGAACGATCATAGTTTCCTAAAAGGTCAAAAACACGTGTCTAAGATTTTATTTAACAATACGAAAATTCTTTGACACCGTCACAGCTTTTATAACCGTTATTCGACAATATTTCGATGCTTTCTAAATGTACTCACGGTTCAAATGTCCTGTATATATATTACTGTATATAATCCCGGTAAATTGTCAGATTTTAACTTCCAAGTAGCGAACATTTTTCACTCTTAATTTCCTTAATATTTCTCCGTTAAGCACTATTAACGCGAGAAAACACAATGAGTTAACTTCCATAATAACTCGGAAACCACTAGAAAAATCCTCAGCTTCCCGAGAGTAAATATCCTCCGAAAATCTCTGACCTATGTCCTGCATCATATCCCGAGTATGCAGATGATACAGGTCTGATACTGGATGGATCTAAACAGTCACTGAGAGAATCTATTTTTGAACTAACTACTTATGCTAAGATATCTGGTCTAAGAATTAATTCTAATAAATCTCAGGTGATATGGATAGGAAGTAGGAAGTATAGTGAAGAAACGTTTTTGCCTGAAGTTAATCTGCTGTGGGGACAACACAATTTCACTTTCTTAGGGATAGAATTTTCTGTTGATCTGGATAAAATTCCTAAAATGAATTTTGACAAAAAAATTGTAAAACTTCAATCTCTTATTAACTTACGGAAAAGAAGGAATTTGACACCATTAGGTAAAATTAATATTATTAAATTTCTGTTGATTTCACAACTTAACTATTTGTTCATTACTTTGCCAAACCCTTCAGAAAAGTTGATTGCCCAGTTAAATTCTCTGTTTTTTGGTTTTTTTATGGAATAGAGTAAATGTCATAAAATAAAAAAAGATGTTGTTATTCAAGACTATATTGATGGGGGTTTAAAGATGATTGATGTTCATGCTTTTATTGACTCTCTGAAGTTATGTTGGGTAAGAAGATTAGTTCACTCATCTGGTAAGTGGAAATTAATTTTAAATACAAATGTTGATTTTAGAAAACTATGTAACTGTGGAAAGGAATATATTGATTTGTGTAGATCCAATTGTAATAACCTTTTTTTGGAGGGATGTGTTTAAATCATTATATAGACTTAATATTTCAGATTCTATTAGGCATCTGGTATAATAATGATATCAAGGTAAACAACAAGTATGTTTTTTATCAAAACTGGTTTGATGTGGGCATATTAACAATAAATGATTTAATTAAAGATTCAGATAATTTAGCTTTTCTTTCTTTTGGAGAGTTCAGACATAATTTTCGAACTATAAACACAAATTTTCTCCAATACCATGGACTAGTTTCAGCTATCAAACGCTTTTTGAAAAAAAATTGATTTCCTGATACAAAGACTTCAACAGCTTTTTATACCTTTTCTATTTAACATATTTTTTAAGAGTGAAAAGGGTTCAAAAGAATTTTACAAATGCCTTATTGCGCCAATATCCATACCTACTGGAACAAGAAAATGGAACCAAGAATTCATTATTGATCAAAATAAATGGGCCAAAATATTCAAACTTCCTTTTATAGTTACCAAAAGTTCTAAATTAAAATGGTTCCAAGTAAGAATTATACACCATATTTTGGTAACAAACACTTTTCTTTTTAAAATAAACATAAGTCCTAGTATTTTATGTAACTTATGTTGTATGGAGCGTGAAACAATAGTGCATTGCTTATGGGAATGCCAAGAGGTTCAGTCACTATTACAGAGATTTGAAGCACTACTTAATACACTTTTAATTCCGTTTGCTTATAATAAAGAATCCTTCCTGTTTGGTATAGTATCACAGTGCTGCAGTAATGTTGATAACGAAATTATAATTCTTATCAAGCATTATATTTATAAAACTAGATGTCTCAGCAACTCTTTAAATCTCAATGCGCTTATTGATGTCATCAAAGATCATTTTTTGATTCAACAATATATAAATTACAGTAAAAGTGAGATAGTTCCTCTTTGCATATATAGCTTTATGTCCCAAAAAACTGACATCGCCTGTTCTAGCTCCTTTCCAATACTTTTTATTCTTACTATTTAAAGAAATGTTCTCCCATGCTTCTGTCGTGTTTGTCTGTGTGTGTGTGTGTTCTCTGTGTGATGGTGTGTCCGAGTATGCGTCTGTCTGTGCGTGTGTCTGTCTGTCTTGTCTATGTGTCTGTGTGATGGTGCGTCTGTCTGTGTGTATGTGTGTGTCTGTCTGTGTCTATGTGTGTGTCTGTCTGTGTCTATGTGTGTGTGTGTCTGTCTGTGTGATGGTGCGTCTGTCTGTGTCTATGTGTGTATGTGTGTGTGTGTGTGTGTGTGTGTGTGTGTGTGTGTGTGTGTGTGTGTGTGTGTGTGTGTGTGTGTGTCTGTCTGTCTGTCTGTCTGTGTGATGGTGCGTCTGTCTGTGTCTATGTGTGTGTGTGTCTGTGTCTATGTGTGTGTCTGTGTCTATGTGTGTGTGTGTCTGTCTGTGTGATGGTGCGTCTGTCTGTGTCTATGTGTGTGTGTGTCTGTCTGTGTGATGGTGCGTCTGTCTTGTCTATGTGTGCGTCTGTCTGTGTCTATGTGTGTGTGTGTCTGTCTGTGTGATGGTGCGTCTGTCTTGTCTATGTGTGTGTCTGTCTGTGTCTATGTGTGTGTCTGTCTGTCTGTGTGATGGTGCGTCTGTCTGTGTCTATGTGTGTGTGTCTGTCTTGTCTGTGTGATGGTGCGTCTGTCTATGTGTGTGTCTGTCTGTGTCTATGTGTGTGTGTGTCTGTCTGTGTGATGGTGCGTCTGTCTGTGTCTATGTGTGTGTGTGTGTGTGTGTCTGTCTGTCTTGTCTGTGTGTCTGCGTGATGGTGCGTCTGTCTGTGTGATGGTGCGTCTGTCTGTGTCTATGTGTGTGTCTGTCTGTGTCTATGTGTGGGTGTGTCTGTCTGTGTGATGGTGCGTCTGTCTGTGTCTATGTGTGTGTCTGTCTTTGTGATGGTGCGTCTGTCTGTGTGTATGTGTGTGTCTGTCTGTGTCTATGTGTGTGTGTGTGTGTGTGTGTGTCTGTCTGTGTGATGGTGTGTCTGTCTGTGTCTATGTGTGTGTGTGTCTGTCTGTCTTGTCTGTGTGTCTGTGTGATGGTGCGTCTGTCTGCTTCTCTCTCACTCTGTATAAAAGGTAAGGTTATGGTATGTGTGTTAATATGTAAATGATGTAAGTAGATGTGAGGCTTGTGGTTAAAGTTCTTTATGATTAACTCCACATCATATAATGATGAAAATGAACTTGATAATAAAATGTAAATATGATGATGATACTCAATTGTTGTGATTGAATGATGAATGCAAGATGATGTTAATGATGATAATTACGATGAAAAGGATCATTTCTCTTAATAGGATGATGACAAGAATGATGTCTGTATAGATTTTAGCTTAAAATGATGGTGATGAGGATGATGTTTTTTGTGTGATGATAAGGACGATGATGTTTTATTGTGATGAAAAAAATGATAATTATATTGATTTAAGTATGGATGATGATATCATGATAAATGATGATGATGATTAAGTGTGATTCTTTTGATGATGATGATGAATCGATGGTGATGAGAGTGATGATGATGATGATGATGATGATGATGATGATGATGATGATGATGATGATGAACCGATGATGATGATGAACCGATGATGATGATGTTATTGAATCATGAGTAAGGATTATAGTTAATGTGGGTGTAAGTGTGAGAATGTGTGTGGATATGTTTCAAATGTATTGTATTTATGAAAAAAATCTTGAAAAATAAAAATAAAAAAAAGAATAAATAAAAATCCCGATTAAATAGATCTCTCATTTATTTCAATATAATAGAGAACACAACTGCTAAACACACAGTCAAAACAGTGAAACACACAACTATATCACCGTGGATAAGGTTAACGGACTTGGAGGGCGCAGGACTTGTGTCCCCTTGCATTAGGGGCGCGGTGACGCACTCGGAGGGAGCGCGAAGCGTAAATATGGCGAGAGATACAAGCATGAACTTTTTCGATCCGATCTCGGAGAGAGATATCGATAGCTAATCTAATTTTAATTAATTTTTGCATGTTCAGCAATAACTAATCTCTCGCTGTGGGGTGTTGGTTTAATCGAAGAGTTCGCGATTTGCTCAAGCTAAGGTACATTAATGACGCGAGTGGAGACGAAAGATCGTTGTTTAGGTTTTCGCTGCTAAAAACAGCGAGCTTGTGACGTCTTGCATACGGTATTAACTTCGTATGTGATATATATGGCTTGTTCGATGCCTCAAGAATATTTCTTTATGTTTTATTCGTCTGTTTTCTGTGTCAATGCCATGAAATAGCGAAAAAATGGGGGACGGAATTATGAGGGAGAACACCGAGAGCTGGCAACGGTACTTTGTGGGGGTTTAGGTATAAAATTTGCCGAAACGGTGTTAAAATTACCGAAACGGAGAATTAATTCGGTTTAAATTGGCATTATTTTCGGGGAAATTGACCCAAATATATGTTCTTCATTGCACAACTATATCAAAAGTAAAATATTGGGGGTTTAATTGACCGAGAAATATTTAAAATCATGTCTTATTCATTCGTGTTTCGCGGCCCGATTGCCGTCTGAGTTGAATATTAATTTAACAGTTCTATATTTTAATGAAAAACGCATGTGTTATAATTCCAACATCCTCATTCTGCAAATTCTACATGAACTTGTATAATACATAATCAGAATCGATAATAATGATTAAATATATTATCCATGGTTATACATATTACACAATATGCAAGAAATAATGAGTGCAGGATATAGTAAAATGTGATGATTTCTAGTTGCATGTGGTCTTTTATATATTAATGATACAAATGTGACGCCATTACCAATTTATATTATCACTTTACCTTGATGTTAAGTAAGATTATGAACTATATATGATTGACTATGATTTTCTGTATGAAATATTTTGTTTATTTTGCTTTACTGGACAATAAAGAAATTCAACATGTTTCAACTATATATATTACTCCATCCTATTCTTTTAGCTGCCTAATACATTCACAGATATGGATGGTAATTTCTAGCATATTTGAAGATCAATTTCTCACACCTGGGGAGATGATTGACATGCCTGTGTATATCTAATTGGCCAGTGTATTGAAGGATTTCCTGAGGCTATACTTGTCACACCTGTATCAGCAGGGGTGGGCAGAGAGAGGAGGGGGATCTTTGAAGGTTTAAAGATAAAGTATAATTTATCATTTTGTATCGGATAAGAAAACTGAGCTAGTTACACTTCTTTTGCATTAAAACATATTTACTTGTGCAATTAATATTAAGTACAAAAAAAGTTGAATGCGAAAGTAATCAAATCTGTAAATCAAAATATGTTTTAATTTCCTATTGGTTTGACAGTATCTTCTGAACTAGTTTTACATTAAATATTCCATAATTACTTTACAAGCATTGAATTATCATATATCTAACATATGATATAAGCAATATTAAGACCAAGCTATTACAGTAGAACATTTTACCAAAATAGCATATCCAATATACTTATTATAAACCATAAGTTGTACAATATTTTAAAATCGGTTATTAAAAAGAACGCTTAAATATAGACTCTAAGTGATAAAAGAGAGCAAAATATCACCAAAATATTCGATATAAATTCCATGAGAACCCTTAAAACGTTCAAGGAGAATAAGACCATTAGGTGTTAGATGGCATTAGAAATTCAAAATTTACACGGTGCAGATATGATTGAAAAGTTGTCTTTGTTACATTACCATTTAACAGTTCACACACATTTAAACAAAACTAAAGCTACACATTTACATCCGAACGGCACTCAAGTCCGTTTAGTCTGAAAACTACTGGAGAACTGCGTATGATGATGTGATGGTGATGTTGCTTTATTTATTTAAAGGGTTTTACGTCCGCTATTACGTAAAATGCTTTAAATAAATTAATATATTCCCCAAGGGTTAATTAATCCAATCCTGACCTTTAACCTGAAATATGGGCCCTATAAACCCTATAACCCCTATAACGTCATTTCTAATTACAGCCCTAGGCACTGACCACTGGTCCCATGGACAGTGTGCTTCCTAATAACGACTGATTTTCAGGTGCTACCGTTTGGTTATTGACATAGACTTCGATAGAGGGTGTAAACCTAAAATGGGTTAATTAACTACTAATCTAAGGGAAGCAACTCGAATAGATTTGGCTGACTTATAGCGTATATACTAAAGGTAACTTTGAACACATCACATATAAAACTTGTCTTTAAATAAAACGTACCTACTTAACTCTTAAATGTCCCTAATGACATCTTATGCAATCTATCTATTTCCTAGTTCGCTACACCATGCACCGTATACGACAGTACACAGGAAAAGCGAACGAAGTCAAGAATGCCTATTCTGCAATCACATTCATGCAGTAGGCCTAGACATTTTATACTTGAAAATTTAAAAAAATATATATATAAAAGATAAAAGGGAAATGGATCAGCATACAAGTACATACAAGACCCGGGACCTGCCTATAGATTTATCACTGTGTGATTATCGAAATATTGAGGATGAGTTTCATTTTATTTTGAACCCCTTTTTATTCAAATTTTTCGAAACATTATTATTTGCTTACTTGATTTCGATTTTAATCAACTTGATATCATTTTGGACACAGGATTTTCAATTAGGGGGCGTGCGAAATTATAAGGGGTGGGGGTCGTGGGTGCTCCCCCTGGAAAATTATAATGCCCCGGCCCTGTCTTGAACAAGTTATTGAGCACCGTTCCATGCGATCTTTCGATTTCAAAACGAAGTTCAACAACTACCGAAATGATGCAGTTGAAGAAAAGGAAAGGACGATCTCATCACTGGCATTAACACATGCTATCTAATTAGTCCGTGATCTCGCAAACGACGTCCTGTATGTACCTGTAAAATAAAGTATGCCGAGATGACCCCAAAAAGTGCACCTGGTGACAGTCGATTTTATAATCGCATGACCTTTCAACCCTTATGTAAATGAAGAATCTGGACAGGCTGAGGGAGCAGTTTGAAAAATGGTGTTTTGTTGGAGGAATTCGTCGATGTTTTAACGGATTATTGTGTTTTGGATGTAACAATTCGTATTGAGTGACACAGTATGTTAAAGATGAATGTTTCTAGATGACGGTAGTATATAGTATGTGCCGTGTCAGTTGGAATAAATGTGTTTTTCAGTCAATTGAAGCGAGATGGGGATCCGTTTCGCTCGCGGCGGAGTTGCCAACCTTGTATCAGAGACTTATATACAGAGAGATTGGCAGCTCTCTATTTGCCCTTGTGTTTACATAGTGGCCTCTGACCTTCCCACAATCCTTTGCGGTCGCTCGGTTCAGTCCTCACTAGACGCCATATTGGAGAAAACTTGAAAACCAGACACATAATTATCGATAATTTCTATTTGAAATCATCACCAAGATCCAATTTTGTGCGTTAATTTTATTAATATCAAAGTGCAGAAGGGTCATCAATATGAAATATATCACAATTTGCTGTCCAAGTGTTTGTATTTTGAGTATGAAAGTCAAGCACAACGCAGGAAAGATCGGCGGGAATCTCCAATTTTCGAAAAGTCCCTATATGGGGTTTTCGAGAATACGGATAAATGACAACAATGTGCATGATAATCAAGACCACATTCCATAAGTATGATTGTTTTTGGTTAATGTGGTAACTTTTGTAGTGGCCTAGATAAAACGATGTGCTTTTTGTGTGCGTTTAAAATTGACGATGTTTTGGTCTGACGTAATGGCTGCTTAATTACAAAACTTGGACATGTCGATAAGACCCAATGGATTTTTAGAAAATACGGATAAATGGCAACAATGTTCATGATCAATAAAACTATATCCCATAAGTATGATAGTTTTTGGTTAATGTGGTAACTTTTGTTATGGCCAAAATAAAACGATGTGCTTTTTGTGTGCGTTTAAAATTGACGATGTTTTGGTCTGACGTAATGGCGGCTAATTACAAACTTGGACATGTCGAATAGGACCCAATGGATTTTCGAAAATACGGATAAATGACAACAATGTGCATGATCAATAAGACTATATCCCATAAGTATGATAGTTTTTGGTTAATGTGGTAACTTTTGTAGTGGCCAAAATAAAACGAAGTGCTTTTTGTGTGCGTTTAAAATTGACGATGTTTTGGTCTGACGTACGCGTAATGGCGGCTAATTACAAACTTGGACATGTCGAATAGGACCCAATGGATTTTCGAAAATACGGATAAATGACAACAATGTGCATGATCAATAAGACTATATCCCATAAGTTTGATAGTTTTTGGTTAATGTGGTAACTTTTGTAGTGGCCAAAATAAAACGATGTGCTTTCTGTGTGTATTTAAAATGACGATGTTTTGGCCTGACGTAATGGCGGATTAACCAGAACATGTCGAATAAGTTCCAGTACATCGATACACACATGCGCAAAGCCCGATTTACCTGTGCTCGCGTGTGTTTGATAGGGGACAGGGCGCTCTCGATAAGGGATATGCTTGAGTGGTCACGAATAAAGGGAGCCACTACGTGTACGGGGAAATAGCGATGTTACTTATCTCTCTGTATATATGTCTCTGCTTGTATTTATAAAAAAAAATGAAAATCACATTTTCTATGCAAGCGCCTGTAGACTTCAGCGCCAAGACTGAAGAACGTCCTGATTATAACATATCTGATAGTAGCTTTGTAGATCTTAGATATTGTAAATAATGAGGAGCTTTAGTACTCTTAATCTTATATGCATGATTATGAAATTCTGCCTGCTTTTCACATACCACCACAGAGATTCAGCCAGTGATCCTCAAGATCAAATAGTCATGGTTTTAAATCATTAGAACTGTGTAAAAATAATAATTTGTACATTGCAAATGGTAGAGTTGATAAGGATAAAAATATTGTCAAAGCAACCTGTAGTGACGTCAGTGTTGTCGACTATTTAATCGTATCCGCACGTGCATTCCCTCTAATAAAACATTTTGAAATTCTGGATTGTGACCCAACAATATCTGATGTTCATTGTAGGCTAGATTTTACTCTACACAGTACAATGTACAATACGGCCGACTCTATTAATATGAATAATGATCAGGGTCAAGTTGGTCAAGGTCAAGGTCAATATATAGCTTGAGAGAATGGTAAGAAAAATGAATTTATACATATGTATATAACCTAAGTTGATAAAATAAATAGTATAGATAACACCCTTAATGTTTTGTCAGGGAAAATTAACAAATCAGAAATGAATGATGTGGCTTATGTTACATATGTATATCTGATTTATTCCGTATGTCAGCAACTTAAACATTTGGTGTAAAACAAAATCATAAAACACATAAATGTAAAACTGTTAATCATAAGCCATGGTTTACGATAGCCCGAGTTTTCTCTGGTCCTGTCATCATGTACACCAGACATGGTGACAGGGCCAGAGAAATGTACATGGTGACAGGGCCAGAGAAATGTACATGGTGACAGGGCCAGAGAAATGTACATGGTGACAGGGCCAGAGAAATGTACATGGTGATAGGGCCAGAGAAATGTACATGGTGACAGGGCCAGAGAAATGTACATGGTGACAGGGCCAGAGAAATGTACATGGTGACAGGGCCAGAGAAAACTCGGGCTAAGTTTACGACTGAGTGCCGTAGTAGAAACTAACAGAACCAATACAAATAGAGTTGAAATGAGTAGAGTCGCTAGAGGATATCAACAAGTTCTCAAGAAGAGCTATAACAAATATAAACACCAAATCGAAAATGAAATAAGATCAATGTCAAAAACAAACCCTAAAGAGTTTTGGAATGTTTAAAATAAATTTAATAAGTCTAAAAATGATCAAATTGACACCAAAATAACGTTGAACGAGTTGTATGGGTATTTTAAAAAGCTGAACAACCCCGATGACGACAGAGATAAGGATAAATTTATTATCCCCGATACCAATGATACAATGTTTGATAAAATATATTGAATTGCAATATAACTGAAGATGAAATTAGAGAGGTTATAAGAAACCTAAGTTATAACAAAGCCCCTGGTATTGACAGTATAAATGAGTATATCAGCACTACACAGTCTTTAAGTTTACCCATATACATGTATGTTTTTAATATCATGCTAAACTCTTGGTGTGTACCGGAATCATGGACTATTGGAGTCGTGAAAACGATCTCCAAAAAAAAAGTCAACTCGAAAATTCTTAATCTTATTACAGCATCCAGGCGCGGATCCATGAATTTGGGGGGGGGGGGGGGGGGGGGGTCAAGCTGATTGCAGACAAGGTTATTCTACAGCTGAAAATATTTTGATATTCCAAACACTTTTAATATATACTTCTCAAATCATAAGATATTGTTCTGTTCATACTGTGTGGAGGGTTGGGTTGTGGAAGAAACTATCAAAAAGTTATATATCTGGGAAAATATCTATTTTCATAATTAACTTATATACTAACACTAAATCGTGTGTTAAAAGTAATAATGGTATGACAGCTGACTTATTCAGCTGTCATGTCGGGGTAAAACAAGGGAAAATTCTCTTTCCATTTTTATTTTCTATAGATCTGAATGAATTAGAAGAATTTTTAATGCACTGAATAATGTTGAACAATAATTGATTTCAAGAACGCATGGGTATATTTGTTAAATTATGTATTTTACTTTATGCAGACGATACTGTGGTAATATCAGAATCAGCTGAAGGTCTACAGAAAGCATTGAATGAATTTGAAATGTATTGTAAGACATGGAATCTCAAAGTTGATATTAAAAAAAGAAAATGGTTATATTTGAAAAAAAGATAACGCTCAAAATGTACGTTTTACCTTATTTGGTGAAGAATTAGTAACAGGACAACTATTAATTCTAGGACTACTGTTTCATTACAATGGTAGTTTCTGTCAAGTCAGGAAAAAACTTATGGAGCAAGCTAAAATACCAACGTATGTCTTATATATAGAAAGATAAGAAATATTTTTTTACCAATTGATTTACAATTAAAATTATTTGATGTAATAACCCCAATACTTTTGTCTTCCTCATAAATCAGGGGGTTTGAAAATATATATCGACATCTATATACGAACTCTTTAATCATATAAATCTCTGGTTTTAATTAATAATTAATATCTTACAGTACATAAAGAAACTATAAGATCGTGTTATTACAAAAATCACACCAACCGTTGATTAATTTTCGGACACATATAATGATGTCAACAGTAAAAGATGTACGACAACAAAAAAGTGTTATTAATTAACAATTAATTAATTATCATTATCATCCATCATGCCAATAAGTCAATGTCAGTGCCTAATTGTTCGCCAGACATGTATGCCGTACGTGTTCATCATTACATACGTACAAGTTATACGGCTGTTAGCATCTTGTTTATCAATAAAATTAATTATTTACGGTATCTTAATCAAATTTGGAAAGCAACATTGACAATATGATGCTATATTTATTAAAATCAATGCTGATATACATTTATATCTTTACTCTATATAATTTATGAAACCAATTTGTAAAGTCAGTGATAACATTCCGACATGAATCGTCCACCGACTGGTGGCCACTGTACACACATAGATTCGTTTCGTTTTATTAATTGGTTGTGATCAATCGAGAACAATATTCCAGGAATGTTGTGTCCTTGAATTGCTATATAAACAAATAAAGTGATACGTTATATGACAATATAGTACACGTCTATCATATTATACACATGATACAAAATCCATGTGGCAATAATTAGGTTAGTTGTTTTCGTTCCACACTAAATAAATTTACGGAACTTTATTCAACATACGGGTGTCTTATCGAGTGTCATGTGACCACCATAGTTTGTGTTGTTGTGGTGAAGTTCGCCATCTTTGACAGCCCGACAATGGCGGAACAGTAATGTGATATTTATGGATACATGTGAGCCTTAAGCGATGTAGTGACCGATGAAGTGTATGTCATGCAGACGAAGGATTACACTAACTTGAGGTTTGACTTGGAAAAGAACCGGGTCACATTTTTGTTATTCGATTTTATTCATGTCCCTAGATTAGATGGCTGGTAAAGTAGCCAAGGTTCATGTAGCCAAGTTTTCAGTCCATGAATTTAATGCATCGTACCTAGATACAAATACGCCGGGGCTGTGGAATATGGAACAAAATGAGGTTCTCGATCAGCTAAGTGATGAGAGCTTCAATAGACGTGTTGAGATTTTGGAACAGTTGTTAATTACCGTTAGGAGAAATGGGGGACGTTTACCGTACACTGACACTCTTGCCATATTCAACGGCCTTTCCTTGGCCCTTTCGGACTCAAATTGGGACGTTAGACTTAAGTGTATACAGCTTATTAATGAAGTCATTCCCCAGTTCGGAGATGACTTGGACAGTTGCATGTCACGCATATTGGGAAAACTTATACCAAACATTGGGGAGAGTAAGATAACTGTCAGACGAGCTGTTATTCAGACTCTGCATGTTTATATGAAACACACCAATAAAGTGCAAGGCCTTCTACGAGCAATTGTTCAACATGGGTTAGAAAACACAGATCCAAGGGTGATTAAAGAAACTGTGGTGGCATTACCCATGCTTTTCACACCAGACTTTAAACGTGAAAACTTCTATGACATTACCCAATCTCTGGCAAAAAAGTTGCTTGATAATGCAACTGTTGGAGATAACCTCAGGGATTGTGCATTAATGACTATGGAAAAGATAAAGAATCTAGTTGGGGAGAAAGAGTTTGTGATTTACATACAAAAACTGTCAACACCTCTGAAACGGTACTATTGTCAATTGACAGGAATGGACATTGATTCAGATCCGATTCTGTCCCAAGCTCCTACTCCAAGAAACTCCAAGCAACATGCATTTTCAAAACCTTCAAAACCAGACAATGGAAATCAACCAAATATTGTGCGACAGCAAATTTACGAAACATATGAGTTTGGAATTATTCCTAGTCATGTTATGAAATTGATAAATGACCAAGAGAATTTCAAGCTAAGAGCACAAGGTGTCGAAGAACTGAAGTCAATAGTGAGAGAATTGCAAAGTAGTGATGTGACAGGAAACCTTCATCCACACATGATGCCTTTCATTAGCTTTTTAAACAATCTCATGGATGATTCGAATTTCAAGATAACAACTGTCACTTTAGAAATACTGAATTCTCTGGTGGAAAAATTGGGGACAAATGTTAAACAGTTTCTGCGGCCTCTTTCAAACATATTAGCAAAACGCATGGGGGATAACAAGATAGTTGTTCGCCAAGCTGTGATGAGGGTTGCAACCAAGATGATGCAAAGTTATCAAGCAAAACCAGTACTGGCAGTATTATGTGAAAATTTACAACACAGGAACTCTCGCATTAGACAAGAAACATTAAACATTGTCATAGCAGCACTATTAACTTTTCCTAGTTATGATTTTGATTTGCCCAAGATTTGTCAAGTTGTGGCCCCAGTGTTAACAGATAGTAAGCGTCAAGTTCGTCAAGCTGCACTTGAGTGTTTAGCTGTGATTGCACAAGCAATGGGACTAGGTAAGCTGCAACCTCTTGTGCATGCTGTAGATGGTGTAGAACTTAGTTCTGAGGGGGAGGGGGTTATGACAGCTGTTCAGGCAAGACTTGCAAGACGTCAACTTCCTAAATTGAATTCTGATGGTCTTGTTGAGTATGCCACTCCTATCCCCTCCTCAGCCTCTTCCCGAACACCTGTTCAATCTCTTGGTGCTGATCTAGACTGGATAATGGCTGTAGGCAGTACTGGGTCTGCACGCCAGATATCACGATCTGATACAATGGAGGTGGAATCTGTGACATCTTCATCTGCACGTTCAACTCCAGCAGTTATTGAGGCAGGGACACCAGCAACCAGTCGACGGTTCATGAGTGCTGGCAGAGGCAGAAATAAATTACCGTGGGAAGAAGACGAAGGGCATCGACAGGTAATATTATAATAGAATTTCAGTGTTTAATATACTAAAAGTGCTGAGTCTATTTACTGAATTGAAATAAGTTGAACTTGATTTACCCCTGCCATAGTTTCATGACTTGAAACAGGGTTTAAGAAGTTGGACTATGGTTTTGAACACTTTGAAGGCAGAGGTATTGCAGTGATCACCATTGCCTGTTTTAACGTGGCGGCCCGCCACCCTTAGCTGGGTACCGCCACGCTTACACAACCAAATTCATTTGATCCGCCACACATGTAATTGTTACCTAACACCCCTATTTTGTATCGATTTCAAGCGGAAAACTGACCCGTTTCTATAGCGTCCGATACTCACTACCTATGGCCCCTGTTTTTACAGGTGAACTAGGCTTAATTGACGATTTGTGATCTCGGTAAGGTGCCTCACCGTTATGTTTTGATACGGTCGACTGATCTCTTGATCACATCTATATCGATGGTAATAATTAATAATAGGTGTTCTGTTTTGACCATGGGAACAGATGTGATTGTATGGTTTCAGTCGATCGGGACATCAGAGAAAATGTTACCATCGTCGACATCAGAAAAACAGACGGTCCGATAAGGTTTTTTTTTTCACAAGAATTAATATTCAGCACGGATAATCAGACTGATAATATCAATACCTAAGCCGATGTTTGAGAAGCATGGATACATTTTTGAAAACTTCACGGCAATGTCACCATAAAGAGAGGAGCATCAGCTCCTTTTTTGGAACAACATGTGAACGACGTGTGATCGCGACAACCGATAGAAAACCTGTAGCCAACAGACTGAAATCTTTGATACATCATGCAAGCCACGGCTACAGAAATGCGCATGGTTAATTGTGTATGAAGATGACAAAGGTAAGCTTAAAATTAACCTATATTTGATTTGCTAGATAATGATAATAATCTAATGAATATTTCGTGCATTGGTTTTCTTGTCACGTGCTATTTTTAGAAAGTACTATTAGAGTGATCTCCCTTCCAAAAACGATCTCAAAACGTCCAATAATATAAATAATCTCAGAATCTCTCCTAAATCTCTGTATTTATTATTTGATAAGTGTTATCTAGGTACATGTATTTGATTTTCTTTAATTATTATCAAATATTGATAAGTTGATTAGCATCTCAAGTATATACAATGTAACATGTACATATGTAATGAATATTTACAAATATTTGTTAAAATATAATTAATTTGTTGTTTGTTTTTTTTTCCTAAAAAATTTATTGATGGTTTTAATTGTTTTGCTTATTACAAATTTGTAGGAATAAGAAGTTCATAATTATAATATGGTAATAACCACAATAAGATTCATTAAGGTTTTCAAAAATATTTATTTATTTATTACCACCAGCAGGAACAGGCTCTCTCGGAGGATCTTGAACTCTCTGATGATGGTGTTCACTACAAGAAAGCTGCTTCTTTCTAGAAGGGACTGTGCAACAGCAGAATGTTCATGTCATTTGGAGAGACAAATTGTGTTTGGCTTCAATTGTTCATAGTGAAGACTATTTTCAGGGGAAAATTATAGTGACTGTGTTGAATTGATATCTTAATTGAAATTATATTGTAGCTTGTGCATTGCTTTAACCCTTTGCCACATGTAAGCGCCTCTGGACGCCTTTACCCCTTGCCACATGTAAGCGCTTCTCGACGCCTCTGCATTATCTCCATGTAAGCGCTTCTCGACGCCTCTACGTTATCTCAATGTAAGCGCCTCTCGACGCCATGCCGGTTCGGTAAACTTAGACATGGAATATCCCGTGATTGAGAGCGACACCTATCTGGAAATCCCTGATACTATTTTAAGAAGATATCAATGCATCGACCAATCAGATTTGTACACGTCATTCATACGAAAGTTTTTGAATAAATTAACCTAGAAAGTGTGAGTCATGAGTGTAGAAAAGTGTGACAACAACGAGGCGTGATGGCGGCTGTGGCTACGATTTTGCGCGACATTTTTGACGACGATGATGATAATTTAGAGTTCGATGGCTTTGGACCTGAATACATTGAGTCAGATATTGATCTTAACGATGTTCTAAATGAACTGTCAACAGATAACGAGTCCGAAAATGAGGACGAACGGCGACTAGTTGTACCGCCGCCATTAGGTAATGTTGACCGAGATTTTTCGTCGATCACAGTAAATGATTTTGTTAGGGAAACGGGGCCAGTACTTCCAGAAACTTTAGATGTTGATACTGCAAGTCCCATTGATTATTTCTACCTTTTCTTCAATGAGAATCAGTTTCCACCATAGCTCGACACACTAATAACTACGCTTGCCGGCATTTGAAAAACGAAGGTAGATTTGTCCCAAAATGGTCGGATACACATTCCTTCGTCGCGACATCGGATATAAAATATTCTAGGCTTAAGCCTGAACTGTTGAAATATTCTTGTGAAAACTTTGAAAATTCAGTTTGTTTCATTTGGGAGTTAATGTTGAATCATTTCATGTACAGGAATTCAATGAATTATAAATTACATTGTCAAAATATTTTGAGATTTTTCTGTTCTGTTTGTATACAGCTGATTTCGTGGTTATGTGTTGTTGGTTTTATAAAGAAAATAGCACAGAATTAAAATTTAAGAAATTCTGAACATAATTGTAACTTACTAAAAATGTCTAAAACAACTATTTCACTTTCAAAATTAGGTTTAGAAAAATTAATCAAAACAAAGCTTGATTTCTCAAAAACTGCCATTGAGATGGTGTATGTATATTTCAGTCAGTGCAATAATGTTGCATTGCAACAATGTATCTTTGCACTATTGGCACAGAGTGCTGAAGTGTTATAACCTGCATGTGGCAAAGGGTTAAATACTTTATATATTCTTATATTATGTCCAGTAAAAGTTGCAATTTAGTTTTATTTGTAGATGCTGTATCATAGATATAATAGATATGGTCACTGATAATATTATAGTGCAATTGATTAAATTTATAATTGAAATGTTTTAACTTAAAATACTTGACAATGCATTATGATCTTGATGTGAATGTTTATCATATTTAACAGTAAAAGATGCTATTTGAGTTTGTTTTATTCAATGTTATATTAAAGAACAGCGAGTTGGAATTGAGATTGAAATGGTTTTATGAAAATAAATTGATGATTGTCAAAATGAGGAATGTATGTTTGTAGTTTCTTCAAGTAATGGTATAAGCTGTTATTTTGTTTTAATTTACAAGATATATATGGCAGAGAGTGAGCAAATGATTAAAATGTATATTTATTTAGAACTAAATAAAACAACATAATTAAATCTCTATTCTTAATGTCATAATTGATGATGTTTCTAGAAACGTCGCACCGCGTTGCTGCATGACATCCACCAAAGTACATGTTCAGAAAAAATTGTCAAAACAATTTCCTCCACCCATCATTTTGAAATTGTGGTGATCCCTGTATTGGTAATTCCACTGTTGATTGAACCTGTGGTAATTTCACAAAAAAGTCTTAATTTGAAATTAAATATATTAATTTTTCCAGCATAAAGCCAAGGTGACTCAGTATGCACATCGTTGTGAGTCAGGGGTGTAAAAATCCACAAGCCCGCATTTGTGATCTGCCAAATTTTCTGCTTGAACTAATGAAAATTGCATCACTATTTATCTATAGCTACCAGCCTGAGGCTAGTGACTTACCCATGTTTTAGCAGATCTCTATAGAGAAACATTTAAATTCAATTCTGTTGACGGGGGTGACCAAAATACACTTAAACACTTAAAATTCTTGGCAATAAACTTACCCAAGTAAAATCTGAATAATTTGCAGGAGTCACTTGTGCCAAATTGATCATGAAAACCCCCCCTCCTGTTATTACAATGTTTATCATGCCTTTTCACATGTATATATATAGGCTTATTTATTGCATTTTTGCAAGTGTAATATAGATATTTATCAAACAAATAAAACTTGTATTCTCGCTGCTGTTGAGCAGTGAAAATGTAAGTTTTTGATGGCATGCACATGTTGGCCCTGACTGACCCCCAGGGGCTGATGGGCGGGGCTGAAATTCCAAAAATCTTCTTCTCAAAGACCCTAATAAGGTAGAATCAAATACTCTTCATAGATGGAAGGGTCTTAAGGTGCTTTACCAACATTGTGAATTTAATGACCGTGGGGTCTCACGTTTGCCCCTAGGGAGGGGGTAAACTATACTAGAGTTTATATAGGAAAATCACATTTTTGACTATCATTTGTTTAATTTCTAATTGAATTCATTCTAACTTTGTTAACATTATCAGAATGGGATGACATCTTAACTCTTTCAGCCCCAGCACTGTTTACTGATAATTATAATATAAGTGCCCCAGCACCCACTGAGACTGGCTAGGGCCTATAGTGCCCCAAGCCCTAATTAGCCTGACACTGACCAGTGGTCACAGGTTGGGTGGTCATATAAAATTACTTTTTATGGTGATTTAAACAATCTTTTGGTAATAACAGCAAGAAGAAGAAAAAAAGAAGGAAAATAATATTTTGTGTTTGTGTTTTCTTTTTTAAAATTGATTGATCATAAGTAAGTTTAGATTAATAAAGAAAAAGAGAAAACATCTTCATATTTTGAGCATTAACTTCAATAGTAAGAGATTTAAGACAATAAATGAATAATAGTGTGCAATATTCATCATGATTTGAGTAAAACTAAATATGACAATTCAAACAGCATACTTACTTACAAAATAACCTTTGTTCAAGTAAAATCCAACAAGATTTATAGGACACAGGTGATAGGTATTTCTATTTATGTACATGAATTTTTCAACACACAAATATGTTGTACACATATACACTTGTCGATACTAGTACTGTAGGTTTTCTTTTAATTAGTTTATACATTACTTCTTTTTTATTATCTTTATTTCATTAATTGAAAATGCGTATTTCGAGATATGATTGGACACATTTTGGGTAAGTTGGGTGGCCTTAAAAAAGGCCGTTGTTTTGGTTAGCCTTGAAAAATTCCATCTCAGTTTTGTCGGCAAATAAGACAGTTACGGGGCCAGGATTTCCCGTGAATTCATTTACGACGGGTGTGGCGAAATTCACGGTCAATATTCATCGTTTTCTTGTTCAACTTTGTCTTCAATTTCGGGCAGTAATTATGGAAAAAATTTTGGTTGTCTCGTCAATCTAGCGGGCGGTATTCTGTCCTCGAGAAGTGTTGCGAGGGGAACGTCTTCATCCTCGGAATCGTCCCATTCGTCGGAGCTTGAACTAATATCTAAGTCTGATTCGTCATATTCCCGTAACTTAGACAAGTATTGCTTGTATTTAATGGTAGATTTAATCACGTCTTCCCGATTATATCCCTCAAATTCTTCTCCGGAGCTGTCGCTATCAAATCGTGTGCTGCTGTCTGTCGCCATGTTTACATTTATGAATGAAGAAAGGTGAAGGCCAAACCCGCGTAAATAAAGCATTCCTTTGTGTGTTTCAGCCAATCAAAACTAGGTAAACAACCCACCATTCTGTTCAGTAAAACCTGCTCTGATTGGACAGTTTTGGAGGTGTGTCTTTGGAATACTGGTTTTCAACTAATCATAGAAAACGCAACATAGGGTGTTTGGCAGCGTGTATGCGGGATCGGCTATTTATGACAGGCATGAGGAGACCGCCTGTATGCGGTATCGGGCCTGCAGGGGGGTTGTAAAGGCTGCGAAAGAGTTAATGCTATGCACATGTTGGCCCAGACCGACCCCTTGACTAATGGATAGGGCCAAAAAGGGTCAATTAAACTAACTGAAATATTTTGAAACTCAGGTGACTGACAAGCCCCATGGGCCTCTTGTTAACTATGCTGATAATATTGTGGTGAAATTGAAAATACTGTTTGAAAGGAGATAACTGCGAGATGCTGACATTACCTTACAGTAGTGATGTTCCGATAAATCAAGTTCGGCGAGTATCACTTGTTTGAGACGTTTGATCAATTAATTGAGTAAGAAATCTGTAATCGAGTTTAAGAAATCTGTAATCAAGTTTCGTCGGAAGTGCCCTACATCATGTTTTATGAAAATATATTACCTGGGTTGCAGATAAACATAAAATAATTAAGCTTGACAGTGTCGTCTATAATACAGACGATTGCGGGAAATAGTTATGCTTGTATCATACAAAATCAAGCGTTGCAATATAATTGGTAGTATTGTAATATTAGGAGGAATGTAAACATACTGATGGCTAAGATTTCGTTTGTAAAATTCTGTGGTGTGCTACCTGAGATGATCCTGAGATGGTCATGATCAAGTGTTGCTATTATTTGAGTCGATCCAAAATCCAATATGACCTCCATGGCAGCCATCTTGAAAAAGACATTTCAAACTTCTCCAGTTGCTCTGGTGCCATTAAGCTGGAAAATGGTGAGGATGTTAATGAAGGGGAGTCAACAAAGTGTATTTTTCAGCTTTGTAAAAAAAACCGACAGCCACGGCGACCATTTTGTAATATGATTGCGTAATCATGGTTTTCCTGAATAACACCTACAGTATTTTAAATTTGAAAAGACCTATTGGTTTTGCTGTTTCTTCATATTATTCTTCTTCCGTTTTTTGTGGAGTGTTTTATGGTTGATTTGAGAAAAAGATACTTAAAGTATTCATTATACAGAGGTCATGTAATTATATTATTGTAGTCAATGTCTGGAGCTAACTTTTTTTTTATAATTACAAGTTTAAAGTCACAGTCAAGATGCAGTATGTCATTTGGATGATTGTGATGTCTTTCGTTTTTCAGTATCATTTGCAGTTAACACAGTATGCAATTTTGAATATTTCTTCTGTTCTAATGGGTATGCTATCCATTCACATTTCAAGTTTCATGCCTGATAATAAGCCCATCCATGTCTATTGCAGTGCAAATGACAACTGATGTTATTTCAATGTCCTGCAATAACCCCACTCCCCATTTTGCGTCAGAGTTCATGTGTTAGCACGCGAGGGGATTTGTTCCGTTGGCGATGCCTTGTTATACAGAGATCATGTAATATATTATTTGTAGATAATGTCTGGGAGTAACTTTTTCTCTCTACAAATGTGATCCAGAATTTGATGTCAAGGAATTTTTGTTACATCTCAAATGAGGTGGTGTCCAACTTTTTCTCTCTACAAACATTGGGGTCACCAAATTTTCAACTTTTTCATTTTTGTAATTTTTTACATACATCAATGCAGTATGGCATTCTGATGATTTTGGTACCTCCGGTATTTTGATAGCTCTCCCGGTTCAGGTGGTACACCATTTTCATAATTTTCATGATTGTACAATCATTGATAAACCTTTAAACAACATCTTTTCAAAAACCAAGAGGCCTAGTGACTCGGTATTGTGTCTGTAGCATGCTGGTGTGAAGGGCCACAGAGTTTGTTCAAATGAATGACTTGACTTTCAATCAAGGTCACATGGGTCAAATAAGCTATAATATTCAAACGACTTCTTCTCAATAACAAAAATGCCCAGGGACTTGACATTGGGCTTGTAGCATGCTGGGGTAAAGGGCTTCCAAGTTAATTAGTCCGCTGCCGTTTGAAAAACGGGGGGACTTTAGGTTTACTGTCCGTCCGTCCGTCTGTCTGTCTGTCTGTCACGCAACAGTTGTCCGGACAACTCCTTCTAAAGTACTACTCCGATCTTAACGAAACTTGGTATACACTATCAGTATAACATGTAGTTGTGCATCCCACATTTTTTTTTTTTATACCCCCGCAACGAAGTTAGAGGGTATACTGGAATCAGGTTGTCTGTCTGTCCGTCCGTCTGTCTGTCTGTCTGTAGACGCATTTTGTCGGGACAACTCCTCCTAAACCGATGGGCCAATTCCAATGAAACTTCACACAAATATTAATGATCATGTGTAGATGTGTATGCCACTTTATTTTTCTCAAAATTATGGTTGCTATGGCAACTGGTCACTATAAACAGATTTTCCGATAAGAACCATAACTTTAAGTTTGTCCGGACAACTCCTAAACTAAATGGCCAATTTCAAAAAAACTTCACACAAATATAGAGGACCATGTGTAGATGTGCATGCCACATTCTTTTTTTTTCAAAATTATGGTTGCTTTGGCAACTGGTCACTATAAACAGGTTTTCTGATAAGAACCATAACTTTAAGTTTGTCCGGACAGCTCCTAAACCGAAGGGCCGATTTCAATGAAACTTTACACAAATATAGAGGACCATGTGTAGATGTGCATGCCACTTTATTTTCTCCAAATTATGGTTGCTATGGCAACTAGTCACTATATTACTGGGTTATCTTAGTTAGCCTCTAATTAACAGTTCCAATTCACCATTGACTCGTGCAGATTGCTGGGGTATTAGTCAGCCATCCTGGCGACAGTTCTAGTTTTTTCGAAAAACCATTTTTCAAAATGGCAGCCGGCTTCTCATTGGTTGAGGCTTGTCCGGGCAACTCCTTCTAAAGTTCTACTCCGATTTTATCGAAACTTGGTATGCATTATCAGTATAACATGCAGTTGTGCATCACACATATTTTTTTTCAAAAATCTATTTTCAAAATGGCCGCTGGCTTCGCATTGGTTGAGGCTTGTCCGGACAACTTCTCCTAAAGGACTACTCCGATTTTAACAAAACTTGGTATACATGTTCAGTATAACATGTAGTTATAAAAATGCAAAATAAATAGGTGCAGTCCTAGCTCAGGCAGGGGACTTTGTATTGCTGTTGCAATACTACCCATCCTTGTTCAATTTAATAACCTTGACCTTCATTCAAGGTCACATGGGTCAAATCGGCTATTATCTTCAAACGACCTCATCTCAATAACCAAGAGGCCCAAGGACTTGATATTGGGCCTGTGGCATGCTGGAGTTAAGGGCTACCAAGTTTGTTCAAATGAATGACCTTGACCTACATTCTAGGTCACAGGGGTAAAATTCACTGAAATCTGTAAGCAATGATTTTGCGATAACCAAGAGTCTCCGAGACCTGATATTAGGCAAATAGTATGCTTGTAACAAAGACTAGAAAATTTATTGATATGAATAAACCTGGCCTTCTCTGATATTTGAATAAAGAGGTGATCAGCATAGTATCTGTAGAAATGACCTTGATCAACTTCAAAGTTGCTGTAGAGCCAGGTGAGCGATACAGGCCCATTGGGCCTCTTGTTCATGAAATGTTGCATGAAGATGCCAGATGTGTTCTGATAAGGATAGATGTCAGAGACCAGTTTCTTAGTTTACTTATAGGAAGAAAATCAAATATTTGTCTAACCTTTAGTTGTTCATTTTGTTTTTAAGGAGGATTAACAAGCATATGACAACAGCTTGATCAACATAGGCTAGAGTCTAAGGGTGATGTTATTGTATACAAACAAAAATAAATGTAATGTTGTCCTCAGACTTGAATTCACTTGGCCAGTGAATTTGAATATCGATCAAATAGTTAATAAATAAAAAATTACACTCACACAGTTAGAACTTGGCCTAGTTCCTTGAGTGTAATTTATTCATGTTATATCTAGAGAAATATTCACATCTAGATCTAGACACCTGTATTATTTTAGTTGGCATGGAAGTCGGCTGATAAATGTGCATTCTGATACCTAAAGATACGTTATATGCACAGGTTGTGTTAACTCTCAATAAATAGACTTCACTTATTGTAATGCTTTCATGGTATAGATCTCCTGTATTATATGTATCTAAAAGGTGACATGGATTTTGAGAAGCTTAGTATGGAAATCAAATATGGTTGAATAAACTTTTCATACAGGACTTGCTTTAGAGAGTGTACATTGGCTTTCTATGTGCTATTCTTTTCTATTCAATGGGAAAATGTGATAGGGTGTACGTCTCAATCTTACTTTTTCGAATCAAAGACGACTGACGTATAATATATATATGTATTCAGTAAGATTTGATCACGGATCTGTCAGTTTGTACATACAAATACATAGGTAATGTGCAATGCGTTCAGTTGCTGGTGTCTGCAAGGTTTTTGTAGGAGTCGGACTGAAGTCTCGAGTAATGGTGTGATTGAGATGACTGTATATTTGATTTAAATGTAATAGCGCTGCAGACATTTTACACAAACAGGATAACAAACATGGGCTTTCTTGACACCTGGTCCTCGCTAGGTGTGGCGAATTTGTGTGTGTCTGTTAACACAGCTTGCTCCGTAAGTACCAAAACGTTTGTGTGTTGATAACAAAGGTTCATCTGAGCATTCAAAGGCCTATACTATGTCAGCTAACTCTAAAGGCTATATATATATATATATATATATATGTGAATGTATTGACATGTTCATGTCAATGCTGCCGGTGTTGTTAGGTATGTTATGTTTAGTATTAATATTTTTGAAGGCTTTTGAGACAAATACATCCAATATTAATATTATTTATTTGCTGTCTATTATTCCTAATATTTGTGTGGTGCTGACACAATTATGATCACATGGGTATCATATTATGTACATTGGGGATGTACAGTTATTCATCACAATAAGGAGCTTTTGGTGAATTAGTTTAGTTAGATATTGTTCTTTTCAGATGAAAATCTGTCAGTTTATCATCATAATCTGAATCCGCTCACCTGCCCATAGTCTGTTCAACTTTTTAGGTCACCTGAGACGAAATCTCAAAAATTTCATATGTAAGTTCCCCTTGTTAGAAAAGTACTGGTCGGGATGTTTCTCAATTTACACAGATTAGTAAGAAGAAGGGAAAAATAGAGAGAGATCAATCTGACATGGAACCTATATATATATAGATTATTCAATGGTGGGCGCCAAGATCCCTCTGGGATCTCTTGTCTTGAACTGTTTATTGTTTAATTGTAAAACAATATAAACAGATTTTAATAATGTGAGTACAATACATACATTATAAGATTATAAATGTATCGTTTTCGAAGAATATTATGCTGTAATGTGTACAACTTAGTGTGTAAATCGTGTATCTGTATGGCAAAGATAATTTTACCCATGAACTTTCTTTGGACATCAGATAAGTCAAATATTTTGCTTGGTCCCGTCAACTTCGACTTATCCGAGTTTTACTGTACTTGTGTGAAAACAAAATGATGAGAAAATGATTCATACATTCTTTTTTGTCTTCACAAATTATGCGATGACTGAACCCATTTTCCTTGTAACTTAAAGTTTGCAGCCAAAGATACTCAGGTCGGTAAAATGCCATGTCTCCGTAAAAAAGTTGACACGGATAGGTTGAACATCAAATATTTTGCTGGGTCCTTTTGACTTTGACTTATCAAGTTTTTATAGTAATTATAGTTTATGTACACATTCCACATCAAATTGACAAATCAATTTTGTTAGCAAATGAGATAAGTGCATATATATAAATGAAGGAAGTTATTTATGTATCATACTCTAAAAATAATTGGTAAAATTTTATGAACGGTTTCTGTGGTAAACTTGCCCAAAATAGTTGAATTTCAGCCTAACACAGTATTTGATCGAGGTACTAGTAGACACTATGGAAATCTACCATATATAGTGCACACTTTATTCAAAAATTGACAAGTGAAAAAATCCATTGCACACTGTACACAGGTACATGCCATGGATGTTATTTGAGATTTGTAATAATGATTTCTTTCAATAACAGGATTATGATTTAATACTATTGTTTAATATATTAAGCATTTAAAAGTAAATATTGACAAAATTAAGTTCTCATAATATGCATGTTAGAAAATAAAATCATAAATCTCATGTTAGACTTATGTATGTATATATACATATAATCAGTCAGTAAGAGTTGTGTGAAATAATTAAAATTCAGATGCTTTTAATCACCAATTCAAGTTCCAGCAGAACTTGTGGTCTATAATTCAACAAGAAGCTGAAACTTATTTGGCTGACCACAGGCACACTTGATTTAATTTTTCAAAAGTAGTCCAAAGCTTGTACTGAATAATGAAGTTCAAATGGGGAAATCCATTTGACAGATGTTTACCCAATAGACAGACAAGTCTACCCATGATGTATGGTTGAGTCCTATAAAGAGCTTCTTGTGTGAGTTAAAGTGAAATTTTTATGTCTGTGTACCAGGGCATTGCCAGCATTGAATATGGGATACTAAATATTGACTCTTCAGCTTAGAGATGTACAGACTCATAATGTGGACTAGTATAGGACAATTTTTAATCCATTCATTGTCAAACAGTGCCTGTTAAAGCTTTCAGGAACAAGTTATTTGAGAAAGCACCTTAATATATTGAACCACTTCTAGCGATATTGGAGCTGTATAATACAAATAAGACATTACATAGTTTGCCAGCTGGCACTAATAGCTATATATATCAGGAGATGTAATTTTCTGAGTTAGTAAACTTAATTACAGTTAAACCTGTACTAGCAGGAACCCTTATATAGCAGACATCTGTCCATATTGGACAGTTCCAGGAATCCCCAATGAAAATCACTATATAAATATCATGCATGTTGTGGACACCTCCCTAATGCGGACAGGGGACACTTACTTTTGTCGGCATGTTGTTAAAACTTCCATATAGCGACACGTGAAACCATAGCCATGTTTTATTATTTTTAATGTCAGGTTGCCTTTGGCACCTGCCGTTTTAGTCTTGGTGGGTAAATTTTGTTAGTCACACTGTAATACAAATAATATACATCCGCAGCTTAGTATAGTTCCTATTTTAACAGCAATTATTGATACTATTTAACTGATGGTGTGACCGATATTTTCTATTGTTATTTCAGAATGATGGTCCACCAAAACCACGAAACACATCCTGGTCTGTGGATGATACGGGGGTTGATGGCAACGATAACCACGGCAATGTACCAATGCCGAAACGTGTACCAAAAAGGCGAATTACAGTGGTCGGGCTGAATACGGCAGAGGAAGCAGCCCAACAGGAATCAAGTAAGTTTGAAATGAGTTTTATTAGCAAACCTGGTCTGAAGGACCAAGGCGTGCTTATGCCATACCGTGGCATCTTGCGTCCAGCGTCCATCCTTCAATAACTGAATTATTAATCTGTACCATTGATCAAAATTTATCCAAATTAGGTAGTTAGCATCCGAAGGAGGGTGGGATTCAAATTTACACATATAATGGGGGAAGGGGCAAAAGGGGTCGATTTGGTAATATTGATATTTCAGTAGAAACATCCCAAGGTAACTTGGATTCAAATTTATACAAATGATGGGGCTGACCCTGCATGGGCCTGAAGGTCAAGGACAAAAGGGGTCCATTTGGCAATATTGGTATTAACATCTTCTCTGGAACTAAGAAACATCAGACATTGATATTTCTGAGGTTACATCCCTAGTTGGCTGGGATTCAGGTTTATTCATATGATGGGACTGACCCCCGAGGGGCATGGCCAAAAGAGGTCCATTTGACAATATTGATATTAACAACTTCTTCTGTGGATCTAAGCATTGTATGGCTTTGATATTTCACCGGTAACATCCCTAGGTGCCTTGGATTCAAGTCTATACTAGTGATGGGCAATAATATGCAATAATATATGCAAAAATCTTTTAAATGACTTATTCTCAATAACCATGAGGCCCAGAGACCTGATGTTGGGCCTGTAGCATGCTGGGGTGAAGGGCTATCAAGATTGTTCAAATATGCTTAAACTTTAGAGCGACTTCTTCTCATTAACCAAGAAGCCTAGAAACATGATATTGTGCATATAGCATGCTGGGGTAAAGGGCTATAACAATTGTTTAGATAAATAAGCATGACCTTGACCTTCATTTATGGCAACCCGTCTCAAATATATGCTAAAATCTTTCTAATGTCTTCTGGAGGAACAACACACGTAGAAGTGATATATTTTGCCTGTAGCATGCTGCAGTGAACACATTGACCTGAAATTCAAGGTTACAGGAGTCAAATCTACCAAAATATATTAAAATTCAGGTGACTGTTAAGACCCATGGGCCTCTTGTTTAGATCATCTGACCCGAAGAGACTTGATATTAGGCCTGTAGCATGCTGGGGTGAAAGGCTACTAAGTTTGTTCATGTGAATAACCTTGACCTCCTTTTGAGATTACAGGACTCGGGTCTTCAAACAACTTTTCAGCCGAAAACTCAATGCCAAGCAGTTATTCAGGCCCATAAGGCCGCTTTCTATTTGATATTCAATGAAGTACACAATGACCAATAGATTAGTCAGATGACAGTTAGGCTCATGGGCCTCTGTTTTTTTTTTACAGATTCCTATTCTCAAATGCACTTGAATAAACTCAAGAAAAACCAGGGAAATCAAGGAAAATTGAATGCCAGCCCAAGTTCAGGATATGACCATTCAGATTTTGAGAGAGGTAAGTGTGGCATGTGTCCATTTAAACTCACTTCCAATCCCACAATTTGATTTTTCGATTATTTTGCCTCCCATTGAGATCTTTTCAGCGGTCAGGAAGGCAGACTTGTTATTATGTCACCCAAACGAAGCGGGGGACATATTGTGTTTGCTCCGTTTTTTCTTATTATTATTCTTTGGCTTTCTTCTATCTTTCCGTGGTGATCTTGTCGAGCGATTTCCTCCTAAACTACTGGACGGATACTTATGAAACTTCTTCACATGATTATTGGTGGGGAGCAGAAGGTGTGCAACGTTCATGTTTCGTAATGAAATTTCAAAATGGCTGCCATTTCCTGGTCTCTGATTGGTCAAAATTTAGATATTGTTAGATTTTAGTGCAAATTGGTACATAGGGGTATTGAGGGAAGAATACAAAGGTACCACTTTCGATACTCTCCGTTACCATGGTAACGAAATGGAGGTTTCTGATTGGTTGAAATTTAGATGTTGTTTGATTGCAGCGAATATTGGTACATGCGGGTATTGAGGGAAGCCTAACACAATGGTACCACATTCGGCACCGTCCGTTGCCATGTGTTTTTATGAATAATACTTAATAATTCATCTTTGAAGAAGCATTAAACAACATAATAATAAGTGAGATGCAGATTACTTGATATTGATTGTCATTGATGTAACATTTTACATATTGACAATAAACCACAATGCACACATACATTATAATTAGCATAATTTACAATTGTTGGGGTAGTTTGGGGGACATTATAGTAACGACCACCCTTACAAATAGTACTTGTTGTTTCCTGATAATGACTGCTGTAACTCTGGCTGCATCCAAACTTACACTAATTAATCATTTATTATGTCTACCAACAAAGATAAAAGTGTAAATATTTACATATGTTAAGAGAAAGCTCAGTCCGTATCAGAAATAGGATATTGGTAGTCATATGGACCTATATTTTGTGATAAGCAGGGTTTCTCTGTATCTACATGCATGGAGACACATGAGCATGAAAACCCATTTGATGCCAGAGTGATGACATACATTTCATCTGTTACATAGTAATTAGCAGATCAATATTTATCATTGTTTTCCTTATATTTGATACTGATCAATTATATTAGCTTTTGTAGCTCTATATCTTAAGTCACCAGTACATTTATGTATATCTCAGCCAGATTCGGTCTCAGAGGTCAACTTTGTCAGGCATACTGATATCTTTCGATAGATTTGAAAAAAGGATTGTTTTTTAAACATACATAATGTTTGTTTATTAGAATCAAGAGTAGAATTACTGTGTATGCCCATATTTGATGACTTTTTCAGTATGCACCACCGTTTTCCATCAAATATGGTAATAAAAAATTCGCTTCAAACCACAGACTTGTGATATATCTGCATAGAAGTCTGTAATTTTACAGAAACTATTGAAATATATTAAAAAGAACGTTTTGCAAATAAGTGCACTTACAAAATTTGTATTCGTGATGGGATGTAAAATTGTTGAATCAGAGGTCAACGATAAACTTGTACAGTGTATTCATATGCACAACCAATACCGGATATTTACATTTTCGGCCTTGTGCACTGTAGTACTAGATGTTTACATTTCCCTCCAGTCTCTATTGTTATGGCATCCTTTTCACAACTTCAAAATAAATAAATTAAAATAGATTTACATACAAGTCCGTTATTTTACTTAAATATTTGAAATATATTTACTAGCATGTTACATTATTAGCAACAAGTGTGTATTTCAGTAATAAAGAGAGAAAAATATTAGCAACAAGCTGTGTATTTCAGTAATTAAGAGAAAAAAATACAGTCAAACCTGTCATATGTGACCTTCCAAGGGAGTCAATAAAAAAGGTCACATATGACAGGTGGTCTCTTAATCCAGGTTCAAAGAAAATTACCCGAAAAGGAAAGTTCATGATTAGTCTGCCACATATGTAAAATTTAACAGCTACAAATATTAGTACATATATGAAAAGGAATTACCTCAGTCATCAATTAAGATTGTGAATATAATCAAATCTGTAAGAGACCTCTTGAGGAAAACGAAAGAAAAAAAAGAAAAAGAAAAAAAAAAAAATCACTATTCACTTAATGAAATAAAATGCTTATAATATTAATAATGGACAATATATAGAAATATCCCCATTTCTACATATGTAGTACAATATCTATTTTTTTAAATTTAATTCAGTTTCTTTATTTTCATTAATATATATATTTAAATTCTTTAGCATGTTACAATAATTTTTTTAATTTTAAAATACAAAAAATAATCAAAGAGTTTGAATGGCTAATTTGATTATTTCCAGTGCCGGATACATTTACAAAAAACTTTTTTTTTTTTTTCATTCCTGAATTCCTGGTCCGGACTTCCGTCCGGATGATTAGTCACGTAACTGCATTTCCTTCATAACGATGGAGACGTTTTTAACTGGCAAATAT
The DNA here is from genome assembly GCF_902652985.1 of Pecten maximus. Lineage (NCBI taxonomy): Eukaryota > Metazoa > Mollusca > Bivalvia > Pectinida > Pectinidae > Pecten > Pecten maximus. The sequence continues at coordinate 13,260,644 of NC_047017.1, read as the reverse complement.
CTGTCCTAATGTCTCAAAAAGAACATAAATTTCAGTTAAACAGTAAGTTGACTGTTTATTCACTCTTTTTCATACTTGTCAAGCAAATGTTTGTATTTTTATCTATCAAAATTTCGTGAAAATCGTCTGAATGGCGAGGACGTTTTTTCGCCATATCCCATCTCCTTTCATTCTTTAGAAGTAAAGTACAGTTTCGTTCCTTTTTGGGTGTTATCAGGGCAAAGATAATAAATTCAATACATTTTTTGAGACAGAATAAGACATTTCTAAAGTATTTTTTAATCTTTGAAAGCAGACAAGTTCGTCCGGTTTCTTCTTGATTATGACTTCTGCTTCCGTTTTAAAACTCGGAAAGTCGCTGAAAAAAGTCGCTTTTCAGCATTTGGGACACGGAAATGATGGTCGTTAGTCGCGTCTGACAGGTAGTCGCTTAATTCAGGTCACTAGTATAGTAAATAACGTTAGGAGTAAAAAATACGGTCGCATATGAAAGTAAGTCGTTTAATTCAGGTGGTCGCTAAGGCAGGTTTGACTGTATATTCAAAATGGCATTTGAGAGAATACATAGCCACAGGAGGAGCGGCATAGTTAGGCTATGTGTATGGGAGATATACTGTAGGCTTACAATATAGGTGGCATTCCTTTGAAGAAAATGGCCAATTAATCGAACACAAATGAGAGTTTCTTGTTGTTATGTGAACTGGGTTGCAACTTCACTGTTGCAAGAGAGGTATATAACTACAAGATTAAGGAAATAGAAAAGTAGAATCAATTGATTGGCATACTTGCACAACTTTGGAATGGTTTTGACGAGGTGACAGATAACTGCAGCAATATTCAGATGATATCAATATTATGGCTATGTGTGGTTGACAGTTGTTGTATTTAGATGCTTACTATATACCGTAAATATTTGTGTATAGTGCGCACTTTTTTTCAAAAATTGACAAGTGAAAAAGACCACTGCACAGTATACGCAAGTACAAGCCTTTTCCCAGTCAGAATGAATTTGATTTGAGATTTGTTATCGTTTCCTTCCACAGCAGGATTGATTTAATACTTATATATATATAACATATATAAAGCATTTAGAAAGCAATAGTTAACAAATAATCAAAGAAATGAATAGTTTTTCTGATGTTTAATTCCTTGTAATTGTTTATTTATCAGCAATTACATGGATTTATCTAAGCTTAAGTCAATCATGAGCCACACATTCCGTACACATACGATCTCACTTGAGCATGTTCCCGTTTTCAGGTCCAAAACGATGTTTAACATCTCAATTAACATCAAACAAAACTTGAAATGATATAGCAGTACTTAGTTATTTCATACTTTAATCACCTTATAAATCCAGAGTGTTGCCAGAAACTGATAACGTTCAACTTGTTTATTTACGGAAGCTGTAACAGCACGCATGCGCAATCAGGCAAGGGTAACACTAATGCCTTGATCTCGTGCGGCAGTCAGTGACCAACTGGCCATATAAATATGATCTGACTGTGAAAACTACCGGGGTACTCTTATTTATCTTCTGCACTGTAGCTGTATCCATTACACATGTTAATTCATTGATATAAAAGTTGTGACCAGCACGATGACAGCAGACTTGTTTCCGTACTGTATACAAAATGGCGGCCTGTGTTACATTACGTAGCAGTCAGCTTACTAGTCAATCGTATTATAATTGAGCTTAATTAGCTTTGTATGGTCATGGACAGATACCACAAGAGATCATACCTGTGTGAAAATCACAAGGTAATTGAGGGTAGGATTAATTATTTTGTTTGTACAACAGCGTAGATGGGACCGCTCCAATTTGCAAGCTGACTAGGCCTGTCATGGTATAATGTAAACAACCTGTCAATCCAATGTGTCAAATCTGACCGGTGATTCCAATTAAATGTGGTAAATAAGCTTTCATAAGTTACAAATTCCTATCATCTTTAATGCTTTAGAATTCAGCTACCGCGAAGTTGAATATTGAAAAAAAAAATTGTTCTTTTTTTTTTTTTTTTTTTTGAAATGAACCTCCAAAACGTACCTGAGCACTATACGGTATAATACAGATGAACATTGATATGGCATGTTTCAAACATTCAGTTGACCTATTGCCATCGCCTTAATTTTGTCAGGCGAATTCTGTCGTACACAATTTACATTTTCACCAGTCCCAGAGACCTGATATTGGGTCTGTAGCATGCTGTGATGACGGTCTACCAAGTTTGTTCTAATGGATGACCTTGACCTACATTCAAGGTCACGGGTCAAATCGGCTTAATTATGTAAACAATGATTTTGCGATAGCCAAGAGTCTCCTGATATTAGGCCAATAGTATTCTGGAATAAATGACAAGAAAATTTATTGACATGAATAAACCTAGCCTTATCTGATATTTGAATAAAACTGAAATCAGCATTGTGTCTGTAGAAATGACCTCAATCAGCTTCAAAGTTGCTGTAGAGCCAAGTAAGCGATACAGCCCCATTGGGCCTCTTGTATGTTTTTTGGATCTGAATTATTTTGAAAGGCAGTCTTACTGGATATACTTATCAATTACACTTTTCAGAACAACCACCACCAGTACCTGAGAAGGTTAAATCAAGTACAGTAAAAAGACCTCCCAGCCCAAGTGTCCCAAAAGCTTGTAAGTGGGCAGTGTATGCAGGTTCTAGTTTAGCTTTGGCTGCTTATGTATGCTATTAATATTATTAATTTTATTTTTGTTAACAAATGCTGTGGGATTTGAAATATTTAATACCTGATATATAATTGTCAATTAACACAAATTTGTATATATGGTGGATCACATATAAATGCATATAATATTCAGTATTGGAAAAAACAATGCAGAAAATGTCAATTGTGTGATTTAAAAAAATGGCCTGTGTATGATTATTTACTGGGTTTTTTGCCGTGTGACCAGCCAGGGTCATTTTTTTGGTAGGGTCTTCTTGTAGTAGTTTGTGACTACCTCTCTGAACAACATATGGGTGGCCCGTCACATATCATCCAGAGCAATTTGGGGAAAATGTCTTGCCCAAGGACATAACCACCACAGCACAGATCAAGAGTAGCCTGTTTCTCAGCTTCACAATAAACACAAATCGACATGGGTTAATGGGAGTGAAGAACCATGCACCTGGGAACTTCGTCTGAGATTTCCTTGTTGTAGCTCTAACCAACTGAGCTATTGCGGTCCCCTCATATAGGTTAATTTCTGTCAAATGTGAGCTCGTCATGTATATTCACAACACTCCTCCCCGTTTTAATAATGGAATGTGCTATTAGCATCAACATCTGCAGCTGAATCTGAACAATAAGGTCAACACCAATACCACTGCAGGACAAACTTCAAAAATGTATCAACCTCTCTCGTAGCAGGAACTCAACGGCCGCTCACGAGCTGAGCAGAGCATAGACCCATGTTAGCAATGATTTAGCCAACTGCGCATCTTGCCGAACCCCGGATGGCATCCCCGAACAGCTGGCCCAAAACCAACAGGTAACTATGTATCCACAAAGCAGGGGAAACAGGTAGAGCAACCATCCAACCAATAGCTTGTCCTCTGCAGGAATGCAGATCATCCAGCAGGAGTTTTTCTCCCCGATTCACCATAGGGCCGTGATCCATGCAGCACTGGCTAACCGAGATCACCAGCTTGGATGCTGCCCCCCGGATCAGCGGGATCCAACACAACGCACATCGCCATGAGGCGACCATCATCCCCAACACACCTCACCAGGCTGAGGCCATCATGGGATACACAACTTGAGGTATGGCATGGCGAGGAACGTGCTCAACCATCCCCTAAGTACCTAGGATCAGCCACAAACAAACAACTTCCCTCTGACGGCGCATGGACCCTCATTCAAAAGAACAAACCCTGCTCTCCTTCCATCCGATGTAACTTCAGCGATCCCTTCAGCATAGTTAACAGAGACACTATGCAACCAACATTCAATTCCATAAAGAAACTGACAATGACACAATGGATAGAGACTACTCGCAGAGCCCCAAGCACACCAGCCAGCATACTGCATGGCAGTCTATGAAGTAGCAGCAACCGCAGTGCAGCGCAGCTGCTCTGATCTACACAAGAGGGCGCTGCACTGAGCCGACCTTCGTATGAAGCCAAACTTCGACTATGAGGGCATGCATTTGCTGTCTGGCCATGAGTCATGATCAATAATGACTGCGAGACAACTTTCTCTTTTCCTCCATCATTCTACGAATGTTCTCTCAAAAGTTGAGTCACATAGACTGACATGCGAACACCACATGCAAGAGGGCACCAGGTTCTAAAGCCAAACATAATGCCGCCCTTATGCATGAGATGAATGGGATGTTAACGCGTTCAACACACTCAATCACATTATTCTCAATCTACGGGCCGATTGAGCAATTGAGGGAAACTCTTTTACCCAATTTTTCCTTTGAAATACGGTGAAATCACCAGGCAGAATCGCGGGGAATGACATGTTGATCGGTATATGTGTCGCGCATGTGCAAGTAATATCATGTGGCCAAAACATTGTAAGCTCACCTGGTCCGTCTGTTATCCTTCCGTCCGTCAACAATTGACTTGTTAGCTCACCTGGTCCGAAGGACCAAGGTGAGCTTATGCCATACCGTTGCGTCCATCGTCCGTCCGTCCGTCCGTCAACAATTGACTTCTTCATCATAACCACTGATCAGAATTTGACCAAATTTTGTCAGAAGCATCCCTATGGGGTGTGGACTCAAAATTGTACAAATGGTGGGGCTGACCCGCCGGGGGTCTCGAGGGGCGGGGCCAAAAGGGGTCAATTTGGCTCTATTAATATAAACGACTTCTTCTCTGAAACCAAGCAAAGGATATCGCTCCTATTTGCCTGGTAGCATCACTATGGGGTGAAGATTCAAAATTGTACAAATGGTGGGGCTGACCCCCCTGGGGGCCTGAGGGGCGGGGCCAAAATGGGTCAATATACCTATATTAATATTAACGACTTCTTCTCTAAAACCAAGCAATGGATATCGCTCATATTTGCCTGGTAGCATCACTATGGGGTGGGCATTCAAAATTGTACAAATGATGGGGCCTGAGGGGCAGGGGCCAAATATGGTCAATTGGGCTATATTGATATAAACAACTTCTTCTCTGAAACTGGGCTATGGATATTGCTCATATTTGTCTGGTACCATCACTATTGGGTGGGGATTCAAAATTGTACAAATGGTGTGGCTGACCCCACGGGGGCCTGAGGGGTGGGGCTAAGAGGGGTCAATTTGGCTAAATTGATATGAACAACTTCTCTTCTGAAACCAAGCAATTGATATTGCTCATATTTGACTGTGAGCATCACTATGGGGTGGGGATTCAAAATTGTACAAATAGTGGGGCCGTCCTCCCTTGGGGCTGAGAGGAGGGGGCAAAAGGGGTCATTTTGGCAGATTTGACATAAACAACTTTTTCTCTGAAACTAAGCAATGAATATCTCTAATATTTGACTGGTAGCATTCCCTTGAGTTAAGGATTCAAAATTGAAAAAATGATGGGGCCCACCCCCTTGGGGCTGAGGGAAGGGCCAAAAGGGGTCAATTTGGTTAAATTGATATGAACAACTTCTTCTCTGAAACAGCTCATATTTGACTGGTAGCATTCTTTTGGGTAAAGATTAAAAATTTTATAAAGGAAGGAACTGACCTCCCGGGTGCAGAGGGTGGGGTCAATTGGTTTAAACAACTTCTTTTTTTAAACTAAGCAATGGATATTACTCACATTTGTGTGGTATCATCCCTAAGGGGTTGCGCCAAAAGTCAATTTTATTTCATGAATTAATGCAGTTTTTGACATGCCTCACGTACCCATATAAAATGCCTATGATATATTGACATAGCAATACCAGTGACAAATATACTTAATCATCATTCTTGTTTCATATATCATGAAATCCAGCTGAGCGATACAGGCCCTCTGGGCCTCTTGTTGGACTTCTTCTTCATAACCACTGATCGGAATTTGAACAAATTTGTTCAGAAGCATCCCTATGGGTAGGGGACTCAAAATTGTACAAATGATTGGGCTGACCCCCCCCAGGGGCCTGAGGGGCGGGGCCGAATGTGGTCAATCAGGCTATATTGATATAAACGACTTCTTTTCTGAAACCAAGCAATGGCTATCACTCATATTTGCCTGGTAGCATCACTATTGGGTGGGGATTCAAAATTTTACAAAATGGGGTGGGGATTTAAAATTGTACAAATGATGGGGCTGACCCCCCAGGGGCCTGAGGGGCAGGGCCAAATGTGGTCAATCAGGCTATATTCATATAATTGACTTCTTCTCCTGAACCAAGCAATGGATATAGGGGTCAATTTGGCTGAATTGATTTAAGCAACTTATTCTCTGATACTTAGCAATGGTTTGAATGGTAGCATCCTATTTGGGTAGGGATTCAAAATTGCATAAAGGAAGGAGCTGACCCCCCCAGGGGGCAGAGGGCAGGGTCCCTATGGGGTCGCGCCAAAAGTCAATTTCATTTCATGGATTAATGCACTTTTTGGCATTTTTAGTATTAAAATAAAATCAATGTACATGTACCCATATAAAATGCTTATGATATATATTGACATTGCAATACCAGCAACACATATACTTAAGCATCATTCTTGTTTCATATCTCATGAAACTATGTGAGCGATACAGGCCCTCTGGGCCTCTTGTTTGTTGGATTTGTATTGGAATTCATTCTAACTTGGTTAACATTATCAGCTTGGGATGACAGTTTGATGGAATGTAAATGTTGGCCCTGACTGACCCCCAGGGGCTGATAGGCGTTTTTTTGTTTTTGTTTTTATAACTATTACTGTGCTAATTTTTCATCATTGTATATATTTTTTAAAAATTCTTTCAGCACAGCAAAATACAAAAAAAAAATAAAAAATTGTACATCGATTTTACATGAGAAATATATTTCATTCGTTAATTAGACTACTTTCAAATTATTTATATATATATATTTTGGGAATTCCTGAAATCTTGGTCCGGATATCCGCTCCGATTATTATTTACGTTACTGCATTTCCTACTTTAAAACGGTGACTTTTTTACCGGCAAATATCTGTTTTAATGTCTCAAAAAAGATAACAAACGATTTAACAGTAAGTTAACTGTTTATGCATTCCTTCATTGTTATATTTCTCATGCAAATTGATGTATCATATATAAAACGTTTGAAAATCGTCAGAATTCTAGACCGTCTCTTCTCCTCCTCTCCTGTCCTTTTGCACGAAAAGTAAAACAACTTGGGTGTTATCAAGGTGAAAATGGTAATGGAAGGCATTTTGGAGACTTCTGGTCGCTTATTGGAGAGTTATTGTTATCAAGGGAATGTACAATTGTGGTCGCTGGTCGCGTTAACAGAGGGTCGCTAAATAGAGATGATCGTTTGGACAGATTCGACTGTACTTGCTACTGAGTATGTATACTACAATAGTACAAGGGTCTTTAGAGACAGATGACCGTTAAGACCAATGGGCCTCTTGTTCATGATCAGGACTCCAGCATCAATTACAAATTAATGAAAATTGATTAATATGTTATAGTTGGTTTGAATATGTGCTCAGTTGAAGCCAGTTTCATGTCTTTTGGGGAGAAAGATGAGACTTGAGAATTTAATGTTGTTTAAATTTCATGTTTATTTTTCAAAATTTCTCTCATTGCAGCCAATGACGAGTCTCCCATCCCCCTCAAACCTACCTTGGCCCGTTCTGCAACAAAGCGCAGTACCAAAAAGGTGCCACCAATATCAACTGCTCAGTCAGATAAATTTTCCTCGATCCACAAGGAAGATGATACTGATAGTGCATATGCAGCTTCCTTGGAGAGCAACATGGAAAAGGAGTCACATCAAGAGGTAACACTTGTATTCAGTCTATATAAATCAGGTCTGCAAAAGGTCAGAATTTGCACCTCATTTAATGACTAATCAGTTTTGGTAGTCTACTGTTGCATCCACACTTATCATAATTATACACAGTGAAAGACTAGAAAATTTATTGACATGAATAAACCTAGCTTACTCTGATATTTGAATAAAGTGGTAATCAGCATTGTAACCGCAGAAATGACCTCAATCAATTTCAAATTTGCTGTAGAGCCAGATGAGCGATACAGGCCCATTGGGCTTCTTGTTGACTATGATTTGTTGGATTTCTATTGGAATTCATTCTAATTTGGTTAACATTATCAGCATGGCATGACAGTTTGATAGTGTGCACATGTTGGCCTTGTTGGCCGGGACTGACAAGGTACTTCGAGTTAAGCGGGTATTCGAGTTTTCCCGAGTTCGAGTTAACGAAGTTCCACTGTACGTAAAGTTTATGCATTTATTTGACTTCTGACCGGTCTTCTGAATGCCCTGTTCAATGACAAGTTATTTATGGCAGTTTCATGTAAATTGGTTGGCGTGATAACTTTGACCTGTCTATAAAGGTTATCTGTCTATAGTGACCGTTTTTCATCCTCCCCTTGACAGGTCTTTATAGACAGATTTTACTGTACTCATTCATGTGTGTAATCAGAATATCATCCATATTTTCTTAACCTTTTCCCAATTGAAATGGTGAAATTACTGAAAGATGATGTAGAATGCTTGATGATATGATGAAGTGTCATTTTAGACTTTGAATGAATTGCAGAAATATCTATAACATTATGATATAATCAGTCATTAAATTAGGGAGAGGTGATCTAACAGTCCTTTTTCAGGTACAATCTTCTGGGCTTTGTAGTTATATTGATGAAATCCTGTATTTCCCATTTGGGAAGTGTATTACTGAATAGTGAGCTGATTCTTTTTGTTGACAGATGATGAAATACCTCAACAGTATCCGCAATGGTTCCAAGGTTGGTTTGAATACACTACCGCATGTTATTCATTTTTTTTAACCTCACCTGCTCAGAGAGCAAGTGAGTTTATGCCGTGGTGTGGCGTTCACTGTCCGCCATCGTCTGTTGTCTGGCTGTTTGTCTGGTGTCAACTTTTCCATTTAAACAACTTCTCAATAATAACCAAGAGGCCCCAGGGACCTAATATTGGGCCTGTAGCATGCTGGGATGAAGGGCTACCAATGTTTGTTTAAATGAATGAAGTTAACCTTCATTCAAGGTCACAGGTTTAAATGAATAAAGTTAACCTTCATTCAAGGTCACAGGGTTCAAATTTGCTAAAATCTTTAAATTACTTTTTATCAATAATTAACCAAGAGGCCCTGGAACTTGATATATTGGGTGTGTAGCATGCTTGGGTGATGGGCTACCACGTTTGATCAAATGAATGACCTTGACTTACATTGAAGTTTACAGGGGTCAAATAAGCTGAATTTTTTAACCAGCTATTCAATAACCAAGAGACCCAGGGAATTGATATTAGGTCTGTAGCATGCTGGGGTGAAGGGCTATCAAGTTTGTTCAAATGAATAACCTTCACCATAATTTAAGTTTAAAGTGTTAAATTTGCTAAGATATTTTAAAGACACCTTTTCAAATAACTGTGATGCCCTAAGATCTTATATCTGGTCTCAGATACACTTGTTCTTGATTATGTTTATGTATAAAAAGGATCACTAGATAGCAGGTGAGTGATTCAGGTTGATTGGGCTCTTGTCATATTTTGGTTTTATTTTCAGCTCACCTGGCCCGAAGAGCCAGAGCTTGTGCCATGGTGCAGCGTTGTCTATCACCTTTTTGATTAAATCGCTATTAGTCATGAACGGGCATGAGGGATTGCCCCCAATAGTGGCGTGGGTGGGGCCCAATAAGGAAAACACATCAGATATTCTTTTAAATCCTTCTTCTGCAATAATGAAATGATTAAGTCAATAGTTGGTCATTGGGTGACAGGGAATAAATTTTGCGTAAACATTGGGTTAGAATTAAACCAGCCAAATGACCAGAAGTCTAGGCCAGGTTATTTCAGCATCAATTTTTTTATGACATGAAGCAAAGTTGGTAGGAGTTAAAAAAGGGTTGACTGATCAAAGGTCAAGGTGACTGAAGCAAAGGTCAAGGTCTGATTTTGTATTTTTTCACAAGTTTATAAACATTTTGTTATGATATTAAGAAAAAAAGGAGGGCAGAATTAGGCATTGATTCAACTGAGTAAAGGTGACCTTCATTCAAGGTCACATGGGTCATATATGCTAAAATCTTTAAACAACTTCTCAATAACCAAGAGGCCCAGGGACTTGATATTGGTCCTGTAGCATGCTTGGGTGAAGGGGTACCAAGTTTTTTCAAATGAATGACCATGACCCTTTTAAGGTCACGGGGGTCAAATAAGCTAAAATCTTTAAAATACTTCTTCTCAATAACCAAGAGTCCCAGTGGCTTGATATTTGGTCTGTAGCATGCTGGGATGAAGGGCTACAACATTTGTTCAAATGAATGACCTTGAGTTTCATTTAAGGCAACATTGGTCAAATAGAGTAAATTCTTCAAACAACTTCTTCTCAATAATCAAGAGGCTCAGGGACTTGATATTGAGCCTATAACATGCTCGGGTGAAGAGCTACCAAGTTTGTTCAAATGAATGACCTTGACCTATATTAAAGATCACAGGGGTCAAATAGGCTTAAATCTTTAAACAATGACTTTTTGATAGCACTAGACTCTTGTTTTGTGATATTAGGCTAAAAGTATGCTGGAATAAAGGAATAGAAAATTAATTGACATGAATAAACCTAGCCTACTATGATATTTGAATAAAGTGGTAATCAGCAAAGTATTTGCAGAAATGACCTAGATATACTTCAAAGTTGCTGCAGAGCCATGTGAGCAATTCAGACCCATTTGGTCTCTTGTTGCATCTTTCTGATCTCAAACTAAGAAATATCCCTTTAATTACTTGTTATAGTAGTATGATGTACTCAAGGTAGTCACATGACCGTTAAGGCCTGTTGGGCCTCTTGTTGGTGACTGTGGGTAATATATAGCTACATGACAAGGCCCTTGCTAACCACTTAGTATTCTTGTTTGCTTTTGAATTTTCTTTCGAACCAGATGTTAAATTTAGTTAAAGAAAAAATTGACGGAAATACATGGTACTAAGAAGTAGGTCCCAAAATGGGAAAACTATATGCATTATAGTGGTGGTACCGAATATCCAGGTGAGCGATACAGGCTCCATGGGCCTCTTGTTCACCTCCAGAAATGTCCCTTGTATGTTCTCTAATTTGTATTAACAAACTTCCATTAATAATACCTTTTTCAGTCTGTTGATCAGCTGTCTGGTGTGATGTGAAAATAGTAACTACATTTAGCATATCAAATTAATTAGTTGGTGCTCAGGGCAATTTTTGGAAAAAAAAAATAGATGAGGGAGGGCGGCATTTTATTTTAACACTTTATTGGATAAAAACAGATGCAGGAGATTTATTTTTTATTTTTCATTCATATGAAAATGAAATATTTTAATAAATCTTTTGAAGCAACTTCTGTGTTCATTAATTTTAACAAGAAACAACAAAATTTTCACAAAAATGAAACATGGCATTCTTTCAGTTTTTCTGGAAACATCCATGCCACAATTGCAATGGACCCATCCTGTATCGAGGTGTACAGTTCTTCCTTTGTACATGCTTCCGAAAACCCCCCAAATGTATTCTATAGTCAGCCATTTGCATCAACTAGCTAGGTCTCTTTAGCACTTGTAACTTCTTTTCGTTCAAACGCTTGAAATATTGACGAGACTAAAGCTTGAACCGGAATGCAGAATTTTCTTTCTGGATTCCCCCCCCCCCCCCCCCCCCCCCAGAGTTTATGGCCGCATTAGAGTAATTTTATTTTATTGTTTTATTGGATGCGAGTGGGCCTGAGAACCAATGAATTAATTTGTTATGTCCTATCAAGTTTTGTTACAGCACTAATATCTCTAATGCCCAGTGTTCATGGTGTAAAAGTGAAGTTGAAAACTTTGCAAATACGTACTATGTACATAATAATACATATTTCAGTACTTTATACTATTTCCGGATTCCATACCGGAAGTAGTTATTGGACTTGCCCAAAGAAATTTGGACAAAATGGCAGACTACATGTGCATTTTTGGTGTGTTGTTTTTTTCAGATAGAAACACAAATGTTAGTGTTATCATTGTCATTATTGAAGAATTTTTAATTAAATTAGATCTATGTGTCAAATTTTACCACCATGTAATGTCTTAGTTATATCTGAAGTGAAAATGCAGCACACCATAATATTTTTTACATAAACATCCTATGAAACCTATTACACTGATGGGGAAAAATGTAACCTGAATGAAAAAAACAGCAAGAATTTAGCAACCAAAGTATTTGTTTTGAAAGTTTCGAACACCTTTTATGTCCTTGGGTCCGTGGTCCGTGCGTCTGTAAAAAAACTCTTGTTATCACTATTTCTCAGAAAGTACTGAAGGGATCTTTCTCAAATTTTTGGGTTTTTTCAGTTATCCGAGATTGCACCTTGGCCTACATATATATTGCACGATTATTGTCTACCACTATACTGCTACTTAGTACAAAGTTCTAGGGTCTGTTTAAGTTAGATTACTGTGAAAGCCCATTGGCCTCTTGTTCAATATTTTGTGAAGTATTGGGTTTTTGCAAAATTCTGTTCGATCCATCAAAATATTTCGATGTGAATTCTTAAATCTGGTTTTGAAATACTTTTCCAATGAAATGATATTTTCTTTTTCATTATTTTTTATCTGCTAATTTTTCCCCCCTGCAAGTTTATGTCTTTTGCTTTTCTATTTTGAATCGTATAAAACTGCTAACTTAAACCTGGAGCTGCTATATGTTAAAATATCCTGACTGAGCTTTAAACACTTCTTTACTTATTGGAAATGAGAGAGAGAAAAAATATGTTGGTACCTAATTAGCTCTGATTTTAGGACAAAGCGGTATTTGAGGCCTGAACACATACTTTTCCTTAAGAATCTACTAGTACTGTGCAGTCAACACCTCTTATTGTTAGGGTTTGTCAATGTTTGCAAAATTATAAGAACTTGCCTAAAGATTCTTTTTCTTCGAAATTGCTAAAATCACTGATTGTGACTTCACAGCTGCTTTATTATCCCCGCCCTACAAAGTTGTCAGGAGATATACAAATGGGTTCCGTCAATCTGGATGCGCTTTCCAGACGATATCTTTTGAATGAATGACCGAATTTTAATGAAACTTGCATGGTAGACTTATAACCTGAACCCCTCTCTCAAGTTCGTTCATCGGCATATTCCGTGCATATTTAATGAGGCTGCTGGGACCTGATTGGCAGATTGCTTTCCGCACAATATCTTTCGAAGAAATGATTGGATTTGGATGAAACTTACTAGGTAGACTTATTACTTAAACTCTTCGCTCAAGTTCGATCATCGCCATAAATGAGGCTGCAGTGACCTGATTGGCTGATTGCTTTCCGTGAGATATATTTTGAAGGAATGCCCAGTTTTTGATGAGACTTGCTTGGTAGACTTGTTATGTTGATAACTTTCACAGGAACTTTATGACTGAACACAAAATCATTTAATGATTCTAAATGATATGTCATGTGTTTCATGTTTTTATGCATGTTGCCCACTTTAATTTCATGTAATACAATATTTGCATGGGCGGGGGATCTTGACGACTATGTCCTTGTTGATTTGGCAATCAAAGTAAGAACTTGTGGAAGATATTTCATCATTTTCTGGAGTAGTTTTCATATTTAAAGAATTGATTACAGCTACCAGTTTATGGATGAATGCAGAGCTCTGTTTGGTGGCTGTGTCTGACTTGAGGGACCTTACATTATATATGATATATGTATGTGGTCATTTAGGCTGATGTTTGTTTTTACAGATGATGAAGTCATTGCAAGGAATCCGAAGCAGTGCCCACAAGAAGAAGGAAAAGGTTGTGCTGGAGAAGAACTCCAGCCAGCAGAGCTTGACGTCAAGATCTCCCTCACCCGACTTTCATGAGAGTGGGATATGGAGCACGTCATCACGAGATAACGATTCAGACGCTAGCTCTCTTTCTAACCGCAGTAAGAAGAGGTATGGCTAGCATCCATCAATCTACACAACTTAAGAAATCTGAGTAAATGCAGACCTGCCAACTACTACTATTTTATAGTAATCTTTACTATTTTGTGGTGGTCGTTACTCTTTTTTCTCTCGAAATAGTAGCAAATTACTCTTTTTGATGCAATAGATTTGGCAAGAATTGTTAAGAATTACTCTTTTTTTGCTCAAAAATGGGCCAAATTACTATTTTTGAATTTGAAAGGTTGGCAGGTCTGTAAATGCAATGGATCTCACATCAGTACATATTTTCTTGGAATATCAGATCATTGATAAAATCTTCTTTCCAGAGTTCTGATAGTTGGTCAGTTTAGGAGTATATGAGATCAATGTTTGTGTTGTATGTCTATCAATATGCCCAGGGACTAATTAAATGCATATATTCTGACCCAAAGTAAATGACATGTCGTCTGGAGGATATAGAAAGAAAATTCCAGACATAGACTTATTGCTTGATAAATAAGGTACAGTACCTTACGCTTAATAGGGTATTTCGTTTATAGGCGTAAAAATTAAAAAAACAAAACATTTTTCTCTTAAACCATGTTAAAAAAAACGAAACCGTGACGTCAGGCGTCCGTCGTCCATCTTTCTGGCGTCAACTTTTTAGGTCACCTGAGACAAAGTCTTCATTCCACATACACTTTAAGTTAATGAAATAATTTAAGTAATTTTATCTACAGCAAAAAGGTGGATTCTCCATTTGAGTCAAGGCCAAAGTTAGCGAGATCAGAGGTAGACTTGAGGAAAAGCAGCAGCAATAGTCGTGATGATTATGGATCGGACATCCCGGACTCCAGTAGTAGTAGCAGTACTTTACACATAGACTACAACCCTGTCAGTGGAGTGACCTTCAGGGAAAACCGTAATTCGGACGTCCAGGTGGTTGGACGGGGTTACAGTGATGACACGACAGCCGAGTCAAAGGCCACCGCTGCAGCTGTGAATAAGGCACGACGACGCACTCAGAAAGGTAACAGTCTTTTAGAGTAGAGTTTGTCCTGTGATCATCTGATGGAAAATACTCCACTTAGACTGTCATTACTCTAATTACCTTCCAACAACCTGACTCCGATTTTAAGTCTTTAAAAATGAAAGGTGTCCTATATTAAATAAAAAACTGAGGGAGGCAAAACTCTGAGTTCTTTTGTAATTTTGAAGAACTTGTAACATTGTAGAATTTTCTGCAAAACAATTTAACACTTTCAAATAATTAATGAATGGAATTGATAAAATCTGGAAAATTTATGATGAAAAAAATATAAAATGAATGTCCTTACATTTTAATCACTAGAACTTGTTTGTTTTCAAGGTCGATTTAATGCTTTCCACCAGTTTTGTATTCCTTTTAACAAAAATCCTATGCATCACTGTAACCAACTTCTCCTCAGATTACATGCATGTTTCCTAACTGAAAGGTAATGGAATAGAAGAAAGATGTGCTACAGAAATCCTATAATAACCAAAACATTCTGAAAGCTAAAACCACAGTGAAACACATTCACCCCCTTCTGGTATTTCAAAGCAATATCTGACACATGTGGTTGTGATATGAAGTGAAATTTCACTGCATGTACATCTTGGGACTCCACTTGCATGAATATAATTCATATATTAAACATTAATTTTTCCTTGTCAGAAATTCATTCCATCGGATGTAATGTGTACACCCGTGAAAATTGCTATCAGCTTTAAAAAAAACTATTGATAATTTTTCAAAGTTCAGAATTGGTGATTACTGTACACTCTAATGTAGCCCTCAAACTGTCAAAGTGGGTCTCCCAATTCGAATCTTCTGATAACAAAACCCAATGGAATGTCTTACTAATAGGTGGCCCAAGTCACATGTCACACCTCTTCACCACACTTACATCCCAGCATTCCATGATGTCTTTTTTTCAGGACCGTTATTGTCTCCTCTGGGCGTGGCTTCGTCCAACAGTCTCGGCTCTGTGGAGCTGGATGATGACCAAGCCCCTGCCAAGGACGGAAACATTGGTGTCAGAGTGGTGGGCAGGGGTATGTGTCTACGGTGTTTACACTGTTTAGTAGGGGAAGGGATGTTTCTTAGGGAGATTTAAATTTCATATTTGCAGTATAACTTGAGTGTTTTACAAGTTAATGTGTTATGATGCCCCTGCCTCGCTCCAGGGACTTAAAGATTACATTAAAAAGTGATATATAATATAAGGATGAAAAAATCATGGATTGGGTTTTACACTATAAAATAGTGGAATTTGCATCAGGGTTTAGGGAGGGAACACTTGTATCAAGGCTAAGGAGTCTGATAACAGGTACACTTTTCTCCTAAAAGCTAATAAAACAGGTTACATATCTCTTTGTTGCTTAAATTTTTCCAAAAAAAAAAAACCAAAAAAACCAACAAAAGATGGAACCACCAACAACGAACTTTAGATTTACATCTTCATAGATGATGGGTCTATGAGATTTTAAAATGTCATTGACCTTAAAATTTCATTCACCTATTTTTTTTCCGTCAAAACTGCATGTTAACAATATTGAAAAAACTTAAATTACATGTATGTTAAGTTAAAAATTAATTATAAGCATTGGTATCTATTATTTTTAGTTGCTGTGAAACAGAAACTTTAAGAGGTCATCGCTAGAACAAATTCATTCAGAACCCTCCGGGGGAATCAAAATGTCGCTTATTTCAATGATAAATCCTAATGAGGTCAGGAGTGGACTGGAAATAATTCTTCCTAAGAAACGCTAACAACACACTAGACAATCTTGTCTCCTTCCTGTTTTATCCCTGATCATTCCAACTGTTTTCTTTGCAAATTATTATGCTTGCTTCCTGGTTGGTGATAGGGGAGGTAACTCATATACACTCTAGCTGATGTGACATTTTAAGTTCACCTTGAGCTCTTGGATTGATGAAAATTGGCCGATAGCTGTCGAATACTGTTTTTAGTCTCTGATTTTCCAGTTGGAAATCGATAAGTGAAATCTCCGATTTTTTACATTCGATACTTCAAATGGAAAGTAAAATACTTCTGTTTGGTTCGTCATTTCTGAGAAATGGGCCATGGCAACCCTGACTTCGCACACTGAACCATTAAAACTAAACCAATGGTCTTGTTGTATAGATTTGTTACTAAAAGTATACAACTGTAATGAGAAAAATACCTGATAGTATATTTATTGAAATTACCCAATTCCACCTGGAGGGGGAGGGGGGTTAAGAGGAAATATGTTGTGAATAAGCAGGAAGCTGGGGTGTAAAGTTACTTATATAATTAGTTGACACTTTTGTAGTTGTACAACTCAACAGGGCTTTTTGGAAATAGGTTGGGTGCATGTTGGGCTAATCCCACAATCTCTTCGTCAGCTATTTCCAGGGTCGACTTCGATCCATCATACTTTTTTTCAGCACATATGGAAATAACATGTAGGTCAAGGATTCTCGTATTAACACAGACTTGTTCATCTCATTTTTTTCTTCTGTAATACTCTGATATTTTAACAAATTTCTCATCTGATTCTCATCTGAGAATTCATAACTTAGCCACCTGATTCACAGATCACTCTCACTCACTGTTTGGTAGATAATTAGATCACAAAATAAATAATTTGCACATTTTTTCAATGTTTGCCCATAACTGTTTGAAGTGGTGTGAGTTTGAAATATTAAAATCATTTGAAGAATTATTAATTAATGAAGTAATTTTTGGACATCAGGAATGTTCGACTCCAGTAATGGAACTGACCATGCCGTAACTGCTGGTAACTCCCAGTCTCAGGACCGGTATGACAACAAGTCCATGAAGTCTGACCGCCGAGACATGCCCAATGCTGTTGTGGGGATTAGCATGAACAGGCAGGGCTCCAGTGATGACCCTTACATGGATGACAACATTTACATTACAGAGGTTTGAAATATTACTAACAATATCTTTTGTCCCTGAATTAGTTGATCCAGTACTTATACTGGGAAGGAAATGAGACATGATGTTTTTAGCTCGCCTGACCAAAAGCCTTATGCAATGGTGTGGCATCCAACAACTTTTTATTTAAATCTCTACTAGTCCTGAATTCATTTTGATGAAATTTGATCGGGGGCATTATTATATCACAAAGAAGATATAATGTTGTATAAAAGCAGGATGTGGCTTCCCAGGGCCGGAGGGGCTGGGCCCAGTAGGGGAAATAAGGTAATTCTTTAAATCCCTACTACTAACTACCTTGAACACCTGAATGGATTTTGATAAAATTTGTTTTGTAGCAACATTGTTACTGAATACTGAAAATTCTGAATGAATGAATTTTAACCAAATTTAGTTTGCATTAATGAAGATAATTTGGTAAATGTATCGTTAATACTCATCGCTAACGTCGCGATGACTTTGCTTCCGCTCGGGGAACATCGCAAGGTGATTACAATCCCCTCCGCTTGACCGCCACTTGTTGCTCCTGCAGTGTTTGAGTACCAAATCACCCTCCCAGTACTGTAGCATTGTTGGGCATCAAGAGATAAGCACTATCCTGATGTTAAAAATAGGCTCAGGGGTCTTTCCCCGACCCATGGGACTTACTTCCTTTAAACACAACCATGTTGTTAAAACAATACCTGGGTTCTTTTCTCATCCCTAGAGAGTCTAGACACTTTGTTTCTGGGTTATATCTTTACAGCAGTTGAGATCCATATAAAACATTATTCGACATCAACTAATAAAGCTGTTAACAAATTGAACATGAACATTATATTGATGTTTTGGTCAAATCCATCCAGGTGAGCAAGACATGCCCTCTGGGCCTCTTGTTATAGAATTTGTTTTGGATCATTAATAAGCAAAGGGGATCTAATGCTGTATTATAATTGAGGGTGTGGCTCCATTTGGGCTGGAGGGACAGGGCTCAACAGGGAAATGAGGTAAATCCTTTAAATCCCTTCTAGTCTTAAACACCTGAATGGATTTTGATAAAATTAGGTCTGGAGCATAATTGGGCAAAGGAGATCTAATGTTGTATAAATGGAGGTTGTAGCTCCCTTGGGGCTGGAGAATGGGTGTCTTATATGGGAAATTGATATATGGAAAATAGAGTTAAATCTCTTAAACCCCTACTAGCTAATGAATAGATTTTGATGAAATTTGGCTTGGAGTATTATTGGGCAAATTTAATTATTTGTAAACGAAGAATGTGGCATACTTAGAAGTGTGAAAAAGGGGTCCTAAAGGTGGAAAATATAGTAAAAGAAATAAAAGAGAATGAAATCTTTTTTCATTTTTAAGAATGATAAGATTCAGTCCGTCCTGTAGCTTGAACAATTGTTGGTTGAGGGAGCTCAAAAGTAGGAAAATCTTTGTAGCATGACTTAAATGAAAATATTTTATCATAATAACAAAAATATCCAGATGAGTGATGCATGCCCATTGGGCCTGTTGTATTGATTCTAATACAAGGTAAATAAGGTAATTGCTTGGTCTCATGAATTCTGTTATTGTTTAACTTGAATAATTGTTTTGTATCAAAAAATTTGTAGTTTTGATACATAACATAAAAAAATAACAAAAATTATTGATATGCTTGACTACTGTGTTTTCACAAATCAATATAAAATAATTTGAAACCATAGAAAATGTATTCATCAACATTTGAAGTATCTTGATTATCAATCTATGGCTGGATGTATTTCCAAAGGAGATAAAGAATTATAACTACGGACATCAAGTATTTAACTTTCCCTTAATATTACATTGAACTGCATTGCTTTTTTAGGATCCCAACAAATCTATGAGTAAAGCCATGAGAGACAGAATAATGCAGGCTCAAAAACAAAAGGAGGAGGAACTGGAGAGGGAACGTAGAGAGAGAGAAAAGAAGAAACAAGAGCATGAAGAGAAGATGAGAAAAGAGCGAGAGAGGCAACAAGAGAAGCTTCGGCGCTTGAATACCAGTGAAAGTTTAGGTATAGAGTGTAAGTGTTTTAACACTGACTGAGGAGCATATGTTTTATCCACAGTTGTTGACCACTATCTTACCACAAATGTGGGAGTTACTAGAATGTTTATCTCTAATACTCCATATCTTGTGAATTGATGTTAGAAGAGATGAACTTGTTTTAGCCTTCTTGTTAGATGTATAACAACAATGACAGCATTGTACATTGTCAAATGCTATGATTAATCAAAATGTGAAAGTCAAATGCTATGATTAGTCAAATGCTATGATTAATCAAAAAGTGCAAGTCAAAGTTGATTTTCTGGCTATTCACATATCTGGAAAATAAGTAGCTGGGCTAGAACTTTATTTTCAAAACCACTAGTCAGTCGGGCTAGCCATTCGAAACTTTACTAGTCCAAATGTAACTTTCACTAGCCCAGTTCGGGCTAGTAAAATTGAAAATTACTAGCCCGAAAATACTGGAAATATAACAATGAATATCTATGTGAAATTGTGACATATTTATTATCATGTTTTTCATGATATTGTACATGTATGTGTCCTCATGTGTAACAGATCAGCTGTAAATACTTAACTAATCTGTTGTGATAATAATCAG
The DNA here is from genome assembly GCF_902652985.1 of Pecten maximus. NCBI lineage: Eukaryota > Metazoa > Mollusca > Bivalvia > Pectinida > Pectinidae > Pecten > Pecten maximus. The sequence goes on along the minus strand of NC_047017.1, from coordinate 13,240,023 downwards.
GATATAAACTGTAATATTAATAACATCATAACTTAAATTAATAAAATAAATAAATGAGTTTTGGAATTTGGAGAAACGGCAGAATATATGATCGACCATGCACTGTTAAATAATGCATTGACTCTCTTTTGTACAGTAGGATTTAACTTTTGACCACGTTTGTCAGACATTGATCTGTCAATGCATGAGCAGTTAGTGTGTCTTTGCTCATATTAAAACAACCCTTAACAAAGGCACCCTTACGATCATTTATCTCTGGATAGGCCTTGCATACCTTGCATGTCATGAACTGTCCTGTGGTGTCTATTTCGACCCACGGAAATTCTTGTTGCCGCTGTTCTTTGAACTTCCATTCACGTTTGTGATCTTTTTCTCTTTTTTATTGCTTTCATCCTCATTATCATCAGAATCACGATCACCCACTTTCCGTTTCCTAAGAGTAAGACGTTGAATGTAGCAGTCCATAATCAGTTACTACAAACGCTTTTACCATGTGTCAAAAACGAACCTGATTGTGCCGTTGATAATTCATTCGATACAAACGCGAACATGACCAAGACCTACCATGTGCTCAACATCGGAATCCTCGGACTTCATTATGATCGTAATGCTTTCGGAACTCTCGGGCGCTTACTAATGTATACACACGGCAACATGTCGAGTGAAAACGGAAAGTGGAGGATCGTTTTTCAGCGAACATACGAATAAATAATACACAAAGGTATGCGAGTTGTTTATTGAAATATTGTCGGGCATGTGACACTGTGATTTTTACTAGCCCGACATTTTGATCAAATAAAGTTATACTAGATTTCCACTAGTCAGTCGGGCTACCGGAATTTCAAACCACTAGCCCGGGGTAGAAAATCTACTAGTCTCAGACTATCGGGCTACCTTTAAGTTCGAGCCCTGTCAACAATCCTTGAGGTCTTTCAGACCCTTAGAGAGTCTGGACTTTGTTATTTCTTTTTTGAGATCCCCACACTATAACTATATGTAGCTTTGTTTGAGATTGACAAATAAAACTACGTATTAACGAATTGAACATGAACATTGTTTTGGTGTTTGGTCAAATCCAACCAGATGAGCAATACATGGCCCATGAGCCTCTTGTTGATCCGAAAAACACAATGGCCGACAGGTATTGGAGGGATGTTCATCAAACTTCATGTGTAGGTTTCCCATAGTTCCTAGCCCTGCAAATTCAATTTGGATTTAAAAAAAAAAAAATGGCCGACAGGAGACCATTTTGGATTTTGAGAATTGAAGTTTGTTATCAATACTTTTTGAAAAATGTTGGAGGGATGTTTCTCTCACTTCACATGTATGTTCCATGTGTTCATGTTATTATATAAGTAAGAGGAAAAAAAAGTCCGAAGAGAAAAATAGAGAGATCAGTCTGACATGCTGTAAAGATCATTCAATGGTGGGCACCTGGATCCTTTTGGGATCTCTTTCTGGCGTGTAACTCTTTCAGTACCGTTGTCGATTATAGTATTATTATTATTACGTAAAACAGCACCATGAAATTATTCAGTGCAAGGAGATATGAAAGATGTTCCAAGACTTTTGAAGAAAACATTTTGGTTGATAAATTAGTATTATATCGTTCAGGTTACATTTTTTCCATTAGAGTAAGAAATGATATTTTCTCAATAGGTGTTCATGTAAACAATATGGCAGCTTGTTAAACTTTCATTTAGATATGAGTGTCTAGGACGTTTCATAGCGTTCAATGCGACATCAAGGTCTAATTTAGTTTGATATTTTTTAAGACTGTACAAAGATAACACTAAACTTTGTGTTTCTATATGAAAACACAACACACCAAAAATGCAACATAGTCTGCCATTTGGTTTAAACATCTGGGGAGGAACCTAATAACTACTTCCGGTACGGAATCTGGAAAGAACACAATGTATGGGAAAGAGTTAAGTCATTCATTATGTTAATTTTTTTCAGCATTATCAATATCTGGTTCCAATACGCCCAAAACGAAAACATCACCAGCTTTCTCACCACGTAAAAGAACGAAACCGTAAGAATTCCTTAAAAAAATATAATGTTCTATTTTGTTAATATATATCTGCATTTTATGTTTAAGTAATCAAATGCAGCATATTGGACAATATTTAGTGGAGTTTAATATCTTTGCAAACAATATTTTGAATTATATCTGGATGTGAAATAAGAAAATCCAAAAATAAAACTGTATCTAATTTTATTTCTGTTGAGTATTTTGAGTCTGGATGGATTCAGTGTAACTTTTGTCCAGTGTAATATGAGTTAGTTGATCTGATTTCAGACAAGTCAATGGAACATCTAGTCACCCTGTATCAGCATCTTCGTCCCGCTCTCCTTTAGAGTCAGACAATCCGGATGACTGGAAACCCTACAGAGATCCTGACTTAGCAATGAGAGATGCCAACAAAAACCTTGCTCAAGAGGACTGGTAATAGAAAGTTTTTAGCTCACCTGGTCCAAAGGACCAGGTGAGCTTACGCCTTACTATGGTGTCTTGGTTCCGTCTGTCAACAATTAACTTCTTTACAAACGATCAGAATTCAACCAAATTTGGTTGAGGGGACAAATGTGACAATATTGCTGAAAACACATTCTATTTTTGAAACTGTTGAGATCCGAAACCCCAAACCTTATATAGCCCTGGGGGTCTTTCCCCACCCCTGAAGACTAAATCATTAGTTATATCTTTGAAACCGTTGAGATCTCTACCCCATAGCTGTAAAACTAAAAAGCCTAGGGACTTGATATTAGGCCTGTAGCATCCTGGGGTGAAGGGCTACCAAGTTTGTTCAAATGAATGACTTTAATCTTCATTCAAGGTCACAAAGGTCAAATAGGCTAAAAGTTTTAAACAACTTCTCAAAAACCAAAAGGCCCAGTGACTTGATATTGGGCCTGTAGCATGCTAGGGTGAAGAGCTACCAAGTTTGTTCAAATGAATTACATTGACCTTGATTCAAGGTCATGAAGGAGCTATAATCTTCAAATGACTTCTTCTCAAAAACTCAAAAGCCCAGGGACTTGACATTAGGCCTGTAGCATCCTGGCGTGAAGAGCTACCAAGTTTTTTCAAATGAATAACCTTGACCTACATGCAAGGTCACAGGGGTGAAATAGGCTTAAATTTTTAAACAATAAGTTTGTGATAGCCAAGAGTCACCAAGACCTGAATATTAGGCCAATAGTATGCTAAAATGAAGGACTAGAAAATTTATTGACATGGAGAAACCTAGCTTACTCTGATATATGAATAAAATGGTAATCAGTATAGTATCTGTAGAAATGACCTCAATCAATTTCAAATTTGCTGTAGAGCCAGGTGAGCAATATAGGCCCATTGGGCCTCTTGTTTTAAACACAATCATATTGAGTCTGGACTTCGTTTCTGGATTATATCTTTGAAGCAGTTGAGATGCCTACCCCATAACCATCTATAGCATTGTTAAACATCAACAAATAAAGCTATTAACAAATTGAGCATGAGCATTATTTTGACGTTTGCTGGTGAGTTATACAGGCCCTCTTGGCCTCTTGTTTGATGGACAACTCATGTAAATTCTTTCATGAGTGAGAACTTTTTGTGTCAATTCTTGATGCTTCTTGATTGCTGTTCAGGTTTCTGTTAGGTAAACAAAATGTAATGCTGTACTTTCCTCCTGATGTTTATAGGGAGATCAAATGTAGTGGTATCAACACGGTACGGAGACTGGCCAAGTATCACCCAGAAGTCATCAATCAACAACTACACAGTGTTGTCATTGCAATGTTAAATGAAGTGAGTGAATTCATCAAAATACAGAGATAAATGATGAGTAGAAAATTGCAATGATGAAAAATCTAGATAAAAAAGGACAAAATAATTGTCATGGATTGGATTTTGTTGAGTTTTGTTTATAAGACACTTGCTATAATTGAAAAATGCTCTATATATTCAGTGTCCAAGAAGTCAAGAATCTTGAATCAATTTTAGATTGTGAACATGCAAGAAATGTTTTCATTGTAGGTGAAAAATTTGCGATCACAAGTGTCCCGGTCAGCCATTGTATGTATAGCAGATTTGTATGCATACCTGAGAAAAGGCTTGGATTCTGTAAGTACCTTCCTCAAATTTTCTCTCTGAATCAATATACGAAAATAAAGTCAGAATTAATATGTGCTTACTTCAATAGACTTTCCACACAAAAGAGGAAAAATCTACTAATTGTTTGTGCGGATAGTTAAAATACTAAAATTTCATTACTCCAAACATGGTGTATAAATTTCACATTTCTCATCTTCAGGAAGTTGATATTACTGCCAAAGTTCTTCTCGCCAAAAATGGAGAGAGTAATGGATTCATTCGAGAAGATGTGGAGAAAGCCTTGGCAACTATGGTGGAGTCTATTACCCCTCAGAGGTCCCTTCTGGCTCTGATAGCGGGAGGTGCCACGTACGTTTGGTGGGATATATTGGGCTAAACCTTAAACTGCAGAGAAAGTTACTCTCCAATGTTGCATAAGAAAACAGTTACCAAGGAATTTTACTTTTTTTAGTGCTATCAAAAAATATTTTCAAATTGTGAGACTTTAATATAAGCTGTTGTACACATTTCTGTATTTCAATTTACAATTGAGTAGCTAGTGGTATATTAGCTCACCTGCCCAAAGGTCGTCTAGTTTGGTCCAATGAATGACCTTGACCTATATTCAAGGTCACATTGGTTAAATAGGCTAAATTTTTTAAACAGCTTCTTCTCAATAACCAAGAGGCCCAGGGACCGTATATTGGGCCTGTAGCATGTTGTGATTAAGGACTACCAAATTTGTTCAAATGAGTGATCTTGACCTTCAAGGTCACATAGGTCCAATAGATTTAAAATATTTAAACAATGATTTCTTCATAGCCAAGAGATATTAGGCCAATAGAATGCTGGAATGAAGGACTAGATAATTTATTGACAAGAAAAAACCTAGCCTACTCTGATATTTGAATAAAGTGGTAATCAACATATATATAATTAGTAGAAATGACCTACGAGGGCCGATTGATGTGTTGTGAGCCTCATATTGAAGGATTTGAATTTTGCCAGACATGTTGTATTATTTTTCGACGTATTTTTATCCCCTTCAGTATCTATACCGTTTTGTCATTAGTGCTTCCATTGTTTCCATTCTTGTTTGGCCTCTGTGGTAAAATGATAGACCCATAGATCTTCCTCAAAAAGGTTAAGATTGGCATGCGATAATGTGCGCCTGGTGTGCTTCTGATCAACTGTCAGAAGTCTTCGTAACCATTGGGCCGAAAGCTTTACATTCTCATTGCAAGGTCCTCTGTCAGAATGGAATGTACTCTTTCCTGTGAAATGCCAACTCTGTCAGCCACGCTTAAATTCCGCCACCCACCTTTTCAATGTAGCATATGTAGGGGCAATCTTTCCCTAGTGTTGCTGCCATAACCTTATGGATATCATTAGGTGTAATACCTTTTTTATGCAGATATTTGATCACTGCTCTTTCACCGATTTTGTCCATTTTGCAAAAGCCGCTTGTCTTGAGAATAGTAGGACTTGAAAAAGAATATCCTTGAGTACCTCCTTCAATACGAGGCTCACAACATATCAATCATCCCCGTAGATCAACTTAAATGTTGCTGTAGAGACAGGTGAGTGATACAGACCAATTGGGCCTTTTATATTTCAACAGGCATAAAAATCCTCAAGTTCGAAAGACAACATCCTACTTTGTTGTTGATCTTGTGGACAAAATGGGTCCAGGACGTATTCTGAGTGGAGTGAAAGACATCACAGACAGAGTGTTACCGACTGCCGCTAGTTTCTGTTTAGATGGGTCACAAGAAACAAGGTATGTTGGTAGCAAGCTGACATATTATTCAAATCTTGTACATGTCAGAAGTGAATTTTTAAGAAAGTACATTTGTAGTTTTTCTCCTACAGAGGCAAAATTATCTCACTGCACATTAGTGGTAGACACTTTTTAGCTCGTCTCTTCGAAGAAGAGTGAGAGCTTATGTCGTCACTCCGGCGTCGGCGTTGGTTTTTCAAATGTTCTAAATTTTTGGTGCAAGTGTTGAAAGGCATAGTAATTTATGGTAATATGGTCCCTGTGGGGGTTAAACTATCCCCTGCCTGAGTTAAACTAAAATATTTTTTGGAAAAAAACCCCAGATTTTTGGAATATTTCTGCGTTAAGTTTTTGGTGCCAGGCGTTAAAGGGACATCACGGTAAACCAATTTTTATTTAGTATTTTTTCATATTATTGGGTATATCTTTCAAAAAAATATCCTTATGAACAATAACCATTCGAATTTGATGATATATGTATATAAAAAACATCAACTATTAATTATAAAAAAGGTTATCACAATTCGTTGATCAATAGTCTGAATATGCAAATTTTGTGACATATACGATAACACGCATGCGCACAACACTAAAACACATGAAAACAAAAATGGCTTCCAATGTGAATCGACTGCGGTTGAAAACGATAACAGCTTCCGCAATGAAGAGACTAGTTGGAAATTGGGTCAAACACAATCCTAGAATTAAACTGGGGAAGCAGAACAATACAGTTCAAACGTTGAAAACAGCAGTAATACGGACGCTGCTCGTATTCTGCTTGATTGCTGGATAGTAGGTCATGACAATCTCGGTAATATTTACACAAACTCGGTAATATTTATACAGTCTGTACCAGTACATCGCTACTGTCACTATACTATATGTACGGTGTTTACACTTATTTACACATAAATATATGTGCCGGAATATATACAGAACGTGTTATTTAACATTTAAACCACTGTATAAAATCGTTGTCCAACTAATCCAATTCGCCTTGTAAACTATCGTGTGTTTGTGTTGCCTCGATTTCAAAACAGTTACGTGATGATTTAAAAATAATTTCCGCGCTAAATTTAGAGGGGGACTCCCAACTAAATCAAGTGGTCAAGCTGGACATGAGGATCGACTGTGAACATTGGGACAGCACAGAAACATAACTGGAAAGGAACAAAACACGTACATTCATTGAAAATTACAACGTTTTTACCGTGATGTCCCTTTAAGTTTTTGGTGCAAGTGTTGAAAGGTATTAATACATCAATTTATAATTGAATTAGGGTGCTGATTATTGGCAATAGAGTCCCTCTGGGGTTAAACTATCCCCTGCCAGAGTTCAACTAAAAGATATTTTTGGAAAAAACCAGAATTTTCAAATTTTTGGACTAAGAATATTTCTGCATTAAGTTTTTGGTTCAAGTGTTGAAAGGTATTAATACATCACTTTAAGAATATTTCTGCATTAAGTTTTTGGTGCAAGTGTTGAAAGGTATAATACATCACTTTATAATTGTACTAGGGTGCTGATATTTCGCAATAGAGTCCCTATGGAGTAAGACAATCCCTTCCTGGAGTAAAACTTTTTAAAAAATTTGATTTTTTCTTTTTAAATCTGTGTTTTTTTGTTTTTGCTTTTAAATCTTTGGACTTTGTGTTAAGTTTATGTTGTGAGTGTTGAAAGCCATAGTAATACATGGTATTAGGTTCCCTGTGGGGGTTAAACTATCCTTTGCCGGAGTTAAACTGGGGAAAAACACATTTTAAATTTTTTTGTGCAAATGTTGAAAGCTATTAACACGTCACTTTATGATTGTACTAGGTTGCTGATATTTGGTAAAAGAGTCCCTATGGAGTTACACTATCCTTTCTTGGGGTGAAACTGAAAATAAAACAATGTAGAAATGCTCACAATAGAAAATTTATACTGGTCCACATTTTTCAAGGGAGACAACTCTCATTAGGATAATATTTTGTCAAAAAATTGAAGAAATATGTCCAAAAGCAATTACATTTGTATTTAATATATTCATTTAACAACAACATAGCTTGTCTCCCGAATGTTTGTCAATGAATAATTTATATATATATAAATTGGTATGGTTTTGAAAATTGCATGAATTCACAAAACAAGTGAACAATATAGATATTATTAATGCAATTCCAATTAATATATTATAATTATTTATTGACAAACATTTGTGAGACGAGCTATGCTGTTCTCCCACAGCTCTTGTTTTCTGAATGTTCAGTATTAGAGGTGAATAAAAAAAAAGTAATGCTTAGTCTATTAGTGGTAGACACTTTTTTTCTGCATGTTCAGTATAAGACGCAAATTGTCACATTTTTAGCCTATTTAGCAGAAAGCAGTTGTATTTTGTTCATGTTCAATTGAGGATTATATTCTTTAGTATTAATTGGCTTACCTTTATCTATTTGCAGATACAATGGAAGAAAAATTTTCTCTATCCTTATGGTGCACCAAGACTTTGACAAAATGCTTTCAAAGCATCTACCTCCTCAGACTCTGCGCAATGTAACAGAAATTGTTGATACTTTGAGAACAAAGGTAGATAATTCTTCTCATTTCTCAGAAAGTATTAAAGGGATCTTTCTCAAATGTTATATGTAGGTTCCCCTTAGTCCATAGTTATGCATATATAATTTTTGGACCAGTTGGAAAACAACATGGCCAACAGGCAGCCATCTTGGATTTTGCCAATTGAAGTTTGCTATCGCTATTTCCCAGAAAGTGCCGAAGGGATCTTTCTCAAATTTCATATGTACCGGTAGGTCCTCTTGGTCCCTAGTTACATGTATGCATATTGCATTTTGGAACCATTCTGAAAACAACATGGCCGACAGGCAGCCATCTTGGATTTTGACAATTGATGTTTGTTATCGCTATTTTACAGAAGGTACTGAAGGGGTCTTTCTCAAATTTCATGTGTAGGTTTCCCTTGGTCCCTCGTATTGCATTTTGGGACCAACATGGTCGACAGACAGCCATTATCGCTAAATCTCAGATTTCATATATAGGTTTCCCTTGTTTGAAAAGTAGTGGAGGGATGTTTCTTAATTTACACAGATTAGTAAGAGGAAGGGAAAAATAGAGAGATCAATCTGACATGGAACATATATAGAACATTCAATGGTGGGCGCTAAGATCCCTCTGGGATCTCTCGTTTTAAAATCCTTCATGGTACACTTTGAATATTAGTATTGAAGTTGTTGAGGAGCAAATTTAGACAATCTACAGAAAAATCAACATATTTTATCATATCCTACAGTGACAATCAATATTGGGTAATTTAGCATATTTGTCTACCTTATGCGTTAGTTCTTCCTTTCATTATTTGTTAAGTGTGAGAGCAAATGCTTCATTACTTGTCTTGGTGATGCTTTGAATGCTTTCTCAATCAAACATAAATTCTATCTTGGATAATTAAGTAAAGAAATAATTGAACTTACATTGAATGGTTGGTAACATCAATCTTTTTCTCAAAGGGTAGGCTATTGAGAAGCTAATCTTTAAAAAACCAAAAAGAAACCAAAAAACAAAAAAACAATGCTTGGCTTCTTAATGGCCGCTACAATGATTGTTCTTTCCAAAAATTAAAAAGAAATTGTAGTCAAAGAGAAGCTATTCCTATGATCAATCTCGGAGGCTGGATTCTGAGAAACGTTTGTTGGTAGGTGGTCTTTATATAGTAAAAATGCTATGGACTGTTACAAATTGGTTGTGTAGAGTAGGTTTGACAATATTTGTATTATATTCATATTTAACCCGTCCTAGGTTAAGAAGAGCAAATATAAAATGGCTATTAATAGCACTGTCAGGTGTAGTTTAGTTAAGCAAGTTCCAGAGACATCTTTTAAAATCCCTTTAAAGTTTTAATTAAAATCCTGATAATTGAAGTTAAAAGGATAATAGTTATATGTCTGATTTTTGCCATGGTGTTCAGTCCTATTCCTGATCAATGTTTCTAGGGTTTGGGAGACCTTCCTGGTGAATCATCATCTGCTAGAGGGGGAAGGTCACATCCTAGTAGTCGCAACAGTTCCATGATCCGCGGAGGGTCTGCAAACAGGTAAAGTCTGCAGGGGAAAATTATTGACAGAGGTTGGTTAAAATGAAGAATTTGGAGGAGTATTTTTGAAGAGGCTCAAGAGATTCAGTCAAAGAATGTTATTGATTTAGATGATGATGCAACATTTATATCCAGAAAGGAATATGAATCATATATGAAATGGATTTCTTCAATTCAGAATTCATGCCATGTTGCTGAAAATTTCAAATATTTGCTGGAGTTGAGTATGATGGATATTAGTTCCTACATTAAAGATATTTTCTTGGTTATAGTGAGAACCAGCATGCTTCTCCTAAGAAATTGGTGAGGACAGACGAAGCTACCCAGGAGGAGGTGAAACAGATGACCTCTCTGATAGCTGCAAATGATTGGCGTGATCGCTACAAGGGTATCACACGACTCCTCGAGATGTGCGACACCCATGCTGAAGTTGTATCTGCCAACATGGTGAAGGTGAGTTTCAGGGGATTCCCTAGGAGCAGACCAGGTAAAAAGTTTCAGTGACTCGTTTTTCTTAGCTCATCTGGCCCAAAAGGAAATTTGATCTGGAGCATTATTGAGCAACCGGGGAAATCAAGTAATGTAAAAATGAAAAGTGTGGCTCCCCTTGGGCCTGAGGGACTGGACCCAATAAGAGAAATTAAAAATCGCTACTAGTACTGAATGACTAAATGGATTTTGTTGAACTTTGGTCTGGAGCATTAATGTGCAAATTAGATCCAATGTCATATTAATGAAGGGTGTGGCTCTCCTGGAGCTGGAGGGATCTTTCTCTGATTTCATATGTAGGTTCCCTTTGATCCCTCGTAGCCTGTAGCATGCTGGGGTGAATGGCTACCATGTTTGTTAAAATAAATGACCTTGACCTTCATTCAAGGTCCCATCGGTCCAATAGGCTATAATCTTCAAATAACTTCTTCTCATTAACCAAGAGACTCAGGGACTTGATCTTGGGCCTGTAGCATGCTGGGGTGAAGGGCTACCATGTTTGTTTCAAATGAATGACCTTAACCGACATTCAAGGTGACAGGAGTCAAAAAGGCTAAATTCTTATCATCTACTTTTCAATAATCAAGAGGCCCAGTCATAATATTAGACATCAACAAATAAAGCTATTAACAAATTGAACATGAACATTATTCTGATGTTTGCTCAAATAAACCAGGTGAGCAGTACTGGCCCTCTGGGCCTCTTCTTTTATTTTAAATTGGTAGTTAATTTTTTCCTTTTTCTTGCAGATCTTTGACAAGTTTTTGCCTCGTCTTCAGGATCCAAACAGTAAAGTCAATCTATATGCACTTCAAGTGTTTCTTCAGATCATTCCCTTTTTATCGGACTCTTTATCAGTGGTATTGAACATCGCTGTGGGCAATGTGGCTCCGAATCTCTCCTCCCGCAACAAGGAAATATATGGAACAGCAATGGATGTTATTGATGCACTTGTGGATAATATAGGTAATTTATATACTTCAAATTTCCTTTTATTGACTTATAAGGATTGATACTGTATTAATTACTAATTACTGTTTATAGTTATTGGAGTAAAACTCTGGTATAACAAATTCAATGGGATCTGGAGTAGTAATATATACCACAGTCATCGCAGATACAATATATACCACAGTCATCGCAGATACAATATATACCACAGTCATCACACAGATACAATATATACCACAGTCATCGCACAGATACAATATATACCAGTCATCACACAGATACAATATATACCACAGTCATCACACAGATACAATATATACCACAGTCATCACACAGATACAATATATACCACAGTCATCACACAGATACAATATATACCACAGTCATCACACAGATACAATATATACCACAGTCATCACACAGATACAGTCATCACACAGATATATTATATACCAGTCATCACACAGATACAATATATACCACAGTCATCACAGATACAATATATACCACAGTCATCACACAGATACAGTATATACCACAGTCATCACAGAGATACATTATATACCACAGTCATCACACAGATACAATATATACCACAGTCATCACAGAGATACAGTATATACCACAGTCATCACACAGATACAATATATACCACAGTCATCACACAGATACAATATATATCACAGTCATCACACAGCATGTGACCGGCAGTCCATCATCAACGTTTTCCTTTAAACAACTTCTTCTCAATAACCAAGAGACCCAGGGATTTGATATTGGGCCTGTAGCATGCTGGGGTGAAGGGCTACCAAGTATATTCAAATGAATGACCTTGACTTCTATTCAAGGTCACAGGTTGAATAAGCTGAAATGTTTAAATGACTTTTCAATGACCAAGAGGTCCAGGGACTAGATATTGGGTCTGTATTATGCTGGGGTGAAGGGCTTCCATGTTTTTTCAAATGAATGATCTTGACCATAATTTAATTAAATTTAGTTAAATTGGCCAAAATATTTAAAAAGGACCTTTTCAAATGCTGCGAGACCATGCTATCTTTTATCTGGTCTCTGATTCACTTGTTCTTAATTATGTTTATGTACAAAAGGGATCACTTGATAGCAGGTGAGTGATTTGGCCCATTGGGCCCTTGTGGTCTTACCACGTGTGCTTGCATGCACGATTGTGTTTTTACTGGTACAAAGGTCAAGGTTACTGTTACTATAAAATGTTACCACAGAAAGTAATTACCTTGTGCATATCAAGTAACAGAAATCTGTTATCTTTTAAACAACATGAATTTATTGTGATTGTTGATAGTGACATCACCATTTTGAAATATTTTCAAAAAATATGTAACAAATGTTATTGATGTGGATATGTTGATTTTAAATATGAATTTGTGTAAGAATCATTCTGGAGATTTTTACACTGCAGATGGTGGACTTCTGATTCAGCCTCTTGCAAACCAAGCGCAATCTGCCAGTGCCAGGAGCAAACCTGATTTGGTGGAGAAAGTGGCGGGTAAGAATTTAATTTATCCTTAGATGGTTTGCTTGCCGTGCACCAGCTCTTTTACTGTTCATTACCGTACACTTTCTTGGTCCTGTCTTGTTTTAGATGGGTCTCACTTTGTTAGGACTAATTCTCTCTGTAACATAACATGATGACATTGCTAAAGTTTATTGTATTAATGGCTTTTTAGTTTTCTGATAGAAAGATATTATGGTTTGCTAGGACTTTAATGTAGAATGCTGGTAAATGCCAGCAAATATGCACCATTTCAGAAAGGATTAGTCAGAATTGATCAATTTAGATGTATTATCTTAATTTTTAGCTCACCTGGACAGAAGGTCCGGTGACCAATGAGCTTATGTCATAACGCGGCGTCCGTCCAGTGTGACTCTGACACCCAAGGGGCCGGACAGGCAGGGTCAAATAAGGGAAATTGAGGCAATTCCTTTAAAACGCTACAAGTCATAAAGTTATGAATGGATTTGAACCAAATTTAGTCTGAAAGATCTGTGGGGGAAGGGGAACAGATTTTGCATTAATGACAATTCTGACCCCCTATTAGGGAAATAGAAGTAATGCCTAATCGCTACTACTTGTAAAGTATGAATGAATTTGAAACAATTTTGGTCTGAAAGATCCTTGGGTAAAGGGGAGTAGATTTTGCATAAAATGTGACTCTGGCTCCCATGGAGCCAAAGGGGCAGGGCCCAATAAGTAAATTAGAGGTAATTCCTTTAAATCACTACTTGTCATTGATTAAAACCCAATATGGTCTGAAACATCTTTGGGGAAAGGGGAATATATTTTGCATAAATGGTGACTGTGACCCCCTGGGGCCTGAGGGGTGGAGCCCAATATGGGAAATAGAGGTAATGCCTTTAAATTGCTACTTGTCAAAATGTCCTGCATGGATTTGAACCAAATTTGGTCAGAAAGATCCTTCCGGGGAAGGGAAAAGATTTTGCATAGGTGGTTGCTGTGACCCTCCATCCCATAACCATGTATTGCATTGCTGGAAGTTAAGGGATAAACACAATTCTGATGTAAAAATTGGCCCAAGGGTCTTTCCCCGCCCGAAGGGACTTAAAACACAATCATGTTGTAAAAGCAATCCCTGAGGTCTTTTCACACCCTTCAAGAGTCACGACTATGTCATTTCTTTAAAGTAGCTCAGATCCCCACACTATAACCATATATAGCATTGTTCAAGATTGACCAATAAAGCTACCATATTAACGAATTGAACATGAACATTATTTTGACATTTGGTCAAATCCAACCAGGTGAGGGCCCCATGGGCCTGTTGTTTATTCAAATAATAAGTGATTTTCATAATTTACGAACAGAATTCTCCTAAAATAAAAATAAAAAATGATGAAGGTAATCAAAGTCAAATTGTTTTTTTTTTTTTTTTTTTTTTCAGAACTTGTTTTAAAGGTTTATCAACGCAAACACAAGCAGGTCATCCTGCATGTGCTGCCACTGGTGTGGCACTTACTGGGTGCAACCCACAGCAGTGGAGCCATTCAAGGTGGAAGTTCCAGTATCAGGTCTGCTACCGGTTCCCTTGTCAATGCCCTTTACTCGCACATGGGTAATAGCCTTCTAGAAAAGGCCACCTCCGATCCTAATGTCACCCCTCGTCATCTTCAACTACTTCAGGATCTGATTGAGAGATGATTCAACCTCAGACTGTCCCATAGACATCTAACCTAATTTGATGAAAGACATTTTACATGCTTGGTCAACATATTTCTCTATCTTGACGGAAGACTTTTTTTATTGATGTGATTAGAAAATGAATTATTTCCATTCAACCCGACAGATTTGTCAGATATACCATTGTGACAAAGTGTCATACAATTTTCAGCTGATCAGTAGGCTCAAAATTGAGCCTCTATCAAATAATTTTGTTACATCAAAACAATTCATTCCTATTATTGTCTTATATCTGTGATAAAATGTGATATGATATACAGTCGAATCTGTCCAAGCGACCATCTCTTCTTATTGACCATTTCTATTCCCCCCGAAGGATATTTGTTACACATTTTATCTCGATAAAGTGACCCTCTCTCTTTACGCAACCAGCGACTGCATATTTTCTTCCTGTGATAACAATAACTCATTAATAAGTGACCAGAAGTCTCCAAAATGCCTTCCATTACCATTTTTGCCTTGATAACACTAAAGTACAAAGCAGCTTTCCTTTTTTTTTTTTTTTTTTTTTTTGTGAAAAAAAGGGGGGGGGGGGGGGGGGGGGGGGGGGGGAGACATTCTATACTTCTGGTAATTTCAGACTTTGACTCTGTTATGATGTTGGAAATGCAGTAACCTAACCTATAATCAAGACAAATGTCTGGACCAAGATTACAGGAATTGAAAGAAAATTATACAAAATAATATATACATATATCAACAAGATTCCGAATGAGTTTGAAAATGGAAATTATTTGACTGTAACTTACAGAGTTATTGCCCTTTGTATATTATTATTATATACAAATTATTATAATGATATTAAATATTATTATTAATATTCTTAACAATTTTTTAGCTCATCTGGCCTGAAGGGCAAATCTTTTAAAAACGCTACTAGACCTGATCAACTAAATGGATTTTGAAGAATGAAAAGATTTAGTCCACCTCTAGTTTGAACCATTTTTAGGACAGGCAGTTCAAAAGTAGGAAAATAATTGAAATACAACTTTTATACTTAGTATTTTGCCATAATTACTGAAATATCCAGGTGAGCAATGCAGGCCCTCTGGGCCTATCATTCATTATTGTTACCATTTTATAAAATGGATAAAAAGCTTATTATGATCTCTATCAAGGTCTAAGCGACCATTTCTATTAAGATACCACTCTCCATTAACGGACCATTTAACTTCCCTGAGTGGTCGCTTCATACAGATTCGACTTTTTAATTTCCATTTGAAATCTTTTGATTTTCATTTTAATTCAGTATAGAAATAAGAAATACTCATTCTATGTTATCATAAACGAAGAATTTATGGTTTGCTACATATTCAGTGTGGTTATAGATATCAATAGTGTATGTTAACAGTATATATAGATACAAATGCCTTTACAAATGCATAAATGTGTTATATTTTGGCTTTTAAGACATGCATTGCTTTTATTTAAAAAAAAAAACCCAGAATGCATGTGATTATAAGTTTCAGATTTACATTTATGAATCGCCTATTGGAGAGATTAACAAGTTGAAATAACTTTGCTGTCTCCTGTTTAAAATGTTTCTGAGGAAATACCGTTCCTTAAAAAACATAAAATTAAAATCAAGCTTTTGTAGTTCATATATGTGTCACCATGGCATTCGCTTTGTTCAATAACATTTTATCATCTAAAATCCCATGAGGGTAGATTTGAATTGGTCTTGGAAGAAATTTTCGAGTAACAGAGGGAATGCTTGATAAAATAAGAATATTATGTGTGGTGATGTGTTCTGTGTGAATGGTGATTTTACATTTTTAGCCCACCTGGTCCAAAGAACCATTGAGCTTATGCCATGATGCAGCGTCTGTTGTCTGTCATCTTTACACTATCAGTCATGAGCCACTGAGCAGATTTCAACCAAATTTGATGTGGAGCATACCTGGATGAAGAAGAACCAGTTTTATATAAACGATGGGATTGGCCCCTTAGGGCCTGAGGGGCAGGGCTAAACAGGGGAAATGTGCACCAATTTGTTTAAAATCCTTCTTCTTCTGTAGAAATGACAGGATTCGGTCCATATTTGTTATGAAGCATCCTTGGATGAATGAGCACCAATTTTGTATAAAAAGTTGGTTTGGCTCCCAAGGGGCCTGAGGAGAGGGGCAGAATGGAAAATATGCACCATATTGGTGCATGGTTTGTATGTATGAAGGAATTCAGTCCATATTTGGTCTGAAGCATCCTTGGATGAAGGGGAACCAATTTGTATTAATTATGTGTAAGGGGCCTGAGGATTGGGACCTAATATGGGAAAAATAGCAAATTCTTCAAAATCCTTCTGTAGAAATGTGGAGTGTTTTCTTATATTCACTGCCAAATCCAGGTAAGCGATACAGGTCCTCTTGGCCTCTTGTTTTAAGTGCTTATTAGAAAACTTGTGATAGAATTAATGTTTACAATGAGTTATTGCTGATGTGAACACTGTTACTGCTAAATGGTATTTACCTAAATTGCGAGTTCAGATGCTAAACTGTGGCCTATACTGTACAGAAGAATCATGTTGGTCCAGGCACTTTCATTAAAAAAGTAACTTTATCAACAGAGATTTCTTTTTGTTTAAGTCCCTGGAAAGACATCTTCCAGAATATTGAAGCATTCCAGACTAACAAGCATCGACTGTGTAGTAAGGGTTATCTGTACTATTTGACCAATACCAGTTATGTTTAAAATTGCTTTATGTGATATATATGTAGAATGTAATATATTTTAGATATATTTTAGATAGAGGTTCATGTCTTGTATAACACATAGTTTGGCTGTATAACTTATCAATGTGTTTGGTCAAAGGTTTGTGTGTGGTAGCTGTTGATAAGAGAGAGTGCTATATCTTAACTGTATCCATAGCCGGCATAGCAAATATCCATCTTGTTTATGGGAGGATCTTTCAAAGTATTTTATTAGAAGTTTGATTTGATCTTCTGTAACTTGTTACCATTTTGTTGGTCATGTTAAGTCCTTGAATTTGTTAAATATTTTGCAGATGGAATTTTCATAGCCGTATATTTAAGATCTGTTAATCAGGAAAACTGACAATGAATGTTAGAAAAGGAAGTTATGTAAGATAAAATTTGAGAGTGTTGTGATTGATTACTTGGACTGAAAGGGATTGAGTGTTTGGATTGGTAATGTTGTGTGCAATGTTTTGTCAGTGTTGAAATTTTAATTCAAACACTACTTCCTTTGCTGGAGAGAATGGATTACTGTTATTGTACAGTAAAGCATGTAATGTTTGCTAGATAAACATTTCCCAATCATGATGCACTTCAAAGAAATCTGTTTTGAAGACCTATTAACATTAAATTATTCACACCATCATTGAATGTTTTCAACTGCAAATTAAGTTATGATTCTGAGGTTCATCTGTGTATTACATTATTTACATTGATGTTTTAATCTTCAAAGCTGTTTATTTGTGTTGATGTACAGAAAATATGTAATTGCTTCTCTTACCATTTGATCTGAAGCACATTGTTTAATTTTCATTAGATTTATAGTAGTGAATTTGTTGGAACATGACTTTCTATTTCTGAAATGCCAGTGTACCTTCATTATCAAATCAATTTTAAAAAAGTGCATGAAAAGCAAAAGTGCATAATTCTATTGAGAACCTTGATGATTATTATGTTAATGGGCACTTGTGCCAGAACCAGTTATATTATTCAGAACCTGTAAATTTTAACATTTTGCGAGAGTATTTAGGTCAGTTGTGTAGTTCTTGTAGCTTGCTTTTTTAGCTGGAGGTGAAATTATTTATTATATATATATTACATTGTTGTACTCTTCCATTTAAATCCGTCCATTGTTAAAGAGAAGATCTTTGTTGTTTATTGGTTATTATAGTTGTGTACAGGTTTCGTTTTTGAAACAAATTTACAGTAAATAGTCATTTGGCATGTACAAGGAGTATATAAGTGGTGTAGATGTTGTATATATAGTTAGTATTTATAAGAGGACTCTGTCCATACAACCCCCAGTATTGCACTGAAGAACTCTGGTAGCTCTACTCTCTTCAATTGTCTCCATAATCCATGAATCCTGCTGCAGTGGAGCATTTCCATCGCTCATATGATTGTTTTCTTGGAAGCTATTAAGTTTGAAAATTCTAAAATTTTGTTTTTGAAATGAATATAATAAAAGTGATCTGGTTCCACTGTTTAAGATTTTAATATATTGTTATCTCCAGTTTCTATTGTTGGTCACGAAAGGACCCAGCATTATTTGGAACTTTATAACCACTATTCTAAATGGGAGGATTAAAAATATTATTTTCTTTTATTAACTCCAATTCAGGTACAACATGCAATATTTTAGTATCTTAAAGTCCATTTTTCTCATCAATGGAAACTGGTGGGTGCAGCATTGAGTTGTCGGTAAGATATTTCACATAACAGTTTTCACATGAGAACTCCCCAATCAACAGCAGTATTGTGATTATCCTTGTACCCAATATGATACCTTACTTACTCACTGATATGATTTTTTATCTGAAAATAATGTGTCTAGACATCAGGATATTTAGATAGAAGTGATATTTCCATGACTTATTTTCAATAACTGAAAGGTCCAGAGACCTTATATTTGGCTTGTAGCGTTCTTGGATGAAGACTAGTAAGTTTGTTCAAATGAATGACCTTGATCATAATTTAAGTTTGAAAGAGTTAAATTGGTCGAAATATTTAAAATAATCACCTCTTCAATTACTGCTAGGCCCCGAGATCTTATATATGGTCTCTGATACACTTGTTTTTAATTATGTTTATTTATGAAAAGTATCGCTGGATAGCAAGTGAGCGATTCGCCTGCGCCCCCCGCCCCCCCCCCCCCCCCCCCCCCCCCCCCTTTTCTCTCTCTCTCTCTCTCTCTCTCTCTCTCTCTCTCTCTCTCTCTCTCTCTCTCTCTCTCTCTCTCTCTCTCTCTCTCTCTTTGAAATAAAATAAGAGAAATTTTGTTCGGAAATCACTTTCTTTAGTGAGCAAAACATGATATAGTGAAGGAAATATTTCAGATCTATTTCTTGATGTATATATTACATGTTCAGAATACAAAAGTTGAGAATGCTTGTCGAACAACATCTTGAAAATAATAATGTTAAAACAAAGGGAGGCAGATTTCATGTGATAATGCAGCAGTATTTTGTAATACAAGAATGCATTACAGACCAAATTCATACCTTTTTAACAAATACTGATGGAGAGAAGTGTTATTCTAACCGGCACAAAGCAGTGTAGCTATCATAATTTTTGCAAGTAAGATGTAGTATGTTTTTGTTATTGAAGCACTTAATCTTCCACACCGAATACACTGTCAATATTGTATCTATATTTAGACTATCAGCTAGATAACTAACAGAGCAAGAAGCAAGCCAGTCCCATGATATAGCATTTCATTATCATATTTATGTTCATTATCTTATGGTCCTGACACTCACAGACATACAGACCATGTGACATTTTTTGTCGTTTCCTGAAAAATTCATTACCGGAACTTTGACTGCCTTACTGGGGATTTTGGGTCGACTATAATACATTGTTACGTTTCTATGCTATCACGATATTCATATCAATTTCCAGTGTCCAGCTTGACCACATGATTTAGTCGGGAAACCCATCAAATATAGCACTGATACTATCGCATGGCTAGTTTGAAAACAAGGTAGCCATTTTGTAAACAGGAACACAGTTCTTAAACATTTTGATAACTCGGAGTCAATTCAGAATTAAGAAAAGGTGACATTTATTTCAAGCATTGTACCAAATAACATGTGTAAACAACTGGTAGAGCTAATTGTGCATTTTTATTTGCCTCGTCTGTCAATACACACTGACAGGCAATGCCTCAGAATATGTGCATCATCAAGAAAGTCATGGCTTACATGAACAGGTCGCATCTGCTTTACATGTCGCTTCCTAAGCAGAATTAATGGGATTTCTTTCGCCCATTTGGCCATCTTATGTTAGGAAACTGACGCTATAACCCTTTTCAACTGCGAATGATTTACTAAGGAGTCCATTTTTAGCCCATCACTATCATCAGATGGTGGGCTATTCAAATCGCCCTGCGTCTGAGGTCAGTCCATCCGTACGTCCATAAACAATTCTTATTATCGCTATTTCTCAGAAAGTACTGAAGGGATCTTTCTGAAATTTCATATGTAGGTTCCTCTTGGTCCCTAGTAATGTATATTGCATTTTGAAACTAATCTGAAAACAACATGGCCAACAGGTATTCGTGGTATTCACATTGGGGTAAAGACAGATCTACCTGCAATCTGAACTCAATCGGCTGAACCACAAACAGGATATATGCTTTTAATCTTATTGTTCCACTGGATATTCCAAATCCCTATTTCTGTCATTATTTTTATCATTATGGACATGTGTGAATACAAAATCATGTGCCGAATTTGTTACATATTCTGGTGTTGTCAAAATTTTAATTAAAACTCCGCCTGCTTCAAGTACAGCCAATCACGGCCACTGCAACACAAGGGGGGATTCAGATTTACTGTTTGTGTTGGTACATCAATACAATCAACACTTGTCAAAGTAGTCATTGACAAGTATTTTCGTCATCCCCAGATAGGGTTTGAACGGCAGTATTAGATATTATTATGAGACTGTGATACAATATACTAGTTTAAACAATATTATACATTATATATATGATGGATGGATCAGAGAATAATCGAAATCTTATGAGTCAATATTGGTGTCCATATTTTGCTTTGAGGGTTTCTTTATGTGAAACACATTGTATTATTGAAAGGGACCCTAATTTGATACCCTGTGACATGGGTATATTATTAGCTTTATTCTTGAGCACAATTTATAGTGCCATAATTGAAATGCAAAAAAGTTAATATAGAAAAGAAGTGATGGTTTTTAACAGGTCTAATGTTGTTCCGTCTTATACAGTGAAAAATTGTATCTACATCAACTCAAAAGAGAACTTTATTGTGATATCACTGATTCAAAGTAACCTTAAATAGGTTTGAGACAATTTTCTGTTACCATTTGAGATGCTCTTTACTGTGTTATTATGGCAATAGCAGTTAATTGAATGTCTTAGCAGTTACATCGTATTCATCATGATATGGCATACAATCTTTAATCCATGTCAGGTAGAAGTAAATTATTGCCAGATAGATCAGAATTTATCATGTAAGAAAAATAAAACTTGCTCCAAAAGTTTCTTATGAAAAATTTTACATTTTACAATACATATTTCTGTATTTTTGCTTGGAAATTGGATAGTTTCTTACAAAAAAAATTACATTTTACAATACCATTTTTCTGTATTTTTGCTCGGAAATTGGATGTTAATAATGATATATACTAAATGCACACAAAAAATCTTCAACCATCCATCTAAAATTAAATGAGATTCTCAGAGTATGATAATATGTCCAAATATCACATGATAATTGTCTAAATGGAAACAATTTATTCGAGCAGGAAAAGAAATGTTGGATAATGAATAATTGTCTGCACACTTGAAAGAAAATCTTCAGGCACCTTAGGCTTGGATGTGGTGGTCTTGTAAGCATCAGACTTGTGATCAGATAGAAGTGTGATATTGGTGTAACCCTGTTAAATATATGAATCTGTGATATAAACATGACAATGTTGTACTAATGTAACACTAGTACAAAGTGACAGCTATTGTCATGATTTAGTCATTAGCCTTATAAATACAGGAGCATGTTGTGCCCCATCCTACAGTGGTGAAGCTGACAGTGTCGCAGAGTCAGGTTAAACAAGATTTGGTTGTTTCTTTTTGAGTTCGTAGACAGGTTTTTTTCAAAGTTTTCTTTAAAGGATACTTCAAGCATCATTTTCATCTTGAAATTTTGTTGTACAGTAACTTTGACATTAGAATCGGTGTTTCATTTTAATGTCTATTTTGGTTTGCATTTTCACTTGCAAGTTTTTCATAATTCTCAATACAGTAGACCTGACTGGTAAAATGCTATTACTGAAGAAATAATAACAGAATAGTTAGCAAGTTTTTCATAATTCTCAATACAGTAGACCTGGCTGGTAAAATGCTATTACTGAAGAAATATTAACAGAATAGTTATTTTGATATCTTAATTAATAAAACAAGTAGGAAAGGTTTTCCTTTACAAACAGGATATTGTGTATTTGGGTACCTACAGTCTTGGGTTACAGCTTTGTATGTACCAGATTATAACACTGTAGGTGTGTCTCTGTGACAAGTCAAAGTTGTGTTTAGTACATGTGCTTGCTCAAACTTGTATGTTTCCTTCAATTGTCACTGAGCTGTATAGGCTATGAAAGAGAATAAAATAATGTCATGAATAGTAAATTGTTGTGTTTTATTTTTAGGTTTATCTCAAGTGACTTATTGCAATCACCATTTATCCGGCGCCTGTGCGACATCCGTCATAAAACTATGTACATTTTTGACTTCTCATTAACCAAGACACCCAGGGTCATTCTATAGGGCAGCATGTTTGGATTGTTGACTACAAAGTATGTTCAAGTCAATGACTATCAAGTGCCATTTAAGGTCACTTTTGTCAAATGTGTCAAGAGGCCCAGGGCCATGATATTGAACCAGTAATATGCAGGGATGAATGGTTACAATGTTCGTTCAACTGAATGACCTTGACCTATTTTCAGTGTCACAGGGGGCAAATGCTTTTAAAATCTTTCAATAATCAAAAGGCCGATCATGATCTTGACCTATTTTCAGTGTCACAGGGGTCAAATGCTTTTAAAATCTTTCAATAATCAAAAGGCCTATCATGATATTGGGCCAGTTAAGCATACTGTGATGAAGGGCTACGAAGTTGATTGAAATTAATGACCTTGATCTATGTTCAAAGTCACAAGAATCAAATGTGTTAAAATCTTTACTTTTAATAACCAAGTTGACTATGGTCATATTTGTTTATTTCACAAAAACACATAATGAGGTCAAAAATCAAAGGTCAGTGTCAAATTTTGTATGGTCACTGATAAAATTTTATTACGTGATGAAGCAAATTTGGTCCTGATTAACAAGGAGTAAACTGACCTGAACTGATAACGATTAGGGTCAATGTCAAAGTATCTTAGCAGAATTTTATTATGACATTCTGAATCAAAGTCATAAACAGAAGTCAACTGAGCAGTCAATGTCACTGGATCAAAAGTTGTGACCAAATATTGTACCTTTACAGCCAAATTAGGTTAAATTCCAATCAGTAATTAAGACATGTTTGTTAAATTGTTTACAGACCAATGGACAATGAACCACATATGGAATTTAATTTAAGTCAGAAGTTATTAAGTTATTAAGTGGTCCACCAGAGTTTTATCTTACCCACTGAAGTGGTCCACCAGGGTTTTATCTTGCTGACTGAAGTGGTCCACCAGAGTTTTATCTTACCGACTGAAGTGGTCCACCAGAGTTTAATCTTACCAACTGAAGTGGTCCACCAGAGTTTTATCTTACCAACTGAAGTGGTCTACCAGAGTTATCTTACCAACTGGAGTGGCCCACCAGAGTTTTATCTTACCGACTGAAGTGGTCGACCAGGGTTTTATCTTACCAACTGATGTGGTCCACCAGAGTTTTATCTTACCAACTGGAGTGGTCCACCAGAGTTTTATCTTACCAACTGGAGTGGTCCACCAGAGTTTTATCTTACCGACTGAAGTGGTCGACCAGGGTTTTATCTTACCAACTGGAGTGGTCCACCAGGGTTTTATCTTACCAACTGGAGTGGTCCACCAGAGTTTTATCTTACCAACTGGAGTGGTCCACCAGAGTTTTATCTTACCAACTGAAGTGGTCGACCAGAGTTTTATCTTGCCGACTGAAGTGGTCGACCAGAGTTTTATCTTGCCGACTGAAGTGGTCCACCAGAGTTTAATCTTACCAACTGAAGTGGTCCACCAGAGTTTTATCTTACCAACTGAAGTGGTCTACCAGAGTTATCTTACCAACTGGAGTGGTCCACCAGAGTTTTATCTTACCGACTGAATTGGTCGACCAGGGTTTTATCTTACCAACTGATGTGGTCCACCAGAGTTTTATCTTACCAACTGATGTAGTCCACCAGAGTTTTATCTTACCAACTGAATTGGTCCACCAGGGTTTTATCTTGCCGACTGAAGTGATCCACCAGAGTTTTATCTTACCAACTGGAGTGGTCCACCAGAGTTTAATCTTACCAACTGATGTGGTCCACCAGAGTTTTATCTTACCAACTGAAGTGGTCCACCAGAATTTTATCTTACCAACTGAAGTGGTCTACCAGAGTTATCTTACCAACTGGAGTGGTCCACCAGAGTTTTATCTTACCAACTGGAGTGGTCCACCAGAGTTTTATCTTACCAACTGAAGTGGTCAACTAGAGTTTTATCTTACCAACTGAAGTGGTCCAGCAGAGTTTTATCTTACCAACTGAAGTGGTCAACCAGAGTTTTATCTTACCAACTGAAGTGGTCAACTAGAGTTTTATCTTACCAACTGAAGTGGTTCACCAGAGTTTTATCTTACCAACTGAAGTGGTCGAGCAGGGTTTTATCTTACCAACTGGAGTGGTCGACCAGAGTTTTATCTTACCATCTCAAGTGGTCGACCAGAGTTTTATCTTACCAACTGGAGTGGTCCAGCAGAGTTTTATCTTACCAACTGATGTGGTCCACCAGAGTTTTATCTTACCAACTGGAGTGGTCCAGCAGAGTTTTATCTTACCAACTGATGTGGTCCACCAGAGTTTTATCTTACCAACTGATGTGGTCCACCAGAGTTTTATCTTACCAACTGATGTGGTCCACCAGAGTTTTATCTTACCAACTGATGTGGTCCACCAGAGTTTTATCTTACCAACTGATGTGGTCCACCAGAGTTTTATCTTACCAACTGAAGTGATCGACCAGAGTTTTATCTTACCAACTGAAGTGTCTCCTTTACAAATCTTGGCCTTACAGCCACATTCTTTTGGAAGCTGATTTGCATATTTACCAACCTCGTACTTGTTCCCCGGTACCAACTGAGAAAACAGGTGATGTGCCAAGGCAACCATGATTGTTTCTTTACTTCTGCTTGTTAGGAGTTTCTCAATGGCCTGTTCATGCTTTTCCAGTCGTATCGGTACCAAGTTGTTTCGGTACTCGGTCGTTTCGGTACTTGCGGAAGTCGTTTCGGTACTTTGGGAAAGTCGTTTCGGTACTTACAAAAGTAGTTTCGGTACCAGAATATAAGCCAATAATGAACGTCTTAAGACCATGTTTTGACGATTGTTGTGCTATTTTTACCAAGTATCCTAACTGAACAAAGGGAGAATAACAGTCAAACAGAATAAACGTCCCCGAGATAGACTACGTATGTAATATGAATGACTCTATTATTCCGTTCGGGTATACATACTTATTCATCTTTCTTATATCAGGACATATATATAACATGTAAAACTAATAAAACAAGTTACTAAGTATATCGGGACGTATATATAACATGTAAAACCAATAAAACAAGTTACTAAGTATATCAGGACATATATATAACATGTAAAACCAATAAAACAAGTTACTAAGTATATCGGGACGTATATATAACATGTAAAACCAATAAAACAAGTTACTAAGTATATCAGGACATATATATAACATGTAAAATCAATAAAACAAGTTACTAAGTATATCAGGACATATATATAACATGTAAAACCAATAAAACAAGTTACTAAGTATATTGAGACATATATATAACATGTAAAACCAATAAAACAAATTACTAAGTATATCGGGACGTATATATAACATGTAAAACCAATAAAACAAGTTACTAAGTATATCAGGACGTATACATAACATGTAAAATCAATAAAACAAATTACTAAGTATATGGGGACATATATATAACATGTAAAACCAATAAAACAAGTTACTAAGTATATCGGGACGTATATATAACATGTAAAACTAATAAAACAAGTTACTAAGTATATCAGGACATATATATAACATGTAAAACTAATAAAACAAATTACTAAGTATATCGGGACGTAACTATAACTCGAGAAATAATGTTAGGGCTAGTGAAGAGCTACAAAACACTGCAAATGACTTCGGCCTTGTAGACCCCTGGAGAGTCAAAAATCCAGATTTAAAATGCTACACTTGGTTTAAAAAGAACCCTATAAAAAAATCCAGACTAGACTTTTTCCTTATTTCTTCCGAGCTGTTAACAAACATAGGTAAAACAGATATAATTCCAGGTTACAAAACTGATCACTCAGCAATCACCTTGCAAATAATAATATCTGACTTTAAACGCGGTAGGGGATTCTGGAAGTTTAATAACTCCCTCCTGAAAGATACTCTTTATATAAATAAAGTAAAAGAAACCATTTTGAAAACAAAACAAGAATATGCTCTGCCGGTTTATAATATTTCAAATATACCAGAGATAGACCCATCTATGTTTCAGTCATCACTCAATGACCAATTATTTTTTGAAATGGTTTTACTGAATATACGATCCATGACTATATCTTATTGCTCTAAAAAGAAGAGGAAAAATAGGGAAAGACAGATACAATTGGAAAACCTTATCAGAGTCACTGAAGAATTAACTCTAGACAACATTGACCCTAATCATATTCTAGTAGAGATTTTAACTGACCTTAAGTCCGAGTTAGAGGACCTCCGGGAAAATCAAATGAATGGGCTGCTAATAAGAGCAAAGGCTCAGTGGATCGAAAGCGGTGAAAAACCCACAAAATACTTCTGTAACTTAGAAAAACGTAATTATGTTAATAAAAATATCACAAAAATAATCCAGGGGGATGGTAAAATTATAAGCGATCAAGATGATTTGCTGAACGAAATAAAAAACTTTTACGTAAATTTATATGCAAGTAAAGATAATGAATTAGAAGAAGTTGATTTGGATACTCTTCTCGGGGATTATGAAGTGCCTAAAATAGACAATGAAACTAAATCAGAGTTAGATCGACCAATTACCATGAAAGAACTAGCTCATTCAGTTAAATGTCTTAAAAATGGCAAAAGTCCCGGCCCAGATGGGTTTACAACAGAATTCTATAAGTTCTTTTGGATTGATCTCAAGTTTTTTATCACGAACTCCTTAACTATGGGTATTCAAAAAGGCGAGTTATCACTTACACAAAAGCAAGGCGTTGTATCTCTACTACCTAAGGGTAATAAACCTAGAGAACTCCTAAAAAATTGGAGACCAATATCTCTTCTTAATGTTTCCTATAAAATACTCTCTAATGCAGTTGCTTATCGATTAAAAGATGTTTTAAACAGTATAATACATGAAAATCAAAGGGGTTTTTTAAAAGGTAGATTTATTGGTGAAAATGTTAGACAAATTTATGACTTAATGCAATATGCAGAAGAGAAGGAGATACCTGGTTTATTATTATTAATAGATTTCGAAAAGGCCTTCGACTCTATTTCATGGAACTTCATAACAAAGGTTTTAACATATTTTAACTTTGGTAATTATCTCAAAAATGTTATCCATACTTTATTCCAAAAGGCATCTTTATGTGTTACACAACATGGCTTTTTCTCTCAATTTTTTAATATTGGTAGAGGATGTAGACAAGGCGATCCGCTGTCACCCTATCTTTTTATTATGTGTGTGGAGATACTTGGCATACTAATTAGAAATGATAAAGACATAAAAGGCATCAAAGTCGGTAATAAAGAATTCAAGTTATCGCAGTATGCTGATGATACTGGTCTCACATTAGATGGCTCAGACAAAGCACTCAAGAAAACTTTAGATCTTCTTACTCAATACGCCAAATACTCTGGGTTAAAACCCAACATCGAAAAAACAAAGTGTATATGGTTTGGAACTAAAAAATTAAGTACGGATAGGATATGTGCTAATAATAACCTTTCTTGGTCAAATGAACCATTCACTTTCCTAGGAGTGAAATTTAGTCCGAATCTGTCAGAGCTTGCTGACTTGAATTACTGTGACAAACTTAAAGAAATTAAAACTCTCATTCACATATGGTCAAAGAGGTGTCTTAGTCCAATAGGTAGAATTACAGTTGTTAAAAGCATCATTCTTTCTAAATTAACACATTTATTTATAAGTATTCCAAGACCTGATAAGGACTTTGTAAAAATCCTAGAAAGACTTTTATACAATTTTATATGGGGCAGGAAAAACAACAGAATCTCGAGAAACCTGATAGTTCAAAATTACAAAGACGGCGGTCTTAAAATGGTTCAAATTGATGCTTTCATTAAATCCATGAAACTATCCTGGATAAAACGCCTGTTAACAAATGAGAATTCATGGACCTACCTTTTTGAAGAAGTGATTGGCGAATCAAAATTTACTATTATTTCATATGGGGCGGACTATTGGAGAAAAAAGTCGAAATCTATTAAAAATCTGTTCTGGAAAGAAGTCCTTGAAAATATACATTGTTTTTTGTACCTTCCATGCAACGAAGAAAGTGTTTTGTATCGTCCCTTGTGGCACAATCCAGAAATAAAGATTGATAACAAGACCTTACATTTTAAACAATGGTCACGAAAAGGGATATGTTATGTGTATGACTTATGTAATGACCAAGGTAAATTAATTGAAAACTATGAAGAATTTTGCGAAAAAGTTTCTTTTTCACCAATACTAACTCAGTTTTATGGCATCAGGAATACCATTCTGTCTAAATGGCCTTTTCTGAGAAATTATAATTCCACTATTATACTTCCACATTGTCAAAAGTATATTTATCACATCTTAACAAATAAACAACGAGGACTCTCGATATATAATCTTTTTATTAAAGATTTATCTACAAATGATAAATACAAAGTCAAATGGTCACTTGAACTTGATATACATCAAAATCAATACTGGTGGGAAAAGATTAACTTTATAATATTTAAGTTAACCTCGGACTCAACACTTCAATGGTTCCAATACCGAATTACTCACAGAATCATTAGCACAAACAAATACCTGCGTATGATAGGTGTAATTAACTCGCCTGTATGCTCATTTTGTAAAGCAAATATAGAATCAATAATCCACTTGTTTTGGGAATGTACTCTTGTTACAAAATTTTGGCAAGAATTCACCACATGGGTAGAAAACAAAACCGGGAAAACTCTGAGTTTGATTAATTCAGATGTTATCCTTGGGAAAACGGACAACGAAATAAACAACATAAACTTAGTTATTGTTTTAGCAAAATTGCACATATACAAGCAAAAGTATAAAAATCATCTGCCTGCTCTATTTATATTCAAAATGGAACTGGAAAAACATTACAAAATTGAACAGTACATTCATAGGAAAAATATGACTGTCCAAAAATTTGAAAAACGATGGGTTGATTTGAAAGCACTTGTAACGTAACAAATCAAAAAAAGAAAAACTTGTTATTGTTACTTTTAGAACTCTATTACTGTTAAAGTATGAGTCTGTGCATGTAAGAAGTCTTTATGTATGTTTTTGTTTTTTGAAAAAAAAAAAAAAAAGTATATCGGGACGTATATAACATGTAAAATCAATAAAACAAATTACTAAGTATATCGGGACGTATATATAACATGTAAAATCAATAAAACAAATTACTAAGTATATCGGGACGTATATAACATGTAAAATCAATAAAACAAGTTACTAAGTATATCAGGACATATATATAACATGTAAAACTAATAAAACAAGTTACTAAGTATATCAGGACGTATATAACATGTAAAACTAATAAAACAAGTTACTAAGTATATCGGGACTAATATATATAACATGTAAAACTAATAAAACAAGTTACTAAGTATATCAGGACATATATATAACATGTAAAACCAATAAAACAAGTTACTAAGTATATCGGGACGTATATATAACATGTAAAATCAATAAAACAAATTACTAAGTATATGGGGACGTATTTATCAAATTGTACTCTTCACTTCCACAGATCCGGTGCTGCCATCTGCTGCAAGAGTCGCACTGTATGGGCTCTTGCCTAGGCCGAACAATGGTGTCGCATTCGGTGCACATGTCAAGCGATGCCATGATGACAATAATTTTGAGAGCGATACTCTCATTTTTATGACCAGTTGGTAATTATTTCGAGCTACTCTGATCATGATTTACTCTGATCTACTCAGTTAAGAAAACAACCGTGATCACGTTTGAAGTGTGATGAGCATGATTGTATAAACAAATCAGACGGTAAGGTAAACGTTAAATAAACAACCAACAACCAGTTAATTATCATTATTTAATATCACAATGAAATACCGAAACAACTCTTAAAGTACCGAAACGACTCGTAACGTACCGAAACGACTCGTAACGTACCGAAACAACTTTTTGAAAATGCCGAACCGACTTCCGAAAAGTACCGAAACAACTTTTTTTTTAAAGTACCGAAATGACCAGGTACCGAAACGACTGTGCCCCGTGGTGGGTAAATTTTGTTAGTGAAACATTTGTTTCCGGCTAGCAACTTCTCTTTTCTGTAATACACAAACTATATACATCCGCCGCCTAATATACTTCCTATTTTGACAGCAATTATTGACACGATTTAACTGATGGTTCCCGTGTTTACTGCAATTATTTAAAATGAAATATGAATGTCTGGTGTTCTAGACTATTTTAGATTGTAAACATAAACAATTCCTCACCAATATATGCAATTTTGTTGGCGTAGGATTACGTAGTTCTGTCTCAATCCTGCCTTGAAAACGAAAGTAAAAAAATCAGTGTGATCGTCATGGAAATTTACATGCTTCCCCAGATAAACTATCCACATGTTTCAGACTCATATGTTCATCATGAGTTCATATGCATGAACATTTCATATAAGCCTAAAACCAACCGTGTTTACGTAGTAAAGTGTTTACAATTCTATAAATAGATTTTCAACGGAACATGAATAACTTCAGTTGTCACGTGACTAATGAGAAAGAAACTCGTTATTACGAGAAATAAACTCGTATATACGAGAAAGAAACTCGTATATACGAGAAATAATCTCGTTAATACGAGAAAGAAACTCGTTAATGCGAGAAATAAACTCGTATATACGAGAAAGAAACTCGTATATACGAGAAATAATCTCGTTAATACGAGAAAGAAACTCGTATATACGAGAAATAAACTCGTTAATACGAGAAATAATCTCGTATATATATTATATACGAGAAAGAAACTCGTTGATACGAGAAATAAACTCGTATATACGAGAAATAAACTCGTTAATACGAGAAAGAAACTCGTATACAAATGTATACGAGAAATAAACTCGTATACATGTATACGAGAAATAAACTCGTATATATACGAGAAATAATCTCGTATATACGAGAAAGAAAGTCGTATATACGAGATTTTTCATTTATTTTTTAATGATACCAACTAAGTTTTTTTTCATTGGTCCTATTCGGCTTCCGTACTGGGCAGACTGCTCAAACTTAATCCACGTTGCCTATCATTGAAGGACTGTGACAGCGGATTCGTCGAGCGGATCCGCCGCGAAGCCGCCGCGAACTCGCCGCAAACCCGCCGCGAATTCGCTGTTAGCACCCTGCGAACACCCTGCGAACATTCCGCGGTTACGAGCGATAGGGCTTAAAATTTTCCGCTCCCGCAGGGTTTGAGTACAAAATCACCCTCCCAGTACTGTATATATAAAAATCAAAGATAAAAATGACTTAAACCTTGTATTTTCTGACGTTTCAGGTGGGTTTTTTTTTCAATTTCATTTTCAAACAATTTTATTGACAAAAATACAATTATCAAAGGGATTAGACATCAGGCATTGCCTATATAAGTCTTCTCCCTAAGAACAACACAGTGGTACAAAATACAGACATTCATTAACAGTACATACACAAAACATAACAAAACAAAAATAGTCATCTATATTAAAATGTATTCAATTGAAGGGAGATAACTCCAATATGATTATCATACTTAAATGAGATTTAAATGGTGTAAGAAAATAGATATATAATTCAAATTTTTCATTAACATAATAACTTGAATAAATGATTCTATTTTTTAGTTGGTGATTATATTTTGCAAATATTTAGTGAAATTGTG
This sequence comes from Pecten maximus, assembly GCF_902652985.1. Classification (NCBI taxonomy): domain Eukaryota; kingdom Metazoa; phylum Mollusca; class Bivalvia; order Pectinida; family Pectinidae; genus Pecten; species Pecten maximus. The sequence goes on along the minus strand of NC_047017.1, from coordinate 13,207,297 downwards.
GCCCCCTCCACATACAGATACTGGCCAAGGACCTTCCGTTTCAGGTTTCCTTTTAAAGGGAATTACAATCTCGTTCATGGTAGATATACAAGTCTCCAATTTACTCACAAGAATTCACGCAATTACGTGACAAATATAACAACCGCAGTGACCTAAAATTTGCAAAACTGGTTACTCGAGTTTAAAAATATTGAATAGTCTCAAATAAAAAAGGCTTTGGCACTTTTATTCTTTGTTACACAAGGAACAATATGACACATAGAGGACCAAAGTAGCGGCTTTTTTACGACGTGCCATCACCATGAAATTTCAGGATCTTGAAAAAATCAACGTTCCTTTATTAAAGCAATATAGATACGGGGATACTTTTAAGGCCTTTATTGAAATAAATTATCATCATTCGTCCAGAGCACACGGCTTACAGACACACAAAGGTTGTAAATGATGTGTTCAGAGAATTTCTATCGAATGGCGATGTTTGAAATTGACAATTTTTACATTTTCATATTTTTTTTACAAAAACTCTCTTTTTCGAGGGATTTAAGTTGTAAAATAACCAAATCAGGGTTAGAATTTGTCGATGACTTGGTTCATTGGATATTTGAGCTCTTTTACGCCAGTGCATTGAAATGATCAGTAGATTATAGAGAAGTGATGCAGGGTGATTTTCAATGAAAATATCGAGGTTTTTTTTTGTCACCATCCATATACCTTACAGAATTTAAGTCGATGTATAGCCGAATCATGGTTAGACATTTTCTTTCCATCTTTCTTAAAATGCATAGAAAATCAACAATTGATAAACTTTTAATGGTGTTCTTTGACAAATATCTATACGTTTGCATTATCAAAATTATAAAATATATTGATTTCAAATTTCAATCATAAAATGACCACATATCGAGTGCTAGCATTGCTGTTTGGTTCATTAAAAAAATTGCCGGCCAAAAATGTTTGTAAATGCAAAAGGATTGACAAGCCTTATCAAAAACACGATACAAGCAAGAAGAATATTAAATTAGGTTCAATAATGTTCATATCCGAATTATGTTGACTAATAACCAAATCAGGGTTGGATTATATATCGGTGATTTTGTCTGATTTCAACTTAAAGGTCTTTGCCTTGAAATATACATTTTACAAAAACGTTTGTCAATAAGTTTAAAAATGAAAAAAAAAGATATGAGCAATTTACTACACCGTGTATAAGTATGCCGATTTTTAGTCTTGACGTTGGATTGGAAAGCACATATTTAAGCTATAATACCTCGACTTGTAGATCGAGTAGAAAATGCAATTGCATATGAAATTAAAGGTTTTGATATGAAAAAATATGATGCAATAAAGGATTTGCCAACATCTGTGAAGCACAAAAAGAAATCATCAAGAAAATGCAATGCTTGAAAATGAAGCCAGAGCTGTTAGCAAGTTTTTTGTCTTGATAGCATTGCGTGTATTTGCCATTAAAACTAAATTTGGAAATAAATCGCTATGAAATTGGGATTATAGTATTATGTAATTTCTCCCCTTTATGGTGGTGTATGATAAGCCGAATAAGAGACTTGAATTTGGAAACGCGAACACGTTTTGTTGACCTAGTACAAATATAACTCACAGTCGACAAACGAAGGAAGCACCTAACCCCATGTGCCTTGTGGGTGCCGTCCATCAAGTAGAGAGCCCTTTCGCTCACTCATCATGGTCGCGTTCTATTTTTCTCTCTTTCGTTTAATCCATTTTGAGTCAGATGTACAGTTCCAGTTACATGCCGATATTATTTCGATATTTGTGGGATTTATGTGGAACGTTTTTATTTCCAATTCTTTTATATTTAAGAAAAAAAATAATCTTATGTGCCATGTGTTAAAATGTTAAATTAGTTTATTTTGTCAACAACACAATAATAAAACATACCTGATTATATCGTTATATAGATGATATTTGTACGAATAATAAAAGACATCTGACTGCATATTGTTTGCTTCTTATCTCCGTATGACTCAATTCACATCATAATTTGCCATGTTATTGTACTCCGTGTCAGTTAGAGTGAGCATGCCCTCACGATACAGCTGACAAATATAACTTTTCCTCACAACAGACCAGTCGTCCTTACCTACAGTGATGCTATAACAGGAGGTATTGATTTATTAAAACACCTGTAATTGTCACGTTGTCCGTGTTTAGGAGAGGGAGAGTGTCAGCTGGCCACACTTAGTAAAGGTATATATATGGCCTTCGGACACTCTATTGTCCCATCCTCAACAAGTCGCCAGCATGGGATTGTGGCTTCTACCTTTTGTGTTAAGCGGTAAGGAAATTAGCAATTTTCGTTATTAGAGAGGATGAAGAAGTTTACGAATGCGCCGTTCTGTTTTAATGCAATTTATTCAATGTCATAAGGAGAAAACGTTGGCATTATGGGATTGTTTAGGAAAGCAAAAGACTAACGGCAAGCAAACCAAACCATCAGTCTACCTTAAATAAGTAAACCGAGGACAAGCTATAAACCTAATATAGACTAGACACTGGCTTAGAACAACAAAGGAGAACAATACCGTGTTGACAGCGATTCCATTTTGCTATTTGTATATTTCAATTAGAAGAGCAATGCTTCTAAATTATTCTATTTTTATATTGGATTTTTTTATGGGTAGACAAATGCTTGCCACTTATTCTAGTCATACATTGGATGGTAGGGTTAGAAATGCTTGGACACATTCAAGTTTGATATTTGGTTTTTTAAATGAATAGACAAAGTTATTCTGTTTAATATTTTCACGTTTTAATGAATAGAATAATTCTCACCGGCTAATCTAGTTTGGAATTAGGATTTTTAACTTTGATATGTTTACCAGCTATTCTAGTTTTATATTGGGATGTTTTCATAAGTAGAGTGATGGTTTTCAGCTATTCTAGTTTTATATTGGGATGTTTTAAAAGGTAGAGTGATGGTTTACCAGCTATTCTAGTTTGATATTGCGATGTTTTAATAGGTAGAGTGATGGTTTACCAGCTATTCTAGTTTTATATTGCGATGTTGTAATAGGTAGAGTGATGATTTTCAGCAATTCTAGTTTTATATTGGGATGTTTTAATAAGTAGAGTGATGGTTTTCAGCTATTCTAGTTTTATATTGCGATGTTTTAATAGGTAGAGTGATGATTTTCAGCAATTCTAGTTTTATATTGGGATGTTGTAATATGTAGATTGATGGTTTTCAGCTATTCTAGTTTTATATTGCGATGTTTTAATAGGTAGAGTGATGATTTTCAGCAATTCTAGTTTTAAATTGCGATGTTTTAATAAGTAGAGTGATGGTTTTCAGCTATTATAGGTTTATATTGGGATGTTTTATTAAGTAGAGTGATGGTTTTGAGCTATTCTAGTTTTATATTGCGATGTTTTAATAAGTAGAGTGATGGTTTTCAGCTATTCTAGTTTTATATTGGGATGTTTTAATAATCAGAGTGATGGTTTTCAGCTATTCTAGTTTATGTTGCGATGTTGTAATATGTAGAGTGATGGTTTACCAGCTATTCTAGTTTGATATTGCGATGTTTTAATAGGTAGAGTGATATTTTTCAGCTATTCTAGTTTTATATTGGGATGTTTCAATAGGTAGAGTGATGGTTTACCAGCTATTCTAGTTTTATATTGCGATGTTTTAATAGGTAGAGTGATGTTTTTTTTAGCTATTCTAGTTTTATATTGGGATGTTTTAAAAGGTAGAGTGATGGTTTACCAGCTATTCTAGTTTGATATTGCGATGTTTTAATAGGTAGAGTGATGGTTTTCAGCTATTCTAGTTTTACATTGAGATGTTTTAATAGGTAGAGTGATGGTTTACCAGCTATTCTAGTCTTATATTGGGATGTTGTAATATGTAGATTGATGGTTTTCAGCTATTCTAGTCTGATATTGGGATGTTTTAATAGGTAGAGTGATGATTTTCAGCTATTCTAGTTTAAAATTGCGATGTTTTAATAAGTAGAGTGATGGTTTTCAGCTATTCTAGGTTTATATTGCGATGTTTTATTAAGTAGATTGATGGTTCACCAGCTATTCTAGGATTATATTGAGCTATTTTGATAAGAAGATTGATGGTTTTGAGCTATTCTAGTTTTATATTGCGATGTTTTAATAGGTAGATTGATGGTTTTCAGCTGTTCTAGTTTTATATTGGGATGTTTTAATAGGTAGATTGATGGTTTAACAGCTATTCTAGTTTTATATTGCGATGATTTAATGAGTAAATTGATGGTTTTCAGCTATTCTAGTTTTATATTGGGATGTTTTAAAAGGTAGAGTGATGGTTTACCAGCTATTCTAGTTTTATATTGGGATGTTTTAAAAGGTAGAGTGATGGTTTACCAGCTATTCTAGTTTGATATTGCGATGTTTTAATAGGTAGAGTGATATTTTTCAGCTATTCTAGTTTTATATTGGGATGTTTCAATAGGTAGAGTGATGGTTTACCAGCTATTCTAGTTTTATATTGCGATGTTTTAATAGGTAGAGTGATGTTTTTTTTAGCTATTCTAGTTTTATATTGGGATGTTTTAAAAGGTAGAGTGATGGTTTACCAGCTATTCTAGTTTGATATTGCGATGTTTTAATAGGTAGAGTGATGGTTTTCAGCTATTCTAGTTTTACATTGCGATGTTTTAATAGGTAGAGTGATGGTTTTCAGCTATTCTAGTTTTATATTGAGATGTTTTAATAGGTAGAGTGATGGTTTACCAGCTATTCTAGTCTTATATTGGGATGTTGTAATATGTAGATTGATGGTTTTCAGCTATTCTAGTCTGATATTGGGATGTTTTAATAGGTAGAGTGATGATTTTCAGCTATTCTAGTTTAAAATTGCGATGTTTTAATAAGTAGAGTGATGGTTTTCAGCTATTCTAGGTTTATATTGCGATGTTTTATTAAGTAGATTGATGGTTCACCAGCTATTCTAGGATTATATTGAGCTATTTTGATAAGAAGATTGATGGTTTTGAGCTATTCTAGTTTTATATTGCGATGTTTTAATAGGTAGATTGATGGTTTTCAGCTATTCTAGTTTTATATTGCGATGTTTTAATAGGTAGCGTGATGGTTTTCAGCTATTCTAGTTTTATATTGCGATGTTTTAATAGGTAGATTGATGGTTTAACAGCTATTCTAGTCTTATATTGGGATGTTTTAATAAGTAGCGTGATGGTTTTCAGCTATTCTAGTTTGATATTGCGATGTTTTAAAAGGTAGATTGATGGTTTACCAGCTATTCTAGTCTTATTTTGGGATGTTTTAATATGTAGAGTGATGGTTTACCAGCTATTCTAGTCTTATATTGGGATGTTTTAATAAGTAGAGTGATGGTTTTCAGCTATTCTAGTTTGATATTGCGATGTTTTAAAAGGTAGATTGATGGTTTACCAGATATTCTAGTCTTATATTGGGATATTTTAATAGGTAGAGTGATGGTTTACCAACTATTCTAGGTTGATATTGGGATGTTTTATTAAGTAGATTGATGGTTTACCAGCTATTCTAGGATTACATTGAGCTAATTTGATAAGAAGATTAATGGTTTTCAGCTATTCTAGGATTATATTGAGATGTATTAATAAGTAGAGTTATGGTTTTCAGCTATTCTAGTTTGAAATTTGATTGTTTTAAGGGATTAAGCAATGTTCAACAGATTTAGATATCCTAATTCTTGTATTTGACGTTTTTAGTGCATCGAGCAAAGCTCGTAAAATATGCTAGGTTAATATTTGGATATTTTAATGAGAAATGTAACGCTTTCCAGCTATGCTATAATTATGCTTTTTAATAACAATAACAATTCTTACCTAATCTTCCATTTTCGTATTTTGAGAACAATGAGAACTAGCTATTTTAGTTTGATATCTGGATGTTTTTAATGAATAGAATAATGCTGGCCGGCGAGTTTAGTTTTATATTCGGATGTTTTAAAATTTTAAGTTATGAAGTAACTCTAACTCTCTTGCTAACTTCTCTAGTTTGATATGTGAAAGTATCGATGAGGATAATAGTGTTTGATTTGATTTCATATTTGAATCTTATTTACAACTTAGTGCCAGTAGATGGTTAATGATTATATCACTACGACCAAAGGGGAAACAAAATGAAAAAAACAAAACAATTAAAAATGATAAAATAACATAGCCTTTTGCTACTAAGCAGGATGTCTAGCATTACCGGGGAGACCAACTCCTCACCATCCAGGACAGGAACTTATAGACATCGCAAAGCAGGTATTTGTTGTACTTTTGTTCAAGAAACTTATCTTCATCTAATAACATGTCTTTATACAAGTCCTTTTTGATGACTGACATATTCTACCTGCAATTAATTGTAAATGTTTTACTTGGAATATGTGTTTTTTGCAAAGTCTGATTTTTTTCAAACACAATCAAGGTTTCTACAACAATGTAACTGGTATATCGGACATTCATCAAATGTAGATATCATTATCATTGATGGAGATATCTTTATTCCCGATTCCGAATTGAAAAATAATTAATAAATTAATATTTTTTATAGTAAACGATCAATAATCTTCAAGTAAATTAAACCGAAATGGCCTTACCCGTGGTGATTGGCGAGCGGAGTCTTGAAACATAAAGGGTACATTTGGGTTTGGGTTTGGCTGAAACATGTTTTGATCAATGGATTGAAACGTCTAATAAGAAAACGTGAAAACAATTACAGAGTATAAAATAGCGCCACAGCAACTTGTTGAAAGCGAAAAAAAGATCAGAAACAGGATTCAAAAGCCACGGGAAAGGGAATCCATCTCCTACAATATATCAAAGTGATGTTAGATACATTAATTATCCTTTGAGAACCAGAAGGATGCAGTTATTACCATCATATACTTTGATTTATATTTGTTATACAACAGACTTACTTGGAGGGACAAAGCAGGATTGTTGGAGGAAGTGATGCCTTCATAAACAATGTCCCATGGCAGGCATCATTGGAAGTGAACGGCAATCATATTTGTGGTGCCATCATTCTATCGAATCGCTTCATTCTCACAGCTGCTCACTGCGTTGGAAGTAGCAGCCCCAGGTTCGTTTTTACTGTTTTCCGTGGGGATTCAAGCATTGGCGAGAATTAAATATGACATCATTCAATCATGCACACGCTTCTAACGTTATGCATGGTCATGAATGTGACAAGTTTTTGGTCGTATAGCCTTACTAGAAAAAGTTTTTTTTTTTTTTTTTTTTAATATTATTCATAAACATATAATATCTGCCTCTCACTCCGTTTTGTAATGGTTAATATAATATGCTAATATATATATCAAACTAGATTTTACATATAGTGTATTAGAGATAAGGCTATGGTGATTTGCATTACAGGTATGGTCATAGATATTTGTGCAAGAGGTAAATTTATAGTGAATTATGTTAGTGGTAACGTTACACTGATTTGTATTTAAGGTTAGGCTACTATGATTTGTATTCGAGGTTAGGCTACATAATTATGATTTGCATTACAGGTATGGTCATAGTTATTTGTGCTTTAGAGGTAAGGTTGTAGAGATTTGTATTAGAGGTAAGGTTATAGTGATTTGTATTAGTGGTGGGGTTATAGAGATTTGTATTCGAGGTAAAGGTTATAGAGATTTGTATTAGAGGTTAAGTTATAGAGATTTGTATTAGAGGTAAGGTTATAGTGATTTGTATTAGTGGTGAGGTTATAGAGATTTGTATTCGAGGTAAAGGTTATAGAGATTTGTATTAGAGGTTAAGTTATAGAGATTTGTATTAGAGGTGAGGTAATATAGTGATTTGTATTTGAAGGAAAGGTTATAAAACAAGGCGATGTGATTATATGATTGCGGTAGAATTTAGTGAATTGTATATGAGGCGGGAGTACATATTTATTTGTAGTCGACATAAATTGATAGTGGTTTGGTTTAGTAAAGTAATGGTTAGAAGCTATGTGGAATATATAATCTGCCCTGGTGTAAGAAATGCACATGGTGTCTCCATTGCTTGATCGTAAAAAACATCAACTTTGTTTTTTCCTGATGTCTCCCTTGACACCTCCTCACATTAAGCCATTAGTTGAGCATTCACTCCTGTTAGGAAGGCTTGGGGTTTAACCTCTGATCGAGAAAGGACAATCTGTAAAATAGGAATGGGACTGATTATTGTTATGAATTATTTAAATTTCGGTTTTTTTTTTCTGTTTTGTTTTTCATCACAGTTCTTACGTTGTGCATGTGGGAAGTGCGTCCAGGTCAGGACCAGGAGGCTCCAGACATAGCGTAGCGGATTTGAAAAAAGTAAATAAGTTTGTTTTTTTCATTCTTAATTCCTTTTCCAATCTTGTTTCCCCTTAGGATATTTGATATCAATTAAGACTTTTCTCAACAAGCCAACGCCGTCATGTATTAAAAAAACAAACAAAACAAAAAGAGAAATATTTAGTTTTGATTGTGGTTCCAGTTTCTTAGTCTGCACTGGAACTTTTTTTTCTTGGCACACATTTCTGCCTTTAGCCACACAGGGGCTTGGCACGATTTTCCAAATGATAGTCTATATATATGTATACTATATACCTATATATATAGACTATCATTTGGAAAATCGTGCCAAGCCCCTGTGTTTAGCCATACAGCCTTTGTAGTAGTCACAAATCTAAACAAAAGATCCAAAACATATATGAAGTAGCGAAAATATTGACAGAGAATCTCTAACCCTATAGTCATTGACACAGAATCCCTCACCCTACAGACATTGACACAGAGTCCCTTACCCTATAGACATTGACACAGAAACCCTTACCGTACAGACATTGACACATAAGCCCTTACCCTACAGACATTGACACATAATACCTTACCCTACAGACATTGACACATAATCCCTCACCCTACAGACATCGACACAGAATACCGTACCCTACAGACATTGACACATAAGCCCTTACCCTACAGACATTGACACATAATACCTTACCCTACAGACATTGACACAGAATCCCTCACCCTGTAGTCATAGGCACAGAATCCCTCACCCTACAGACATTGACACAGCATCCCTTACCCTACAGACATTGACACAGCATCCCTTACCCTACAGACATGGACACAGAATCCATTACCCTATAGACATAGGCACAGCATCCCTTACCGTACAGACATTGACACAGAAACCCTCACCCTACAGACATTGACACAGCGTCCCTTACCGTACAGACATTGACACAGAAACCCTTACCGTACAGACATTGACACAGAGTCCCTTACCGTACAGACATTGACACAGAAACCCTTACCCTACAGACATTGACACATAATCCCTCACCCTACAGACATTGACACATAATCTCTTACCCTACAGACATTGACACATAATCCCTTACCCTACAGACATTGACACAGAATCCATTACCCTACAGACATTGACACATAATCCCTTACCCTATAGACATTGACACATAATCCCTTACCCTAAAGACATTGACACAGAATCCATTACTCTACAGACATTGACACATAATCCCTTACCCTACAGACATGGACACATAGTCCCTCACCCTACAAACATTGACACATAGTCCCTCACTCTACAAACATTGACACATAGTCCCTCACCCTACAAACATTGACACATAGTCCCTCACTCTACAAACATTGACACATAGTCCCTCACCCTACAAACATTGACACATAGTCCCTCACCCTACAGACATTGACACAGAAACCCGTACCCTATAGACATTGACACACAATACCTTTACCCTATAGACATTGACACATAACACTTACCCTACAGACATTGACACATAACACTTACCCTACAGACATTGACACAGCATCCCTTACCCTACAGACATTGACACATAACACTTACCCTACAGACATTGACACATAATACCTTACCCTACAGACATTGTCACAGAATACCTTACCCTACAGACATTGACACATAATCCCTTACCCTACAGACATTGACACATAACACTTACCCTACAGACATTGACACAGAATACCTTACCCTACAGACATTGACACATAATCCCTTACCCTACAGACATTGACACAGAATCCCTTACCCTACAGACATTGACACAGAGTCCCTTACCGTACAGACATTGACACAGAATCCCTTACCCTACAGACATTGACACAGAATACCTCACCCTATAGACATTGACACAGAATCCCTTACCCTACAGACATTGACACATAATACCTCACCCTATAGACATTGACACAGCATCCCTTACCCTACAGACATTGACACATAACACTTACCCTACAGACATTGACACATAATACCTTACCCTACAGACATTGACACAGAATACCTTACCCTACAGACATTGACACAGAATACCTTACCCTACAGACATTGACACATAATCCCTTACCCTACAGACATTGACACATAATCCCTTACCCTACAGACATTGACACAGAATCCCTTACCCTACAGACATTGACACATAACACTTACCCTACAGACATTGACACAGAGTCCCTTACCCTATAGACATTGACACAGAATCCCTTACCCTATAGACATTGACACAGAATACCGTACCCTACAGACATTGACACAGCATCCCTTACCCTATAGACATTGACACAGAATACCTTACCCTACAGACATTGACACATAATCCCTCACCCTACAGACATTGACACAGAATCCCTTACCCTACAGACATTGACACAGAATACCTTACCCTACAGACATTGACACAGAATCCTTTACTCTACAGACATTGACACAGAATCCTTTACTCTACAGACATTGACACAGAATCCTTTACTCTACAGACATTGACACAGAATACCTCACCCTATAGACATTGACACAGAATCCCTTACCCTACAGACATTGACACAGAATCCTTTACTCTACAGACATTGACACAGAATCCCTTACCCTACAGACATTGACACAGAATCCTTTACTCTACAAACATTGACACAGAATCCCTTGACCTATAGACACTAACTCGGAATTTTCAACCTCTCTATGATCAACACTATATATGCCTTTAACATTACTGACACTTTCCAGATTTACTCTCGATGTTTGTGAAAACAGTTACTATTTTGAGTGTCCTTTTTACAATTTTTCGACAAAGCGTTTCTGTTTTGATTTCAGCACGAAAAATTTGAAAATAGCGCCACCACTCCAGATGGTGCCTTCCCATATGACGTTGCACTTCTGAAGCTAAGCGACCAAATTACTCTCGACACGAATAAAGCTGCTATCAGCTTGACTTCAGTGACAAACACCGAATTAGCGGGATACGATTTATATGAATGTTTGATTTCCGGATGGGGTAGAACAAAAGAGAACAGCAATAGTAAGTACAGGGAATTTTTGATTACCGGATGGGGTAGAACAGAGGAGAACAGTAATAGTAAGTATACAGACTGTTTGATTACCAGATGGGGTAGAACAGAGGAGAACAGTAATAGTAAGTACAGGGACTGTTTGATTGCCGGATGGGGTAGAACAGAGGAGAACAGTAATAGTAAGTATACAGACTGTTTGATTACCAGATGGGGTAGAACAAAAGAGAACAGTAATAGTAAGTATACAGACTGTTTGATTGCCGGATGGGGTAGAACAGAGGAGAACAGTAATAGTAAGTATACAGACTGTTTGATTACCGGATGGGGTAGAACAGAGGAGAACAGTAATAGTAAGTATACAGACTGTTTGATTACCGGATGGGGTAGAACAGAGGAGAACAGTAATAGTAAGTATACAGACTGTTTGATTACCGGATGGGGTAGAACAGAGGAGAACAGTAATAGTAAGTATACAGACTGTTTGATTACCGGATGGGGTAGAACAGAGGAGAACAGTAATAGTAAGTATACAGACTGTTTGATTGCCGGATGGGGTAGAACAGAGGAGAACAGTAATAGTAAGTATACAGACTGTTTGATTGCCGGATGGGGTAGAACAGAGGAGAACAGTAATAGTAAGTATACAGACTGTAAGTAAGTACACGGATAATTGAATACAATGGGGAAAAGTAAAAGTCGATTGTTTGATCATTCGCAAGAGAGAACAAGGAAGATTACTACTGGGACAAGAACAAGGGTCTATAATACGGGGACTGTTAGATTATTAGATGAGTAACAGCAAGGGTGATGGGTAATAGTAAGCACGGGGACTGTTGGATTAATAGATAGGTTAGAATATAGGAAACAATTATGATAAGTGTAGGTTCTGGGAAATGTTATATCTCTAGAACAAAGGAAACGGATATATTAATTACAGGGACTGTTAGGTTACTAGATGAGTTAACGAGGGAGAAGTAATTATATTAAGTACAGGGACTGTTGGGTTTCGAAATGAGTTACAACGAGGGAAACATTGTATTAAATACACGGACTTTTGGGCTTCTAGATGTGTTAGAACGAGGGAAACAATTATACTAAGTACAGGGACTGTTGGGTTTCGAAATGAGTTAGAACGAGGGAAACATTATATTAAGTACAAGGACTGCAGGGTTACTAGAGAGTTAAAGCAAGGGAAGTAATTATATTAAGTACAGGGACTTTTGGGTTACAAGATGAGTAAGAATGAGAGAAACAATTATATAAAGTACAAGGCCTGTTTGCTGACTAGATGAGTTATAGGAAGGGATAACAGTTATTTTAAGTACCGGGAATATTCGGTTATTTGATTGGTTGGAACAAGGGAGAATAGTAAAGGATAAATTCAGGTACTGGTTGATTAATGTGTGAGTCAGACAAATATGATATTTATTGTAAGTACAGAAACTCCGGGGTCGTATCATTTGTACATTGTATTCTTTTTACAATTTTAATGTAGTGAATGCCCAAGTTATCAATAATTAATCACACATTGATACTTGCTCTTCCTTATACCCGTTTCGACACATGGGAAAAGTCTTGTGTCCATCTAGCAGTTGCCAGGTACTGACCGTATGCCGGTGGTTTTTCTCCGGGTACTCCGGCTTTCCTCCACCTCCAAAACCTGGCACGTCCTTAAATGACCCTGGCTGCTAATAGGACGTTAAACAAAAACAAACCAAACAAACCAATGTGTCCATCTAATCCAGGAATATCTTTGATGTATGTCGAAAGCGAGGAGATATTTAGATATAACTCTCGTCGAGAGAAAACTTCGATTGCTTGCTATTCCGTAATTGTTTGGAGGCGAATATGTAGATATCTTTCAAACAGGTGGTATTTTGATCATTTCGTTTAGCACACTATCGCACTACATTATTGGATTTGAATGCTAGCATAGTAAAGCGTTAGCCTGACGATTTCTATCGGAGAACGATTTTCACAAACAATTCTGTTATTACACATTCACATTTTTCGGAGCCTAGCCAATGTGGGATCTAGTTATTTGATTAAGAGTATAGACCAAAGTATGTTTAGATATACATGTATAAATTTTCATCATAAAATTATTTGCTTGGCCGATGACTACATTTAGATTGATCTCTAAATCGACAGTGGGCGGGTATTGAGCGACTCTGAAAGATAATGTTATTTTCCCATCCGATAATACCCGAAATAAGTACGTCATGCATTAAACCAGCGTCAACTACAGTTTATCTACCTTCATCTGCTTATACAATTAAGATTCACCACTGTATGTTTATGTTATTGTCTACAGGTCCATTGCCTGATCAGCTTCAGCAGACGAATGTTAAAATATTGACCGATAGCCGTTGCAGTGGTATCATTGGAAGCAGTTCCATGAGAGGGGACATTCACATTTGCGTTGACGGTGAAGGAGCTAGTGGAGGATGCAACGTAAGTAATAATCGTGAAAAAGTTCATAGTTCATTGTGCTATCAATGAAATGATTCCGTTATGTTCGTGTATTATTTCATTCCAAAGGGATACATTACAGAAGCACGTGTGTACAAACTACATTCGATGGATGGCACTATGTTACACCACAAGTGGTTTGTGTAAAGTGTCTGCACGATAGAATGAATGTGAGACTGTATGACTGTATTCACAGGTGGGGATTGAAACGAAATTTGTACGATAGCTGTTAAGGTTGATTTAACTATAGAAAATGGTGAAGAAGAATGTCAAAAATGTCAGAACGATTTCGATAACGGAACATCATAGGGGTAGGGGGTATCGTTCTATAGTTAGTAGGGGTTAGAGGTAGCAGATAACTTTCAGCGATTGCTAGGGTTAAGGTTATATGCTTGTTTTCTATAACGATTAGGGTTTTGTTAGGGGATAGTTTTCTTCACAGTATGACTAAGAGATACGTGATAGTTTTCTACCCGGTCGGGGTAAGAGGTACGTAAACATGTTGTACACGGTATGGGTAAGAGGTACGTAAAACTTTTGTACACAGTAAGAGTAAGCGGTACATAAACAATTTGTACACGGTAGGGGTAAGCGGTACATAAACAATTTGTACACGGTAGGGGTAAGCGGTACATAAACAATTTGTACACGGTAGGGGTAAGCGGTACATAAACAATTGTACACGGTAGGGGTAAGTGGTACGTAAACATTTTGTACACGGTAGGGGTAAGCGGTACATAAACAATTGTACACGGTAGGGGTAAGAGGTACGTAAAAAAATTGTACATGGTAGGGGTAAGAGGTACGTAAACATTTTGTACACGGTAGGGGTAAGCGGTACATAAACAATTGTACACGGTAGGGGTAAGAGGTACGTAAAAAAATTGTACACGGTAGGGGTAAGAGGTACGTAAACATTTTGTACATGGTAGGGGTAAGAGGTACGTAAACATTTTGTACATGGTAGGGGTAAGAGACACGTGATAGTTTTCTATACGGTAGGGGTAAGAGGTACGTAAACATTTTGTACACGGTAGGGGTAATAGGTACAGGATAGCATTTGTTAAAATTATAATACGCGTCAGGTGTTATGGATTTATTTCACCCTCATGGTTGCGAGTGTCACTCGAGTGTATGGATTACGCCGCGTGTTTTTAACTTGATTTTTTCCATCGGACACGAAAGAATGGGGTCTGGCGATTGTAGGGGATTACAGTCTTAGAAAAAGGTGCGAAGACTCACAGCTGGAGACGTGGTCGTGGTCAGTGCTTTGCGACCTTACACTTTTACCTTTTCTGATTGTTTCATCATGTAATAGTTCATTTGCACGCTCCAACCAATTTTGAGAAAACTTTATATACGGTATAGCCGTAAATTAGCTGAATAAATTCATACGTATTTTTATCAATTGGCCAAGACCTCATGTCCTGTACTTATTTTCATGGTCGTCAATTATCAAAAATATACCTAGTAAGACATTAATGTGTGGGATGAATAAAAACTTAGACACAATATTTCTAGAGTTTTCAAAATAAACACTACCTCATAAAGTAACCATCAAATTCGACTACTGAGATTTTTTATCACCAAAGCATGTCGCGCCACAACAAGGCATGTGAATCCCGTCTTGTAGTACAAACTATAGACAATTTACATGTATATTTAATAAACAAGTTGGGACTGACTCTTACTACATAGAGTTGAACTCCGCTTCTACCGAGATGTTTTGCTTTTTTGCTTTCCTAACGTCGAGTTTTCATTTCCCGGTAAAATTTGATTTAAAAAAATAAAGTGCATATTTACCGTCCATTTACAATACAATACATCTCAGGCACAAACAGAGAGCTAACTCGACCACATTGCTGGTATAGATCGTGATTTCATCACATAAAATGATTCCCTGCACAAACAGACATCACACTCGACCACATCGCTAGTATAGATCGTGATTTTATCACATAAAATTATTCCCTGCACAACACAACTAGGTCAGCTACAGCACATAACTATTACAACAATTGGGAAGCAAGTTATATCAAATTATACTAATCACGCTTGTTGGGCCGAATGGAAGCGCGCGATCGGTCTTCCTGAGGGAGAAAATCGGAGTACCCGGCTAGGTGAAAGGCAAATGTGTTACCACTGAGCCACCCGACCATTCAGTAGTGAAAACATTAGTTCTAATACTGAATTCAAAATATTTTTTATTTAAACTCATCTTATTTGGGTACCGATCCATTTTGAGAACTGATGCCAATATGATTGTGCAAAAGTTGGCTTTCGTCACTGCGGTGTCCAGTGTAGTGACACAAAAACCAGACAAACAACAACTCATGAAGACAGTATCATAATACATATATATTGCATAACGCTTCTCAACATCCCCTGATTTTTACGATTTCATCCATATTACTGATTTTGCGTAGATTGCAATTTTGTTATAAGGTACAGTGGCAACACCATACACATGTTTGCTCTTGCTGATCTTATTTATTTTGTAGGGTGATAGTGGCGGTCCATTAGCATGTAAGGTCGGCGATGAATACCAACTTGCTGGCGTGACTTCATTTGTATTTGGAGGATGTTTGACGTCATATCCTACAGTGTATGCTGAGACATATGCCTTCCGGGAATGGGTCCAGACAACCATGAACAGCATGTCATTGTAATAATGTTGTGCTATCAATAAAATGATTCAATTATGTACGTGTATTATTTCATTCCAAACGGATACATTACAGAAGCATGTGTATACAAACTACATTCGAGGGATGGCAGTATGTTACACCACAAGCGGTTTGCGTAAAGTGTGTGCACGATAGAATGACTGTGATATTGTATGACTGTATTCACAAGTGGGGATTGAAACGAAATTTGTACGATAACTGTTTAGGTTGATTTAACTTTAGAAAATGATGAAGAATAATATCAAAAATGTTCAGAACGATTTCGATAACGGGACATAATACATGTATATCGCTTCTGATTTCTCAAGAGGAAAACCTAAAAGAGATTTTAGTTTTTCAACAAGATCTCAGCAGCGACCTGTAACCAAACAAGGCTCCTTGACCTCATTGATAGTCACTTTTCGCCAAGACGTGGATTGTCGGGTGTCACCAGCCGAATATCCTCTTTATGCGTCTATATACCAAAGGAAGCGACCTTGTTTGACCGTATATATGTAGAATTTCGGAAGACCGACGATTTAAATGGACACTTTACTGGTACGGTTAATGTTTTGTTACATATCAAATATCCGAGTCTGTTTATGTTCTGTTACATATCAAATATCCGAGTAGTTTTTTTTGTGTTTTTCTTTTACAACAATTGTGAAGCAGGTTTGCGACTTTGAAGAAAAACATCGATCTTTTTAAAATAAAATCAAGAGGATAAATTTAAATGATTTTTGAATTATATAATGGATTTTAAATGGCCTCGCATAGAGGAAACGACGATTAAACTTAATTTTCTTTGTGAAATCTTAATTATCTGCATACAAACGATATGTGGTTTTTCATTAATTTTGTAGAAATAGGATTTCTGAGAATGCGAAACAAACAACACATCCAGAATGACACATGATAACAATGTTTTCATATAGGCTGAAGTATCGGACTACACCAACTAAATTACCATGGGTTGAAACAAAATCAGCTTAACTTCTGTTATTAGGAATTGCAACTCCACAAACAGATTAGAAACAAATATTTGATAACAGTATGTATTGGAGATTGCAAAATGTAACTTGTTCCTATTTCATATGTACTATCTATAATCTACGATATCATTACATCTAAATATAATTAAATTGATAGTGTATGTAATGATGTAGTACAAATGATAAAAAACAATTCAAGCCAAATGCTTCATTAACAAAATTTAAGATCTATATTGAAAGAGATACATAATACCGATAGTCAACACTAATAATTTGAATGTATAGCCAGCTTGATGTACGTCAATCCATACTCACAATTTAAATGTTTTCACAATGACACAGTGTATACAAGTGTGTTTCTGTTTGTAAACTTGTAACGTTTTGAGGGTTTATTATACTGTCTTTAAAGGGACTATTACCTTAGATTTCAACCTCAGGAATTGTAGAACTCGGCCTATGAATGATAAGATATATCAATAATTAAGCGATGCACGCGCCTACACCGTCAACTTTGTTGTTTTTATACGTATTTTTGGCGTCGGAACATTGTTAGTTTGTAAACAAGAGCACGCTCGGTTTATTACGAGGAAAGCCGAAAAGGTCACATGGTCCGTCACGTGACGAAGTCATTAACTTCCGTTGCAAAGAAAAAATAGATCACGACGAGGCAAGTGTAAATTCAAACACACGTCTAAGTCATGACACTTACTTTTGCATCTTCTGTTAATTTAAATGATTTTATAGTGTTATAATATATCAGTTTTAACAACCAGACTTAGTAATTCGTTTTGTTGTGGCTTGCTCGTGCGATAATCAACTTTGTTTATCGCTGTCGCTAAACTAGTGGGGCCCCAAAGGGGGTAATTACAATCGAAACATAACCTAATTGTCTCTCAGTCTCCTTCAGATTTTTAACTGGAATGTTACTGTATTATTTTTCGATATGCACAGGAATTGATACCTTCTCTGTTTAAATAGATATCGTTTTCCAATCAACTGGCATCAATATATTTGATATAGATACATATCAATTAATAAACAGTGTGACTTATGTATATGGTACACAATTAATTCAAGAGCTAGGCTAACTCTATATGCCTCCCAGGTACTTGTAGAATATGTTAAAAAGAATGAATGCCAAAAGTAATGAGTTGGTCCAGTATCTTTCTACTCTTCTGTAATGTATCAAGTTTTCTTTTCTAGCGTCAAATTTTTCTTTTAATAGCTTCAATTTTAATTCAGATACACACCAAATTGTTAGCTCATTATAAATCATACCATAGACACCACCACCAGCTTCTCAGAGCTTAAGGACAGGGACAAGGTAGAGCTTGTAGTAGTCTGCGAGACATGGTATACCATGCACAGTATGCGATAGAGGATTAACATATCCAAACATACTGTTGTTCTCCTGGTTTTACAGCAATTTCCCAAGCTGTGTAGTTTAGAAAATTAGAGACAGGTCATCCGTGATGACTTTGGACAATACATCAGTTTCAAGGCAACCAGTATTGATTAACTGATATTATTCTTGTATGTTTAACAAAAGTACAAATGTTTGACAAAAACGTGTGTCTCAGTCTCTGCGAAAAGTATGTTGGTATAATGATATGCTTATTTAGTTATGATGATGATGATGATGATGCTGATGATGATGATTTGTCAAAATATGCTCACCTCAGAGCTTTTTCTAAGGGCTTTTTGGGGCCATTCCCAAATGGAATTATTTCATTTTAAAGCCGAATCCCAAAAAATTCTGTTTACTCCTGAAGCAATCTTTCCCCAATTTTCTTCCCAAAAAGAGACAAAAAGACCCCATCCCAAACCAGTGAGAAAAAGCCCTGTCACCACAGGTGAGGATGCTTTGTTCAAATATGCTCACCAAGGATAAGGATGATTTTTGCAATATGTTCACTAATGTATTTTAATATGATGATGACAGACAGGGAGTGAACCTATAGCTCGAAGCTAGAAGGCGACCATACAACTATGTACAGTATTTACAATTAAAACCCGGCCTGCTACACTGCTCCTTCCTTCAAACGTGTTCGTCCCCAAACACACCAACCCAGGTTCTATCTCCAAGGAACCTTCTTGCTTTCACTTGGAGTGGTCTGCGGCACCAATGTAAAAGTTCAAGGAGTAGTAGTGTGCAGCCAGCCGGGATCGAACCTACGACCCTTGGCTTACTGGTCCGCTGCTCTATGGATTGAGGAAAATTCCCCCGAGCTTGAAGCTATATTTACAATTAAAACCCGGCCTGCTACACATTGTTATAAGAAAGAAGAAGGCAAGTCGCAATAATAGTTTCTTTAACTAGTTATGTAATTGTTGGCATAGATATTTTAATCACATCTGTAGACATATCTATTTCAATGAAAGAGTGTTAGTACATATGACAATAACCAGATTCATGAACATTAATTTTCACATGCATGCAATGTTAACATACTTGTGGCACATACACCATACTTACGGGACACACCATACTTACCGCATACATCATACTTTCCAAACTTATCACACATGCACCAAACTTACCACATAAAGTAACCATACTAACCTAAAACATTAAACTTACCAAACTTTTGACGCATACATGTACACCATACTTACCACATACACCATACTTGTGACACCATAACTGTCAGACAACCACCATACTTGTGACATACACTATACTTTTTACACAAACATACTGTTCATGAGACACAAATAATAGGTTTCAAGTTGACATCATTTCACTTTAAATGTATTTTCAGTCTTGTCGTAGGTCAGGAAGCATTATGATTATCATCAGTCATTATATGTGACTCTCCAGGTTCCACCAGTCTTTAGAAACCTCTTTTTTTCCTCTTCTGCCAGTTCAGCTAGAGCTACTGATTTTGGTCCAAATGCTACATCACCAAATAGCTAAGTGTTCAAAGTCTTCACACTAATCAGGCATAACAAGTTAAAATAAATACAAATGGAAACATATAGCAGAACTGCACATGGCTGATTAAATAAATGGTAAGCATGTTTCAATGATGATTTTTAACTAAGAGATCAGATATCTTGACAAGACCATGGTCATAACAAAAATATAACTTCTCAAATGAAACTGCTCCTCCAAAACAGAGCTGAATGAGAAAACCAAAGTTTGGCTATTGCCTATTGATGACATTCACTAACCGAAATTTACCCCTTTTTGTGTTAATCAAATATGAAAAATATGGCTTTGCATAATGATTGTAAATCATGTTAATGCTTGAATTACTCAATGATTAACATTATTGACAATTGCCAATCAGAAACAGAAAATCACAGGAAATGTTATTGTGAAAGATTAGTTCTATATCTGAGAGTGATGTCAAAGCTTGGATCATAATTCTCATCATCAGAGTTGAGGTCATCCTTATCCACATTTCCAGACATCTATAGTTAAGCTGACAAAAAAGAGAGAAACAAATATCAATTTTCTTGCTTGATAGTACAAAGGATTAGTATACAACATACCACCTATTACAAATAAAAGACAATTCCTTTTAACAACTCCAAGGTATTCCAACTAAAGAATTCAGTGAATTGTAGTCCTGCACAAAATGTGAAAGCATATGCCATTATGCACTGATGATGAATTTGTGACCATGAGTCATATAAAGACATATAGGTCTGAATGACCTACTTTTTATACATAACACAATGCCTCGCCAAGGCGAACCCATTTCAAAGTATTAGCTTTCAGTAGTAACACATATTTTAGAAGACATGTAGCAGCTTTTTCATTGATGTAGGTCAAAATGTAGTCAATGTGACCTACTTCTGTGAAATAACGTACACTGACTCACAAAGTTGAGCGTTGGTCTTTTCTGGAAGTGATATCTTTAAAAGAAACACCTGGATGTATTTATTTCTAAATGAATAAGCAAATACATATATATGAAACTTACTCAAAAGGATTGATAATATATCAATGCTGCTCTCCTTTTTGGTAGCACAAGTACTATCAACCTTTTGCTTCCTTCAAAATAAATGTGATATAATAAAATTAAATGAAAGCCATACATACAATTGTAGCTTATTGTAGTCTGGGTCGAATTATGTAAAATGTGTAAAAGCACTACTTGTACCCTATATATGCATCTGGACAGTTATGATTGACCATTTATTTCAGTTATACTAGAAATGTCTGAAGAAGACACGCAAATGTAGATAACTTGCATATTTATTGATTCAATATTCTCAATTCAGTTCTCATCTGATATTTTTATTGTGTAATTTATAACTAAATTTTACATTTTAATTGCTATTAATAATTAACAATATGATCATTATTATGCAAGTCTTTTATACAGTAACATTTTTACTTGATAATGATAACAGCAGGGCATCTACAACCACGTCACCACGTTGCTAGCTACATGTATATATTAT